>NC_091282.1:897757335-898071918 GCF_032444005.1 Ranitomeya imitator | reverse complement strand
AGCAGCACTAGGCAAAAACTAAAACTGACATCGCCTGCAGGAAGCAACGGCAAAAAATAGCCAACCTGAACCCAGACAGAGGCTGAGAAAGGTTAGCTCTTGACATGACCAGACCTGGAAAAAGGGAAAAGAGGACTCATAACCCGGTCTGGATCATGGCAATCACTAGGAGTATTGTGTGCCGTCTGGCAAAAGTGGAAGGCCCTCAGCCCCAGAATCCATGCAAGCCTCAGTAATGTGACTGATTGTCCCATATGAAAGAGTCAGCTTAAAGGTTAATTTGGAGGACACATCTGCCAAGTCTAGTGAGCCTCCTACGATAACCACTAGAGGCAGTCACCTCCCTGCCACCTGGGGACACCTGATAGCATAATGACCTGCCTGCCTACAAAGCAGGTCGGGCGTGGATGAACGGAACAGAACCTAGGTTCTGCCCTATATCTTTCTATGGCCTTCACTAGCTCGATAATCTGAGCCAGAGACCCCAAATGATTGGTAAAATTGAGGCCAACTGAATCCTTTGTCTACACTGGGCTCACTCCAATCTTCGTTCAACGTGCCGAAGATCGATGTGAGTGGACACCGGTATTAAGTCTTCCAGTGTAGTGGGAATCTCCCCACTGACCAGAGCATCCTTTACGTGGTCAGCAAGGCCCCTCCAAAAAATAGGAATAATAACCTGATCTGACCACTCCAACTCGGAAGCTAAAGTCTGAAATCGGATTGCAAACTGGCTGGCCATGGAAGAAACCTGGGTTAAAGCCAACAGTTGGAGTGCAGCGTCATGGGTAACCTGAGGTCCTAAAAAGACCTGCTTCAGAGTGCCCAGGAAGTAAGAGGAGCTCCGGACCACATGGTCCTTATGCTCCAATATCGGCGTCAGCTACTCCAACCCTCTGTCCATCAAAAGAGATGCTACAAATCCCACCTTGGCCAATTCAGATGAGAAACGTGAGGCCAGTAGCTCCAGGTGAATAGAGCACTGGTTCAAAATCCACTGCAAGCTTTGCTGTCTGCTGAAAACTTATTGGGAAGAGGGAAGTGCCAGAAAGACGGAACAAGAGTCGCCGCAGAAACACTAGTAGCGGATTCACTGGCTGACTGTGCCGCTACTGTGGACGGGAGACAGCAGAGACAGATGAGGCCTGGGATCTATCCTGTGCATGGGAGAATTCCAAGGCCTAACAAATGGCTCCATCCATTCTCCCATTGATAAGGTAAAGTATTCATGTTCTCTTAACAGAGAAGCACCCCCAAAACATAATGTTTCCACCTTCATGCTTGACAGTGGGGACGGTGTTCATTGGGTAGTAGGCAGAAATCCTCTTCCTGCAAATATGGCAAGTTGAATTTATGCCAAAGAGCTCAATTTTTGTCTCATCTGACCACAACACCTTCTCCCAATCACTCACAGAATCATCCAGGTGTTCATTGACAAACTTCAGACGGGCCTGCACAGGTGTCTTCTTGAGCAGGGGGACCTTGCGGGCACTGCAGGATTTTAAACCTTTATGGCATAATGTGTTACCAATGGTTTTCTTAGTGACTGTGGTCCCAGCTGCCTTGAGATCATTAACAAGTTCCTCCCGTGTAGTTTTAGGCTGATCTCTCACCTTCCTCATGATCAAGGATACCTGACAAGGTGAGATTTTTCATGGTGCCCCAGATCAATGTCGATTGACAGTCATTTTGTATTTCTTGTATTTTCTTACTATTGCACCTTCTGTTGTCTCCTTCTCACCCAGTGTCTTACTAATGGTTTTGTAGCCAATTCCAGCTTTGAGCAGGTCTATGATCTTGTCCCTGATATCCTTATAAAGGACTTTGGTCTTGCCCATGTTGTAGAGGTTAGAGTCTGACTGATTCATTGAGTCTGTGGACAGGAGTCTTTTATAAAGGTGACTATGTAAGACAGCTGTCTTTAATGCAGGTAACGAGTTGATTAGGATTGTCTAACTGGTCTGTAGGAGCCAGAACTCTTAATGGTTGGTAGAGGATCAAATATTTATTTCTCACTGCAAAATGCAAATGCATTTATATAATTTATGCAATGTGATTTTCTGGATTTTATTTTTGATATTCTATCTAGCCTACCCTTAAAATTATAGACTGTTCATGTCTTTGTCAGTGGGCAAACTTACAAAATCAGCAAGGGATCAAATACTTATTTTCCCCACTGTATATCTTGAAAAACAGAAAATCCTCTTTGGCAGGCAGGTGCTGGTGGTGCCATCTTGGAGGAGGACATTTTTTTTTCTCCAGCAAGAGAAAAGAATTTAAGGATAACATTCACATTACATATGCCATCATGCTGCAGTGCAGGCGCCACCGTCGTCGCCTGCCTGCAGAAAGGGATTTTTTTCAAGATATATAGATATATATATATATATATATATATATATATATATACAGTATATTTGTTATTCATTATGTAAACTAGGGGGCAGGTCACTGGAGGATAAATGACCTGTTAGAAGCCATAATGACGAATACCTATTCAGGGCAACACATAAAACCCCCCCCAAAAGCCTGCCCCAAAGCATGATTGTGTGGAGCCTGCTCCAAAGTCCCTGACATGCTCCATGATGGCTGTATCGTTATGGGGCATTAAGGGTTTATAGACATTCAGTAATCAGATAAGGCATTATTTATTACACAGAATTCTAGCTACTGGGCAAAATTATACATTCCATATAATCCGAAACTAACTTTATGGTTTGCATAACTTCACTTATTGTGTAATGCCGCTCATTGCTTAAAATATTCTGGGAGAGTTTTATTAACCATTTGCAACAAAATTCCAGCACTATTTCTGTAAAGAAATACTGAAGTACAAGCCTTTTGTAATATACTGTATTTTACACTTTACTCGTTTGGAAAAATGTCTAGTAAAGACGTTGCTAAATACGAGTGTATATACCAGAAATTGTGACAAAAATGGTACAAAGTATTGGTCTACAGTAACCCAACCAAAGTTGGTATAACAAAGTGTCTAACTTGTTTAATAAGATGTGCCAAACCTAGCGCAAAGAAGGTACCACTGTGATAAATTTTGTGCATAGTATAGCTTTAAAACTCAGTCTAAAATTAACAGCCATAATGATAAATATTTAAATGGAACCTGTCACTTTATTCATGCTGACCAAGCAACATGCAGCATAAATTGCATAATATAAACCATGGCTGCAAGATTGCACTCAGGTATATACTTACCGTATCTAAAATGCTCAAAGAAAACTTTGCTAGAAGATCCATAGGAACCAGGGATGAGCCTAGTTCAGCACCATCTACACTGGCTTTTTCCAACAAGTGATTGATAAGTCTCCCGCTTGCTCTTCAGAATCGCTGTCTCGGGGTACCTAGTTCCCTCTGAACTAAACTATTAACACATTGCACCATTACATTGTTTTATGCGGTGTTATGACATGGGGCAAGAACATGTTCAGGTCCAATAAGTGGAACCCCACTATTTAGTTGCTCACTGGTTTGGGGGTATGATCAGTCTGAAAGGTTTTATTGGGAGCTCTGTAAAAAAAATATATTTGAAGATATTTGAAATATCCTCATGCATAACATTCACTACAATGGCTTAAAAGTACTTATAATACTTATATTCGGTTTATCTGCAAATTTAAGCAATTGTGAGAAAGTAACGCTTTCAATGTAAATTACTACTACACTTAATAACGGAAAAGACATCGATTTGTAGTCTGCTGCAGCTATTCTTCCATCCTGAATGACTGAATTGTGTCATTAGTGCTCTTTAATGAGACTTTTCCAGCCAAGTTTAATAAAATTTAGGTAAATGATCTGACATACATATTCGGATTCACGTCTTACGGGCTGAAGCAAAAACCATCAGATGTTGAAAGTCTATCATTCTGGAGAAAGAAAAGTTGCATTTTCATTAAAAATCCATTCCACAGTGATGATATAATACATTGGAAGCCAGCTAACATGAAAAATTATTCATTAAATTCAATTGTCTAAGAATTTTGAATACATCAAATTCATCTTTTGAGAGATATGCCAGGAAATTGCGTAAGATCCTGTAAAGTAAATTTGCAATACACATTTTGATATATAAATTTATTTAGAGCACAATTACAGATGTCCTGAATTCTACTATTGTATCACCAAGACTGTTTGGAGTGTAGAGGGGCAAAAATGAATGACATTTCATTTAATGTGTCAGAACTAGAGATGAGGGAATCTGGTGAGATACGAATTTGCTAAATTGGGCAGATTCTAGTGGGAAATTTGGTTTGCGGTGAAGTTATTCTCCGTGAATAAATGTTCTCTACTATGCTCTGGGGTTTTCCAGGCCCCAGAGCATTGTAAAAGTAACACGCAAAAATAAAAGAAATAACAGAAAACCTGATACTTACTTCAGCCCTCACATGTCCCTGCTCCCGCCCAGTGCCCACTGCCTGTCTAGTCATGTGGGCCTCTTTGTTCCTCATGCACACACATTTATTTTTACTTGAAAATAGAGCATTCGGCTGTGACCAGGCCCTAGAGTTCATGGTGCTTCATGACATCATGATGTTACAATGCACCATGACATCTGAGGCCTGCTGTTGTCATTTTAGAATAGGACTTCAGGATGCAAATAGGCCTTGGAAATCACAGAACGTTGTAATGTTCTGATATTCCATGATCTCTGAGACCAGGTTTTGACTGGTAGTCCTGTTCTATAGTGAAGATAAAATGTTAGGCACTGGCATTTTCCCACTGCACAGCCTTGCCTGCCTGTGTGGTCTCCCATCCAGCTTTGGCTGCTGCAGGTGCTGCTGAGCATAGACGTCAGTCCTATCATCTTGCTCAGGCTCGTGCTATTCGTCTGGTTACTGCTGGCTCTTCAGCTAAGCCTATGGTAACCAGCGATAGGCCGCGATGAGCAAATGCTGTGGAGACTAAGTCCAGAAATCACCCTACTGAGCATGCTCGTGATGTAGCGACATGTCATTGATGGTCAGTCGTCAGCTGATCTGGTGATGTGGGGATTGACCCTCGTGCAAGATCCTGTAAGACTGGACATGAACAGAACATATTAAAGGGTCTCAGGCTGTGTGACAATTGTTTTCTATATTTCCCGTGTGCAGGTTTTGATCTCCTGTGAGGTTAAGTTAACAGGGATTGTGTTTAGCGCCATACCTGCTCTGTTACTGTGTGCTAGTGACAAAGATCTACCGCAGGCAATCTTTTCCGCTACTGTGTGTGCGAGTGACACAGCTCTATTGCAGAGCATCTATTCAGTTGCTGCGTGCGAGTGACACAGCCTTGTGTGCTATTCACTGAGTAACTTGTAACTCAGTGCGAGCTAGCTATCGCTCGCTGTGTGTTCCACCATTGTTCATATTAGCTGCAGTTTAACATCTCTGCACGGTGGACCCCGGGTTGCGATTGCACTTTATCATTATACTTATTTAGTGCAATCTGCCAACTCTAACACACAGGTTCATAACTGTGGAAAGAAGAGGCCCACTGGACAAGGCAGCGGGCATCGGGCACTGAAGGAAAACAGGGGTGCCAGGTCAGGTGAGCAATGATGTGAGAATTATGTTTTTTGTATTTTCTAACCTTTTGCTGGCACTATGCAGATTAGCAAAATGGCAGTGACAGCTGGCCTTCATTTTGCTGAATTCGTGTCATATTTGTAAAATTGGAGGTAAATTCAATTCCACTAAAATAAATTATCCCATCTCTTGTTACAATGTAAGCCCTTTGATTAGATAGCTGTGAATATCTTATATGGGCATGCAAGTCTGTGTCCTTTTATTGGATCGCTCAACAATCTGGTTATTTTAGCACACATTTAACCCCTTCACAACCTTGGACATACCCATGCTTCATGGTCGGATAGGGGTTCCCGACCTTTGATGTACGAGTATGTAATGCGATTAGGTGGAGCACAGGAGCTGCGTCCACGTGACCGCCGTTGGGAGCTCGGCTTACTGGACAGGTATAATGCATTGCATTAAAAGTTAAAATCCCATAGAGGGACTAAGAAAAAAAGTTAAAAAAGTTTTAAAAAATTGTATACGTATATTTTTTATTTTTATATATAAATATGCATATTTATATTTGAAAAAAAAATAAAAAAGTGCACATATTTGGTATTGTCGCATCCAGAACGACCTGACCTGTAACACTGGCACAATAGGTAAGCTCTTCAGTAAATACCTTAAAAAAAAATAAAAATGAATGGTATAGCTGAAAAGTTAATTTTGCCATGCAAAAAGTAAGCTGCCGTGCAGCTCCATCAGCAGAGAAAAACAATTGTGCTAAAAAGTTTACATACCCCGGCAGAATTTTTGCTTTCTTGGCCTTTTTTCATAGAATATGAATGATAATACCACAACTTTTTCTCCACTCATGGTTAGTGGTTGGGTGAGCCATTTATTGTCAAACTATTGTGTTTTCTCTTCTTAAATCATAATGACAACCCAAAACATCCAAATGACCATGATCAAAAGTTCACATACCCCATTTCTTAATACCGTGTATTGCCCCCTCTAACATCAATGACAACTTGAAGTCTTTTGTGGTAGTTATGGATGAGGTTCTTTATTTTCTCAGATGGTAAAGCTGCCCACTCTTCTTGGCAAAAAGCCTCCAGTTCCTGTAAATTCCTGGGCTGTCTAGCATGAACGGCGTGCTTGAAATCTCCCCAGAGTTGCTCAATGATATTGAGGTCAGGAGACTGAGATGGCCACTCCAGAACCTTCACTTTGTTCTGCTATAGCCAATGACAGGTTGACTTGGCCTTGTGTTTTGGATCGTTGTAATGTTGTTGACACTTAATAGCTGTCTACAAATACATAGTAACATAGTAACATAGTTAGTAAGGCCGAAAAAAGACATTTGTCCATCCAGTTCAGCCTATATTCCATCATAATAAATACCCAGATCTACGTCCTTCTACAGAACCTAATAATTGTATGATACAATATTGTTCTGCTCCAGGAAGACATCCAGGCCTCTCTTGAACCCCTCGACTGAGTTCGCCATCACCACCTCCTCAGGCAAGCAATTCCAGATTCTCACTGCCCTAACAGTAAAGAATCCTCTTCTATGTTGGTGGAAAAACCTTCTCTCCTCCAGACGCAAAGAATGCCCCCTTGTGCCCGTCACCTTCCTTTGTATAAACAGATCCTCAGCGAGATATTTGTATTGTCCCCTTATATACTTATACATGGTTATTAGATCGCCCCTCAGTCGTCTTTTTTCTAGACTAAATAATCCTAATTTCGCTAATCTATCTGGGTATTGTAGTTCTCCCATCCCCTTTATTAATTTTGTTGCCCTCCTTTGTACTCTCTCTAGTTCCATTATATCCTTCCTGAGCACCGGTGCCCAAAACTGGACACAGTACTCCATGTGCGGTCTAACTAGGGATTTGTACAGAGGCAGTATAATGCTCTCATCATGTGTATCCAGACCTCTTTTAATGCACCCCATGATCCTGTTTGCCTTGGCAGCTGCTGCCTGGCACTGGCTGCTCCAGGTAAGTTTATCATTAACTAGGATCCCCAAGTCCTTCTCCCTGTCAGATTTACCCAGTGGTTTCCCGTTCAGTGTGTAATGGTGATATTGATTCCCTCTTCCCATGTGTATAACCTTACATTTATCATTGTTAAACCTCATCTGCCACCTTTCAGCCCAAGTTTCCAACTTATCCAGATCCATCTGTAGCAGAATACTATCTTCTCTTGTATTAACTGCTTTACATAGTTTTGTATCATCTGCAAATATCGATATTTTACTGTGTAAACCTTCTACCAGATCATTAATGAATATGTTGAAGAGAACAGGTCCCAATACTGACCCCTGCGGTACCCCACTGGTCACAGCGACCCAGTTAGAGACTATACCATTTATAACCACCCTCTGCTTTCTATCACTAAGCCAGTTACTAACCCATTTACACACATTTTCCCCCAGACCAAGCATTCTCATTTTGTGTACCAACCTCTTGTGCGGCACGGTATCAAACGCTTTGGAAAAATCGAGATATACCACGTCCAATGACTCACCGTGGTCCAGTCTATAGCTTACCTCTTCATAAAAACTGATTAGATTGGTTTGACAGGAGCGATTTCTCATAAACCCATGCTGATATGGAGTTAAACAGTTATTCTCATTGAGATAATCCAGAATAACATCCCTCAGAAACCCTTCAAATATTTTACCAACAATAGAGGTTAGACTTACTGGCCTATAATTTCCAGGTTCACTTTTAGAGCCCTTTTTGAATATTGGCACCACATTTGCTATGCGCCAGTCCTGCGGAACAGACCCTGTCTCTATAGAGTCACTAAAAATAAGAAATAATGGTTTATCTATTACATTACTTAGTTCTCTTAGTACTCGTGGGTGTATGCCATCCGGACCCGGAGATTTATCTATTTTAATCTTATTTAGCCGGTTTCGCACCTCTTCTTGGGTTAGATTGGTGACCCTTAATATAGGGTTTTCATTGTTTCTTGGGATTTCACCTAGCATTTCATTTTCCACCGTGAATACCGTGGAGAAGAAGGTGTTTAATATGTTAGCTTTTTCCTCGTCATCTACAACCATTCTTTCCTCACTATTTTTTAAGGGGCCTACATTTTCAGTTTTTATTCTTTTACTATTGATATAGTTGAAGAACAGTTTGGGATTAGTTTTACTCTCCTTAGCAATGTGCTTCTCTGTTTCCTTTTTGGCAGCTTTAATTAGTTTTTTAGATAAAGTATTTTTCTCCCTATAGTTTTTTAGAGCTTCAATGGTGCCATCCTGCTTTAGTAGTGCAAATGCTTTCTTTTTACTGTTAATTGCCTGTCTTACTTCTTTGTTTAGCCACATTGGGTTTTTCCTATTTCTAGTCCTTTTATTCCCACAAGGTATAAACCGCTTACACTGCCTATTTAGGATGTTCTTAAACATTTCCCATTTATTATCTGTATTCTCATTTCTGAGGATATTGTCCCAGTCTACCAGATTAAGGGCATCTCTAAGCTGGTCAAACTTTGCCTTCCTAAAGTTCAATGTTTTTGTGACTCCCTGACAAGTCCCCCTAGTGAAAGACAGGTGAAACTGCACAATATTGTGGTCGCTATTTCCTAAATGCCCAACCACCTGCAGATTTGTTATTCTGTCAGGTCTATTAGATAGTATTAGGTCTAAAAGTGCTGCTCCTCTGGTTGGATTCTGCACCAATTGTGAAAGATAATTTTTCTTGGTTATTAGCAGAAACCTGTTGCCTTTATGGGTTTCACAGGTTTCTGTTTCCCAGTTAATATCCGGGAAGTTAAAGTCCCCCATAACCAGGACCTCATTATGGGTTGCAGCTTCATCTATCTGCTTTAGAAGTAGACTTTCCATGGTTTCTGTTATATTTGGGGGTTTGTAACAGACCCCAATGAGAATTTTGTTACCATTTTTCCCTCCATGAATTTCGACCCATATGGACTCGACATCCTCATTCCCTTCGCTAATATCCTCCCTTAAAGTGGACTTTAGACAAGACTTTACATAGAGACAAACCCCTCCTCCTCTCCGATTTTTACGATCCTTTCTAAACAGACTGTAACCCTGTAAGTTAACTGCCCAGTCATAGCTTTCATCTAACCATGTCTCGGTTATTCCCACTATGTCAAAGTTACCTGTAGATATTTCTGCTTCTAGTTCTTCCATCTTGTTTGTCAGGCTTCTGGCGTTTGCGAGCATGCAGTTTAGAGGATTTTGTTTTGTTCCAATCTCCTCACTGTGGATTGTTTTAGAAATGTTCTTACCTCCCTTCTGAGTATGTTTTCCTGGGTCGTCTTTGTTCGAGTCTAATGTTTTTCTTCCCGTCCCCTCTTCTTCTAGTTTAACGCCCTCCTGATGAGTGTAGCGAGTCTTCTGGCGAATGTGTGTTTCCCAGGTTTGTTGAGGTGTAGTCCGTCTCTGGCGAGGAGTCCATCATACCAGTAATTCACACCGTGGTCCAGGAATCCAAATCCTTGTTGTCTGCACCATCGTCTTAGCCAGTTGTTTGCATCAAGGATCCTGTTCCATCTCCTGGTGCCATGCCCGTCTACTGGAAGGATAGAAGAAAAAACTACCTGTGCATCCAGTTCCTTTACTTTCTTCCCCAACTCTTCAAAGTCCTTGCAGATTGTCGGTAGGTCCTTCCTTGCCGTGTCATTGGTGCCAACATGTATCAGAAGAAATGGGTGGACGTCCTTGGAGCTGAAGAGCTTTGGTATCCTATCGGTCACATCCTTGATCATCGCACCTGGAAGGCAGCATACTTCTCTTGCAGTTATGTCCGGTCTGCAGATGGCTGCTTCGGTGCCTCTCAGTAGTGAGTCTCCCACCACCACCACTCTTCGTTGCTTCTTGGCTGTACTTTTTGCTGTCACTTGTTGCTGTGTGCCCTTTTCTTTTTTGCTTGCTGGTATTGCTTCATTCTTAGGTGTGCCATCTTCATCCTCTACAAAGATTTGATATCGGTTCTTCAGTTGTGTGGTTGGTGATTTCTCCATGGTCTTCTTGCTTCTTTTGGTCACATGCTTCCACTCATCTGCTTTTGGAGGTTCTCTGACACTTTTTGCACCTTCTGTGACCAGTAGAGATGCTTCTGTTCTGTCTAGAAAGTCTTCATTCTCTTTGATGAGTTTCAAAGTTGCTATTCTTTCTTCCAGACCCCGCACCTTTTCTTCTAAAAGGGCCACTAGTCTACACTTCTGACAGGTGAAATTGGATTCTTCTTCTGGTCGATCTGTGAACATGTAGCACATGCTGCAGCTCACCATGTAGGTTGTCACATCTGCCATGTTGCTCCTAGATCCTGCTGACTTGCTGTGTGTTTTCCTTCTTGTGTAATCTACTCAGCCAAGCTCTCTTGCAATAATGTCCTACAGGCACCTGGAATATGCAAATTAGCCTCCTGAAGCTTGAATCCCTGGTTTGGTGATGCTTTCGAAGCAGCTGGTCCCGGCTGTACCCAACGATCTTCTAGCTTAGAGAGACTTCGCTTCTCCCAGAAGGCACCTGGAATATGCAAATTAGCCTCCTGAAGCTTGAATCCCTGGTTTGGTGATGCTTTCGAAGCAGCTGGTCCCGGCTGTACCCAACGATCTTCTAGCTTAGAGAGACTTCGCTTCTCCCAGAAGGCACCTGGAATATGCAAATTAGCCTCCTGAAGCTTGAATCCCTGGTTTGGTGATGCTTTCGAAGCAGCTGGTCCCGGCTGTACCCAACGATCTTCTAGCTTAGGGAGACTTCGCTTCTCCCAGAAGGCACCTGGAATATGCAAATTAGCCTCCTGAAGCTTGAATCCCTGGTTTGGTGATGCTTTCGAAGCAGCTGGTCCCGGCTGTACCCAACGATCTTCTAGCTTAGAGAGACTTCGCTTCTCCCAGAAGGCACCTGGAATATGCAAATTAGCCTCCTGAAGCTTGAATCCCTGGTTTGGTGATGCTTTCGAAGCAGCTGGTCCCGGCTGTACCCAACGATCTTCTAGCTTAGGGAGACTTCGCTTCTCCCAGAAGGCACCTGGAATATGCAAATTAGCCTCCTGAAGCTTGAATCCCTGGTTTGGTGATGCTTTCGAAGCAGCTGGTCCCGGCTGTACCCAACGATCTTCTAGCTTAGGGAGACTTCGCTTCTCCCAGAAGGCACCTGGAATATGCAAATTAGCCTCCTGAAGCTTGAATCCCTGGTTTGGTGATGCTTTCGAAGCAGCTGGTCCCGGCTGTACCCAACGATCTTCTAGCTTAGAGAGACTTCGCTTCTCCCAGAAGGCACCTGGAATATGCAAATTAGCCTCCTGAAGCTTGAATCCCTGGTTTGAATATCTGTAGGGATGTCACAGTGTAGAGCAGAGGTCCCCAACTTTTCTGACCTTGAGAGCCACATTCAGCTCTGAGAGAGGGTCGCGAGCCACATTCAGCTCCCGCCCCTCACAGTAGTGGCAACCAAAGCCCCCATAACAGGCATAATGGTAACCAAAGCTTTTCCACAAAAATTACCCCAAAGCAGTATACTAAGATCCAGGGGTTACCACATTACCCCTATTCAGTATTCTCCTATAAAGCATTCCCAAGTCACTGTCACATCCAGCTTCAAACACCTATGACAGGTATTGTCATCTTGTCTTCCCATTCTCATCATGTCTTTCCAATTTTGTAGCTGGATTTTTAAATTTATTATCAATAAAACATTGGACTTTTTACTGAAATGGAGTTTCACGCTGGAGATTTCTTTTCCTGCATCTTGTCTCCAGCGTATCATACTTAAATCATCTCAAAACCCCTAAGACCAGGATATGTGCATCCAGATCTGCTCTTCTGTGTAGGGCTGCTCACATAGCTCACCATTTTCAGGTGTGATCTTTATACCTGTTTGCTAGAACTGGAGCTTATGCACTAAGCTGACAGACAGCCGCGAGCCACAATTCATGGGACCACGAACCACAGGTGGCTCCAGAGCTACAGGTTGGGGACCCCTGGTGTAGAGGGAAACAGGAGAAACAGGAGAAGCAATGGAATGAAACTGAAATGGAGAAGATACAGATTAGATATTAGAAAAAACTTTTTGACAGTGAAGGTGATCAATAAGTGGAACAGGCTGCCACTAGAGGTGGTGAGTTCTCCTTCATTGGAAGTCTTCAGGCAGAGGCTGGACAGACATCTATTTGATATGGTTTTGTGAATCCTGCATTGAGCAAGGGGTTGGACACAATGACCCTGGAGGTCCCTTCCAACTCTAACATTCTTTGATTATATGACTCTAAATTAAAAATGAACACTAGTGAATACAGTCATGATTGAGAGTGGCATCTAGGGGTTTAATAGCCGCTATAGGTGCTAAACCTGATTGTTACTGTAGGAGCAGTATGTCAGCTGTTGTATTCCCAATACTGCTGATACTCACTGCTTTTTCACCCATCAGGGATCGCTATTCACTTAATCCACCATTACATAGTAACATAGTAACATAGTAACATAGTTAGTAAGGCCGAAAAAAGACATTTGTCCATCCAGTTCATCCTATATTCCATCATAATAAATCCCCAGATCTACGTCCTTCTACAGAACCTAATTGTATGATACAATATTGTTCTGCTCCAGGAAGATATCCAGGCCTCTCTTGAACCCCTCGACTGAGTTCGCCATCACCACCTCCTCAGGCAAGCAATTCCAGATTCTCACTGCCCTAACAGTAAAGAATCCTCTTCTATGTTGGTGGAAAAACCTTCTCTCCTCCAGACGCAAAGAATGCCCCCTTGTGCCCGTCACCTTCCTTGGTATAAACAGATCCTCAGCGAGATATTTGTATTGTCCCCTTATATACTTATACATGGTTATTAGATCGCCCCTCAGTCGTCTTTTTTCTAGACTAAATAATCCTAATTTCGCTAATCTATCTGGGTATTGTAGTTCTCCCATCCCCTTTATTAATTTTGTTGCCCTCCTTTGTACTCTCTCTAGTTCCATTATATCCTTCCTGAGCACCGGTGCCCAAAACTGGACACAGTACTCCATGTGCGGTCTAACTAGGGATTTGTACAGAGGCAGTATAATGCTCTCATCATGTGTATCCAGACCTCTTTTAATGCACCCCATGATCCTGTTTGCCTTGGCAGCTGCTGCCTGGCACTGGCTGCTCCAGGTAAGTTTATCATTAACTAGGATCCCCGAGTCCTTCTCCCTGTCAGATTTACCCAGTGGTTTCCCATTCAGTGTGTAATGGTGATATTGATTCCTTCTTCCCATGTGTATAACCTTACATTTATCATTGTTAAACCTCATCTGCCACCTTTCAGCCCAAGTTTCCAACTTATCCAGATCCATCTGTTGCAGAATACTATCTTCTCTTGTATTAACTGCTTTACATAGTTTTGTATCATCTGCAAATATCGATATTTTACTGTGTAAACCTTCTACCAGATCATTAATGAATATGTTGAAGAGAACAGGTCCCAATACTGACCCCACTGGTCACAGCGACCCAGTTAGAGACTATACCATTTATAACCACCCTCTGCTTTCTATCACTAAGCCAGTTACTAACCCATTTACACACATTTTCCCCCAGACCAAGCATTCTCATTTTGTGTACCAACCTGTTGTGCGGCACGGTATCAAACGCTTTGGAAAAATCGAGATATACCATGTCCAATGACTCACCGTGGTCCAGCCTATAGCATACCTCTTCATAAAAACTGATTAGAATGGTTTGACAGGAGCGATTTCTCATAAACCCATGCTGATATGGAGTTAAACAGTTATTCTCATTGAGATAATCCAGAATAACATCCCTCAGAAACCCTTCAAATATTTTACCAACAATAGAGGTTAGACTTACTGGCCTATAATTTCCAGGTTCACTTTTAGAGCCCTTTTTGAATATTGGCACCACATTTGCTATGCGCCAATCCTGCGGAACAGACCCTGTCGCTATAGAGTCCCTAAAAATAAGAAATAATGGTTTATCTATTACATTACTTAGTTCTCTTAGTACTCGTGGGTGTATGCCATCCGGACCCGGAGATTTATCTATTTTAATCTTATTTAGCCGGTTTCGCACCTCTTCTTGGGTTAGATTGGTGACCGTTAATATAGGGTTTTCATTGTTTCTTGAGATTTCACCTAGCATTTCATTTTCCACCGTGAATACCGTGGAGAAGAAGGTGTTTAATATGTTAGCTTTTTCCTCGTCATCTACAACCATTCTTTCCTCACTATTTTTTAAGGGGCCTACATTTTCAGTTTTTATTCTTTTACTATTGATATAGTTGAAGAACAGTTTGGGATTAGTTTTACTCTCCTTAGCAATGTGCTTCTCTGTTTCCTTTTTGGCAGCTTTAATTAGTTTTTTAGATAAAGTATTTTTCTCCCTATAGTTTTTTAGAGCTTCAATGGTGCCATCCTGCTTTAGTAGTGCAAATGCTTTCTTTTTACTGTTAATTGCCTGTCTTACTTCTTTGTTTAGCCACATTGAGTTTTTCCCATTAAAAGCATAATAGCTGTGGTTAAGGTGTTAAAAAGTCATAAAGAAATGGTAATTTTTTGGATATTATTTTTATTATTATTTATTTATTTATTTATTTATATAGCACCATTGATTCCATGGTGCTGTACATGAGAAGGGGTTACATACAAATTACTGAGTTCGGTGATGGCGAACTCAGTCGAGGGGTTCAAGAGAGGCCTGGATGTCTTCCTGGAGCAGAACAATATTGTATCATACAATTATTAGGTTCTGTAGAAGGACGTAGATCTGGGTATTTATTATGATGGAATATAGGCTGAACTGGATGGACAAATGTCTTTTTTCGGCCTTACTAACTATGTTACTATGTTACTATGTTACAGATATCGTTTACAGTAAGCAAACTAACAATTGCAGGCTTACATTCTAAAGGATGGTGGGGAAGAAGACAATAGGTTGAGGGTTGCAGGAGCTATTTACTGATATTTACTGATATCTAAGAAAAGTAAAGTTTATAATTATATTCTTTAAAGCTAGTTAATAGTATTAGCTGTTCATATGCAATTTAAACATATCATTTATATAAAATGAATGGAATGATTATATAGAATTTTCTTTATTCAAGTAACTCAATATTATTCTTAGCAATGATATATTAGAATTAAGGTACCGTCACACAGTGCAATTTAGATCGCTACGACGGCACGATTTGTGACGTTGCATCGTCGCTTAATTATCGTTTCAAACATCGTAGACTGCGGTCACACTACACGATGCACGACGCTGAAGCGATAAATTCATGACGTATTTGCGATGTAGAAGTCGTATGGGACAGTCGTACGGTCGTGTCACACACGACGATTCAGAGCAAATTTTGCATAATCTGTGCGTGACGTTGTTCACAAGGGGCGTGTTGTGCCACTAGTTAGTGTGGTGATAGGCCAAAGGTTCTGTGCACACAATTGGTTGGAAAATTTGTCACCTGAGCGCTATTGTTCCCAATGCCACTTCACTGCTTTCAAAATTTCCTTTCTTCACTTCGTACTTGGACACTTGGTGGACCTGGACATCGGAATTTTGTACCTCGCTGAATATACCACGCTTTGCACCGCTGCTTCGAGGTATGTAAACCGCTTGGGCGTGGTGGATGGAACGCTGTATGGACGGCATGAGTGCTTCGTTCCACCACTGAAGCGAAGTGGATGGTACACTGTTGTGACTGGAGGGCTACAATGTGGCAGATGGTACGCTGTTGTGCTTGGTTGTGACTGGTGGGCTACAGCGTGGTAGATGGAACTCAGTTTGTTCGGCATGACCGCTTCGTTCCACCGCTGAAGCGATGCGGATGGTACGCTGGTGTGACTGCTTATGACCGGTTGTGTGTGATGAGCTACAGCGTGGCAGATGGTACAATGTATGGTCACCATGAGCGCTTTGTGTGGCTGCTGTAGGGAAGCGGGCGGTACACTGTTTTGGGTTATGGTGGGCTATAGGCGCGGCAGATTGAAGAAGCGATGCGGATGGTACGCTGTTGTGACTGGTCGTGACTGGTGGGCTACAGCGTGGTAGATGGAACTCAGTTTGTTCGGCATGACCGCTTCGTTCCACCGCTGAAGCGATGCGGATGGTACGCTGTTGTGACTGCTTATGACCGGTTGTGTCTGTTGCGCTACAGCGTGGCAGATGGTACAATGTATGGTCACCATGAGCGCTTTGTGTGGCTGCTGTAGGGAAGCGGGCGGTACACTGTTTTGGGTTATGGTGGACTATAGGCGCGGCAGATTGAAGAAGCGATGCGGATGGTACGCTGTTGTGACTGGTCGTGACTGGTCGTGACTGGTGGGCTACAGCGTGGTAGATGGAACTCAGTTTGTTCGGCATGACCGCTTCGTTCCACCGCTGAAGCGATGCGGATGGTACGCTGGTGTGACTGCTTATGACCGGTTGTGTGTGATGAGCTAGAGCGTGGCAGATGGCACAATGTATGGTCACCATGAGCGCTTTGTGTGGCTGCTGTAAGGAAGCGGGCGGTACACTGTTTTGGGTTATGGTGGACTATAGGCGCGGCAGATGGAAGAAGCGATGCGGATGGTACGCTGTTGTGACTGGTCGTGACTGGTGGGCTACAGCGTGGTAGATGGAACTCAGTTTGTTCGGCATGACCGCTTCGTTCCACCGCTGAAGCGATGCGGATGGTACGCTGTTGTGACTGCTTATGACCGGTTGTGTCTGTTGCGCTACAGCGTGGCAGATGGTACAATGTATGGTCACCATGAGCGCTTTGTGTGGCTGCTGTAGGGAAGCGGGCGGTACACTGTTTTGGGTTATGGTGGGCTATAGGCGCGGCAGATTGAAGAAGCGATGCGGATGGTACGCTGTTGTGACTGGTCGTGACTGGTGGGCTACAGCGTGGTAGATGGAACTCAGTTTGTTCGGCATGACCGCTTCGTTCCACCGCTGAAGCGATGCGGATGGTACGCTGTTGTGACTGCTTATGACCGGTTGTGTCTGTTGCGCTACAGCGTGGCAGATGGTACAATGTATGGTCACCATGAGCGCTTTGTGTGGCTGCTGTAGGGAAGCGGGCGGTACACTGTTTTGGGTTATGGTGGACTATAGGCGCGGCAGATTGAAGAAGCGATGCGGATGGTACGCTGTTGTGACTGGTCGTGACTGGTCGTGACTGGTGGGCTACAGCGTGGTAGATGGAACTCAGTTTGTTCGGCATGACCGCTTCGTTCCACCGCTGAAGCGATGCGGATGGTACGCTGGTGTGACTGCTTATGACCGGTTGTGTGTGATGAGCTAGAGCGTGGCAGATGGCACAATGTATGGTCACCATGAGCGCTTTGTGTGGCTGCTGTAAGGAAGCGGGCGGTACACTGTTTTGGGTTATGGTGGACTATAGGCGCGGCAGATGGAAGAAGCGATGCGGATGGTACGCTGTTGTGACTGGTCGTGACTGGTGGGCTACAGCGTGGTAGATGGAACTCAGTTTGTTCGGCATGACCGCTTCGTTCCACCGCTGAAGCGATGCGGATGGTACGCTGTTGTGACTGCTTATGACCGGTTGTGTCTGTTGCGCTACAGCGTGGCAGATGGTACAATGTATGGTCACCATGAGCGCTTTGTGTGGCTGCTGTAGGGAAGCGGGCGGTACACTGTTTTGGGTTATGGTGGGCTATAGGCGCGGCAGATTGAAGAAGCGATGCGGATGGTACGCTGTTGTGACTGGTCGTGACTGGTGGGCTACAGCGTGGTAGATGGAACTCAGTTTGTTCGGCATGACCGCTTCGTTCCACCGCTGAAGCGATGCGGATGGTACGCTGTTGTGACTGCTTATGACCGGTTGTGTCTGTTGCGCTACAGCGTGGCAGATGGTACAATGTATGGTCACCATGAGCGCTTTGTGTGGCTGCTGTAGGGAAGCGGGCGGTACACTGTTTTGGGTTATGGTGGACTATAGGCGCGGCAGATTGAAGAAGCGATGCGGATGGTACGCTGTTGTGACTGGTCGTGACTGGTCGTGACTGGTGGGCTACAGCGTGGTAGATGGAACTCAGTTTGTTCGGCATGACCGCTTCGTTCCACCGCTGAAGCGATGCGGATGGTACGCTGGTGTGACTGCTTATGACCGGTTGTGTGTGATGAGCTAGAGCGTGGCAGATGGCACAATGTATGGTCACCATGAGCGCTTTGTGTGGCTGCTGTAAGGAAGCGGGCGGTACACTGTTTTGGGTTATGGTGGACTATAGGCGCGGCAGATGGAAGAAGCGATGCGGATGGTACGCTGTTGTGACTGGTCGTGACTGGTGGGCTACAGCGTGGTAGATGGAACTCAGTTTGTTCGGCATGACCGCTTCGTTCCACCGCTGAAGCGATGCGGATGGTACGCTGTTGTGACTGCTTATGACCGGTTGTGTCTGTTGCGCTACAGCGTGGCAGATGGTACAATGTATGGTCACCATGAGCGCTTTGTGTGGCTGCTGTAGGGAAGCGGGCGGTACACTGTTTTGGGTTATGGTGGGCTATAGGCGCGGCAGATTGAAGAAGCGATGCGGATGGTACGCTGTTGTGACTGGTCGTGACTGGTGGGCTACAGCGTGGTAGATGGAACTCAGTTTGTTCGGCATGACCGCTTCGTTCCACCGCTGAAGCGATGCGGATGGTACGCTGTTGTGACTGCTTATGACCGGTTGTGTCTGTTGCGCTACAGCGTGGCAGATGGTACAATGTATGGTCACCATGAGCGCTTTGTGTGGCTGCTGTAGGGAAGCGGGCGGTACACTGTTTTGGGTTATGGTGGACTATAGGCGCGGCAGATTGAAGAAGCGATGCGGATGGTACGCTGTTGTGACTGGTCGTGACTGGTCGTGACTGGTGGGCTACAGCGTGGTAGATGGAACTCAGTTTGTTCGGCATGACCGCTTCGTTCCACCGCTGAAGCGATGCGGATGGTACGCTGTTGTGACTGCTTATGACCGGTTGTGTCTGTTGAGTTAGAGCGTGGCAGATGGTACAATGTATGGTCACCATGAGCGCTTTGTGTGGCTGCTGTAGGGAAGCGGGCGGTACACTGTTTTGGGTTATGGTGGACTATAGGCGCGGCAGATGGAAGAAGCGATGGTAGGCATGAGCGCTTTGTGTGGCTGCTGTTGTTAAGCGTTTGGCACACTGGCAAAAGTATTGTTAATAGGACGCTTTGTCAACCATGTAATTTTTTTTTTTAATTACTTTTTAGATGTCAAATCGTGTGGAGTTCATCCGGGATTTCATCGAGATTTATCAGTCTTTTCCCTGCCTCTGGAAAATAAAATCTCCTGAGTATTGTAACAGGGAAAAGAGGAGGGAGGGTTACTTACAGCTCATTGAGCTTTACAATCGTCAGGCACCAGATGAGGCAGCTAACGAAGCAGTTATTAAAAAGAAAATCCAGGCGCTCCGCACGGTCTGGAGGAAGGAGCTGAACAAGGTTCTTCAGACTACAAGGTCCGGAGCTTCCACTGAAGAAGTTTATGTGCCAAAACTGTGGTATTTTGAGCATCTTAATTTTCTGAGGGACCAAGAGGTGCCACGGACTTCAACGTGTCTTCGATTGTTGGCACCTGTGGAACCAATAGTTTCGGAGAACCACGCCGAGCAGGAGTCACAAGGGCAACAAGTAAGTAGCTCTTTGGACGAAAGTTCACCAATGTGTCCTATAATTACATAATTTTTCTCTGCATTTTAGGTTTTATACTTCTGATTATCACATCAGTTTAAAGTTGTTACAAAAACATGTACACATAAGTAACCCTGTTGCAGTCAAGAATTATAAGGGGAACGTAATATGTATGAAATGGAGATATATGTAAACCATACCATCGAAGCAATATAGAAAATAGTATCGCGTCAAGCTGCCGATGTACTCTTGTTGAGACTATTTAGACTATTAAATATTGGTCAGGTTCCCATAGCAGTCAGAACAGTGTAGTTCAAAGTATTCAATAAAAGGGAGGGTTAAAGAATATTACTAAGCATCAAATATATTATAATCTTTTTGTTACCTACTACGAATATATAGTTTGGATGCGGTTATGGTGGTACTACTTTTTGTTGCCGGGTTCATAACTTTTTTTTTTTTTCCCCCCCCCAGGATGACAGTGCGCAGGAGAGTACACTTGACTGTTCACAGGACTGCACAACAACAGATCTAGTGGAGGCTGCACCTGCCAGGAGTCAATCGAGGCAAGTTCAAAGAAAACGGAAAGCCACCTCAGACGCCTCAAATGAACTATTGAGCCTGGCAAAGAAGGTGTTGACAAGAAATGTTAGCCCTGCGTTAGAGGGGTTTGGACACTATGTGGTTGACAAACTGGCAAAAATGGACGACAACCAAAGAATACTAGCAGAGCGTCTGATTCTGGAAGCAGTAAACAAGGGTACTGATGGCGATTTGGACAAGAACACTTGTTTGGTCTCTTCCCGGCCAATACAGCGGACAGAGCCATCAAATTTCAATGGTTGGTCACAGGGTCAGACATCGATGCGACACAATCCTCACGTTTCCCACTTCGGCCAGCCACCCCCTAATAACTCCTACACACCAATACCTTTACATATGGCTTCGCCCATCAGGCACCAAAATTTTCAGCCGGAACAATCGTCGTATCATAATTTGTGATTTCCTAACTACTTTTACATCCCTTTTTTTTTTTTGTCTTGTTAAAATAATGTTTGAAATAAAAGCTTTTATTATACATTCTATCACTACTTTTTGATTGGTGTGTCTCAATCACAGCACTGTATGAGGGAACAAATTAACGTAACAAATTCATGTACAGTTAACTAAAAATAAAAAATCGAATGAAAGTTTAACTAAATCTTTTAATTGGAACAACAAAAAATGGATTATTGGCCCGCCTACAACTGCTGGCACATGTCCCGCAGCTTCTGCAGCTCCTCCATTGCCACATTGTGCTGCTCCTGAATATGTGCCATAGTGTGGAGTAACTTGTCTATGCCGGCTTCAATATCCTCTTTGTTGACAGTGACGAGAGCTGTGGGTCAAAAAACATAACATTAATAACACTGTAGTCTCCCGATGTGTCTTTGCTTCTGTGAATGAAAAAAATTAAAAAAAATAAGCAAAGGGGGGGGGGGGGGGGGAGGGTGGTTGTTTGGGTTGGGGGTGAAAGAGTGGGCCTGCAACAAAATCCAAATAACTTAATTGTGGGAACCTACTAGAATGTTGAGGCACGGAGGGCACTTCTGGATCTGAGTCGCTGTTGAATGCCTCGTGCTGTCGGCGGCGGCGCTGTCTCTTTGCCTCTGTGAAGGAAAAAAAAAAAACAAGGTCTGTCAGCATATATGGCAACAGTGGCTGCCGGGGGAGGGGGGGGTGTTAAGAGGGGACCTGCAACTTAATCCAAATCACATAATTGTGGGAACCTACTAGGATCTGGAGGAGTTGACCCGGAGGGCACAGATCCAGGAGAGGCTGGGCGGGATGCCTCGTGGCGGCGGTGGTGCTGTGTCTTTGACTCTGTGAAGAAAAAAAAAAAAAAAAAATTTTTTTAAAAGTTCTGTTAGCATATATGGCAACACTGGCTGCCGGGGGGGGGGGGGAAGGGGACCAGAAACAAAATCCAAATAACATTTTTGTGGGAACCTACTAGGATCTGGAGGAGTTGACCCGGAGGGCTCCGGGACATTGGACCCTGAGGGCACAGAGCCAGAAGAGGCTGGGCGGGATGCCTCGTGGCGGCGGCGGTGCTGTGTCTTTGCCTCTGTGAAGAAAAAAAAAAAAAAAAAAAATTTTTGAAAAAGGTCTGTTAGCATATATGGCCACACTGGCTGCCGGGGGGGGGAAGGGGACCAGAAACAAAATCCAAATAACATTTTTGTGGGAACCTACTAGGATCTGGAGGAGTTGACCCGGAGGGCTCCGGGACATTGGACCCTGAGGGCACAGAGCCAGAAGAGGCTGGGCGGGATGCCTCGTGGCGGCGGCGGTGCTGTGTCTTTGCCTCTGTGAAGAAAAAAAAAAAAAAAAAAAATTTTTGAAAAAGGTCTGTTAGCATATATGGCCACACTGGCTGCCGGGGGGGGGAAGGGGACCAGAAACAAAATCCAAATAACATTTTTGTGGGAACCTACTAGGATCTGGAGGAGTTGACCCGGAGGGCTCCGGGACATTGGACCCTGAGGGCACAGAGCCAGAAGAGGCTGGGCGGGATGCCTCGTGGCGGCGGCGGTGCTGTGTCTTTGCCTCTGTGAAGAAAAAAAAAAAAAAAAAAATTTTTGAAAAAGGTCTGTTAGCATATATGGCCACACTGGCTGCCGGGGGGGGGAAGGGGACCAGAAACAAAATCCAAATAACATTTTTGTGGGAACCTACTAGGATCTGGAGGAGTTGACCCGGAGGGCTCCGGGACATTGGACCCTGAGGGCACAGAGCCAGAAGAGGCTGGGCGGGATGCCTCGTGGCGGCGGCGGTGCTGTGTCTTTGCCTCTGTGAAGAAAAAAAAAAAAAAAAAAAATTTTTGAAAAAGGTCTGTTAGCATATATGGCCACACTGGCTGCCGGGGGGGGGAAGGGGACCAGAAACAAAATCCAAATAACATTTTTGTGGGAACCTACTAGGATCTGGAGGAGTTGACCCGGAGGGCTCCGGGACATTGGACCCTGAGGGCACAGAGCCAGAAGAGGCTGGGCGGGATGCCTCGTGGCGGCGGTGGTGCTGTGTCTTTGCCTCTGTGAAGGGAAAAAAAAAAAAAAAAGGTCTGTCAGCATATATGGCAACACTGGCTGCCGGGGGGGGGGGGGGGAGGAGGGGACCTGCAACCAAACCCAAATCACATTATTGTGGGAACCTACTAGGATCAGTTGTCTTTGACCCGGAGGGCTCTGGGACTTCAGAGGCGGTGTGTGATGCCTCGTGTCTACGGCGGCGCTGTCTCTTTGCCTCTGTGAAGGAAAAAAAAAGTTCGGTCAGCAGTTAGCTGTGCCACATAGTACTTTTCACCGTTCATACTGTCCCATAGCTGTGGCACATAGTGGCTCTGCAACGTTCAAACTGTCCCATAGCTGTGGCACATAGTGGCTCTGCAACATTCAAACTGTCCCATAGCTGTGGCACATAGTGGCTCTGCAACATTCAAACTGTCCCATAGCAGTGGCACATAGTGGCTCTGCAACGTAGAAACTGTCCCATAGCTGTGGCACATAGTGGCTCTGCAACGTTCAAACTGTCCCATAGCAGTGGCACATAGTGGCTCTGCAACGTTCAAACTGTCCCATAGCAGTGGCACATAGTGGCTCTGCAACGTAGAAACTGTCCCATAGCTGTGGCACATAGTGGCTCTGCAACGTTCAAACTGTCCCATAGCAGTGGCACATAGTGGCTCTGCAACGTTCAAACTGTCCCATAGCAGTGGCACATAGTGGCTCTGCAACGTAGAAACTGTCCCATAGCTGTGGCACATAGTGGCTCTGCAACGTTCAAACTGTCCCATAGCAGTGGCACATAGTGGCTCTGCAACGTAGAAACTGTCCCATAGCTGTGGCACATAGTGGCTCTGCAACGTTCAAACTGTCCCATAGCTGTGGCACATAGTGGCTCTGCAACATTCAAACTGTCCCATAGCTGTCCAACATACTTTTGGGTACCTGAGTACTAACCTCTGCTAATCTCCTGGCGAAGCTCCTGCAGGCGCTCTGGGCTTTTCGACTTGAGATCGCCCCATTTTTTAACAATCTGGGCCTTGGTCCGAGTTATCCCAAACCGCTTCCTGAGGCCCTCAGACACCACACGGACAACTTCCTCCTTGTGCTGGTTGCGGTGCAGCACCATCCCTGTGGTTTCATACTGCATCCTATCCATTGTTCCAATAAGGAACTTGAGCTCTGGGATGCCCATAGGTGGACCACGGCGACTGGCAGCCATTATCACGATGTCAGGGGACAAAAACAAGCTAGGGCAGGCACGCAGGAACGCTGTAACGTCATCACGCCGTCATAGACCACGAGCGTACTTAACGTGCCGCTCCGGCGTTATATAACGATACTTCGAACGGCATTTACTATGTGCGTTCCTTTCTTAACGCTCAGTCGTCACAAATGTGACGCTGTTCATAAACGGCAACGCTATTGCGATGCCAATGGCGCGGCAGGACGGCGGAGCGCAGCTCCTCCTCTGGGCGTTGCTCTTCAGGGTCATTCCATCTAAAATGGCGGCGAGAATGCGTTCTGCTCCTCTGGGGCAGCCAGAACTCCTTTTTTTTATTTCCCAGATGGATGCCATGGATTACGAGGGTCTGGAGAGCCGCCCTGCCCACCCACACATCCACAAGCGAGAAGTGCTTGGACAAATAACAAGAATGATGGAAAGGAGGTTTGGTGTCTGCCGCAGTCAGCTTCAGCTGCGTAAAAAATGGGCTGACCTCCGCTATAAAACGCCACAAATGTTTGCGGAGTTGCGTGCGGAGGCAAGGCGAGGCAAGTACTAGTACTAGCTTTGCTCTGCAGCACTCAACATTTGTGTGTAAACATTGTGATTCTTTACTTTAGGTGTAGAGAGACAGCGGCGGCAAGTCAGACACACCATTGCCACCAGTACCCCATCTTCAGGCACCAGTGGGAGCCCACAGTCCGGGACATCACGTAAGTTCACAATCATTTATTGCATTTTTTTTAACATCACACGGGACATAACAGGGTACCTGAAATATTTGAAGACATTACAGACGCAGTAATGACCCAGCGGCCTACCACACCTCCACCATCTGTTGCGACCATGCACCCTCGCACCCCTGTGAAGTGTGATATAAATTTTATGTTTCAGTATATTGTTAGCTTTGATCTGCTGCACTCTACATGTGTTTTTAAAGATTGCGTTTGTAAACTTTCTGTGTAGAGAGACAGCGGCAGCAACAGGTACCTGCCATTGCCAGCAGCACCACAGCATCCAGCACCAGCGGGAGCCCACAGTCCGTGACGTCACGTAAGTTAACAATCATAGATTACAATTTTTCAACTGCATACGGGACATAAGAGGGTAGCGGAAATATTTGAATACATTACAGACGCAGTAATGACCCAGCGGCCTACCACGCCACCACCAGAGAGCAGACGGCCTCGCACCCCTACACCACCCTCAACACCTCCCTTTCGACACTCCTCTTCCTCCCCCGGGTCGGCGGCATTCTCCCCAGAAGCTAACATACGTAAGTGACCAAAACTGCGAGCGCTTCCCAACGGCGTGTTCCATAGTTAACCAGATCTGTTATTATTTGCTTTTAGGTGCTGCAGCAGTGGCCAGATCGCTGGGATGGGACATTAGCAGCTCTGGTTCTGGCAATGAGGAACCGGCGTCCCTTCTCCGTAAGTATCAAGATAATGCGAGTGGTTTTCTGCTGGATGTCACCATAGACAACCAAAACTGTAAAATATATTAAAATTTACATCGCCCTGTGGTGCCAGACCAAATAGAAATTTACAACACAGAAAATTCGGTCCTGCCCCAGAGGTCGAGATGTATTTTCAGAGGAATCAACGTTGGTTCTCCAACCTCTTCTATCCACAGAAACGGCCACCGTAAGAGAGCTCCTGGCGAGACAATTGCGACTGGAGCGGACAGCAGCGCTCCTGCAGCAGACAGCAGCGCTCCTCCAGAGTCAAGTGGAGCAGCAGGGCGTGACGCTGCGACACCTCTTGGGCAGGAGATAATATTTTTTTTGGTGGGGGGGTTATGTTATATTTTGTTGTAAAATAATTTAAAACCAAGAAGTGTTACAAAAAAAAACAAAAATCTTCGCATTCTTTCTTTAATGTTTACCAAGCTATAAGGGTTAACAGCAACATTGTATAGGCATCACATTTAAAGTTATTTAGCGAGGTTTATATGACAGCAAAGCAAAAAAACAAATTTTTATGTTATACGGCGCGATCCTGCCACGGTACAGCTCCAGAACCATTAAAGTACTGACAGTATTTTTCGCGACAGTCCCTTGCATCGTCTGCCTGTCTGCCAGATCCAAGAGCTTGAAGAGCTGTAAAATTTTCAGGTTGTGTACGCCATTCCCCGGGCACAATATCTCCGGTTCGTGCGTCCACTGCATCAATAAACGAAGGAGGAGAATAGGAGTTCGTATCATGACGTCTCAGGAAATTATGGAGCACACAGCATGCCAAAACCACAATGTCTATAGACGGCAGCTTCAAGTTGATAGCTGTGTGGAACACTCTAAACCGATTTGCCATTATCCCAAAGGCATTTTCAACCACACGACGGGCCCTCGACAACCGGTAATTAAAGATTCTGCGCTCCGGTGTGAGTGTTCTCTGTGCAAATGGCTTCAGCAAATGTGGATGAAGAGGGAAAGCTTCATCAGCGATGAAGACAAAATTTAGGTTTGCTTTTGTGTCTTCATTTAGTGGCAACAGCAGTTCATTGTTCCTCAAGCTTTCCCCAAATGAAGTGTGTTCAAAAACACCACCGTCGGAGACTCGACCATTCATGCCAACATCCACATCGACAAACTCATAGTTTGCATTGACAAGGGCCATGAGGATCACACTGAAATATCCTTTGTAGTTGAAAAAAAATGATCCAGAGTTGGCTGGTTGCGTGATGCGCACATGCTTTCCATCTAATGCACCACCGCAGTTTGGAAACTGCCACAGCTCATCAAAATCGGAACCAATCCTCTTCCAGTCATCCGCCGTCTTGGGAAACTGCAAGATGAGAAGGAAACATGTACAAATTTGGTCAAATATATTATGCACATACACTCTCATGTGGACATCCTACAGCGATTGAGGCGCAGTATGGATTAGTATAACAAAGTCAACAACACAGAGTATGCAGGCAGCCATTTTTTTTACAGATGGCTTCGGTCACTCAGAGGGGGTGCTAAACAATATATCTAAATAATAGAATCAATAAAATTACGTTGGGAGCAGCAAATAAAAAAGGGTGGCGCAGGGTTGGAGCAGCACATATCAGAATGGAGACGCAAAATGGTAGCAGCACATGTCAGAATGGAGGCGCAGGATCACAGCAGCACATGTCTGAATGGGGGCGCAGGATGGGAGCAGCACATGATAGGATGTAGAACATATACCTATAGAAATGCTCGCCATCAGGGCGTAGAACTGGTTCAATAGCTAGTATAATATATCGACATAACACAGCAGCCAAAAAAAAATAGTAGTACCTCCATATAATGCCTTAAGCTCTGCACAATGGCCTCGCATGTCTCCGGAATCACAACGCTCAGGAAAGGTCTGGAAACAGCTGCGGAAAACTGCAAATCCTGAAGAGACCTTCCTGTTGCCAGGAAGCGCAGTGTCACCGCCAACCTTTCCTCCACGGGCACGGCTGCACGCATCGGCGTATCACACCTTTGTATGAGTGGCGTAACAGCAGACAGTATTATTTTGAAGGATTCCTCGGACATCCGAAGGTAGTTTCGGAAATCTTGAGGGTTATTGTCACGTAACTCTCTTATGAGACCCATGTGTGACAATGTGGATCTTTTCTGCAGCCAGCTCCGGGTCCACATGCGACGTTTTCGTTTAGGACGTCTCTCCTCTTGGAGACGTGCTGCCTCAAACACCAGGGCAGCAGCAACAACAGAACTCTCATCGGAAGTGAGCATAGTTCCTAAAAAGAAAACAAACGTACAATAAATACACGTGCTTACAAAACAATGTTCTGACCATTGATCTAATAACTATATATTAGATCTATATGATTAGATCTATATATTAGATCTATATATTGTATCATACAATTATTAGGTTCTGTAGAAGGACGTAGATCTGGGGATTTATTATGATGGAATATAGGCTGAACTGGATGGACAAATGTCTTTTTTCGGCCTTACTAACTATGTTACTATGTTACTATGTATATGTTACTACTGGTATTAAATGGGGCAGTCAACCATCTCGATCTGTAAAAGGATTAATTAATTGGGCCACGCAACAGCTGTGTACCTGAGGTTCTCAGGCCTACCCTACTCAAAGGAACAATCAACCACACTCCAGCGTTTATCCCCGTTGAAGCGCAACATATGCTACGCTGTAGCGTTATACATACCTTTTGCGGTAAAAGTCTAGTAGTTAAAAGTCCAGGGAATCCAGCGAATTTAGGAGTTCTGTTCACAGCACGTGCTACAGAGAGAAATGAATAGCGCGCTCGAGAGCTCCGGTTTTATCCGCTGGGAACAATAGTCCTTTGTCGAATGAGCGCACAGTATTGTACCGCCCAATCAGCACACGGGAGGTGGAGAATTCAGCGCTCCTACGTAGCCAGCTCCTCCGCCCTTTACATCGTATACAATATCGTGCACACCTTTGTCACACCATGCGATCATGCCGCCACAGCGGGACACTAGACGACGAAAGAAAGTTTCAAACGATGTGCTACGACGTACGATTCACAGCGGGGTCCCTGATCGCAGGAGCGTGTCACACGCTGCGATATCGTACCTATATCGCTCGAACGTCACAAATCGTGCCGTCGTAGCGATCTAAATTGCACTGTGTGACGGTACCATAAACCAAAATATGCCACTATCTCTATCAATGCAGCTTGCTTAAGGGAATCATGTAACTGACATGCAAATAAAGGCACTTTGCTCTTTCATGCTGTTTTCTTGCTCTTGAGCTCTATTAATCCCATTAATTGCACATAAAAAGACTGGTAGCAATTCTACAAATGAGTAAACACAGAGATAAATTGTAATGGTGCTAGCACAGCAAATTGGATTCAAGCCCTTTTGTACAATCCCGTTTCATTTGGCCAATTTTATTATCACTGTTACTGGAACAAATCACTTTATTAAACAGACGGGGCTTTTACTAAATCCCTTGTTCTTGTGGGTATTATCACAATGCTGGTCAGTGATTGCCAAAGTCCATAATGCATTGCAGACTCATGTACACACGTTCAGAGCATTTTTATCTTACAACATGGATCATAAATCCAGAAAGCAATTGTCTTTGTCTGATCTGAGTTATATAAAGTGTTTAAATAACTGGCAAGCTATCATTTTTCCTTTTTAAATATTGGTAGAAAGAAGCAAGTCTGAATTTAATGCTGACAACCCTCAAATCATTCAGATGAATCAAGTCAAATAATCTACTTCAAGATATTAATTTTATTTTATATTACATTTTTAGTTTTTTTCCAGTCATGTGAAAAGTCCTCATGGTCCCAAAGGAGGAATTTGGGAAGTATCACTTGTTTTTACTAGAACAGTCCATGATGGAAGTGCTAGCAGAGAGTGACAGAGAAGGTAAACTGAGTCTTTCAGAAGGGAATCTTCTTTGAGTTCACACATACCAGAAAATTTGCAAAATTGATTTGTGGTGGAATTTGCAGCCGGAGTTAAATGCAAACCTTGGACCTTAAGAGCATTTCTTGTCTTTTGACTGTTCACAGTGTTACATGTGATTCAAATATTTGGAATTTAAGGGAATATGACAGTAGGATCAACTCTTATGATCAATCATAGAAAGTTGAATAAAATGATACCATGATAAGTGATCCAACATCTTATTCCAGAGAAATCCACGTTTCTTAATATGTAAATGAGTTGTTAAGATCTACAAAGGTCTCCACTCCAGAGCTTATTCTACATGAAAGAAGGCATTCTCAGTGTGAGACATGGAGATTAAGAGAGCAGACTGTCAGTCATTACATGTCTCAATACTTTGCCTGATATATCTGCTTACAATTTTTCTTTTTCAATCAGTTCTGATGAAGGCTTAATCATTGTCCAAAGCGTCATTTTATGCAGTGGATTGCTTTGTAAGGAACAAATAAACTCAGGATATGTGCTCATGTTGTGGATTTTCCCACGGATCCGCAGCGTTTTTGACTCTGCGGATCTGCAGCAGTTTTCCATGCATTTAACAGTAGCATGTTAACCTATGGAAAACCAAATCCGCTGTGCACATGTTGCGGAAATAAACGCGCGGGAACGCAGAATTGTTTTTTTCGCTGCATGTCAATTCTTTGTGCAGATCTGCAACGTTTCTGCACCCATAGACTTGCATTGAGTCAGGCACATCCGCAGCAAAACCGCAGATGTAAAAAAGATCTGCAGTTTAGCTGCGGGGGAAGCGTTGCAGATCAGGAGGAGGGAGTGTGTGGGAGGAGTGTGTATGTGTATGTGTGTGCGGGTGGGGTCTGCAGGTTGTCTGTGGGTCTGCCGGGGCATCTGCGGGCTGTCTGGGGGAGGGTCTGTGGGTTCTCCTGGGATTTGCGGTGCTGTCTGTAGGTCTTCTGGGGCGGTCTGTGGGCTGTCTGGGTGTGTGCAGCACTGTCCGGCTGTGTGCTTGGTTGTCTGGGTGTGCGTGGGGCTGTCCGGGTGTGTGCAGCGCTGTCCGGGGCTGTCCAGGTGTGTGCGGCGCTGTTCGGGTGTGTGCTGCGCTGTCCGGGTGTGTGCGGTGCTGTACAGATGTGTGTGGGGCTGTCCGGGTGTGTGTGGCGCTGTCTGGGGCTGTCCGGGTGTGTGCAGCGCTGTGCGGCACTGTCCGGGTGTGTGCGGTGCTGTCCGGGTGTGTCCGGCGCGGTCTGTGTGTGTGTGTGCAGGCATCATCCAATGGGACTACAAGTCCCATCGGGCTATGCCTGCTACAGTAATAGTGATGGACACATTAGCCAATAATGGGACAGTAGTAGTCCCATCATCCGGCTAATGTATTGAATGCAAAAAAACACATACAACATACAGTACATACAACATACAGAACATACAAAATATAACATACAGTACATACGACATACAACATATAACATTCAGTACATACAACATACTACAGTACATACAACATACAGTACATACAACATGACATACAGAACATACTACATAGAACATACAGTACATGCAACATACAACAGTATATACAACATATCACATACAGAACATACTACATACAACATACAGTACATACAACATATGACATGCAGTACATACAACATACAACAGTACATACAACATATGGCATACAGTACATGCAACATATGACATACAGAACACACTACATACAACAGTACATACAACATATCACATACAGAACATACTACATACAACATACAGTACATACAACATATGACATGCAGTACATACAACATACAACAGTACATGCAACATATGGCATACAGTACATGCAACATATGACATACAACAGTACATACAACATACAACATATGACATACAGTACATACAACATATGACATACAACAGTACATGCAACATACAACATACAACAGTACATACAACATATGACATACAGTACATACAACATACGACATACAAAACATACAACATATAACATACAGTAACATACTGTACATGCAACATAACATACAACATATAATATACAGTACATACAACATACAACAGTACATACAACATACAGTACATACAACATACAACAAATGCCATACAGAATATACCACATACAACATACAGTATATACAACATACAACATATGACATATAGAACATACAACAGTACATACAACATATGACATACAACAGTACATACAACATATGACATACAGTAGATACAACATACAACAGTACATACAGCATATGACATACAGTACATAAAACATATGACACTCATTGTTAATTGGATTATGGCAGAAAGTGAGTATACGGTTGGCTTATTATTTTTAATTTTTTGCAGGTGATCGAGTATGGTAAGTATGGTGAGATTAAGAATATTAAAATACTGTTTTCTGACTGTGCCTTTTTTTTAACTCTTTCACTACTATTGGATTAGTAATGGATAGGCGTCTTATTGATGCCTCTCCATTATTAACCCGGCTTAATGTCACCTTACAACAGCAAGGTGACATTAACCCATATACCACCGCTACAGGCGAGTGGGAAGAGAGGGGCTAAGTGCCTGAGTTGGCGCATCTTACATATGCACCATTTCTGGGGTGGCTGGGGGTTGGAATTTGTAGGCGGGGGGGGGGCAAATATCCATGGGCCCTCTCTAGGCTATGAATATCAGCCCGCAGCTGTCTGCGTAGCCTTTCCGGCTGTTAAAAATATAGGGGGACCCCACGTCATTTTTTTTTTAGGTCCCCCTATTTTAACACTAGAAGTCCCGGGAATTTCAAGATCCCCCCTGAAGTCCTGAGAGAGGGTCAAATGACCCTCAGTCCATAGTGACACCTTAATTAGCATCCTTTCATTTGTAAATGTGCTCTTGCCTGAGGAATCTGCAGGGGGGATTATCTAAGATAAGAGTGTGTAAACAGAATAATGCAAGCTATTCCTGAGTGTGGGGGTTGCTGCTCACAAGAAAAACCTATTTTGGTTTCTCCCTGAGTGTGGGGGAGAAACCTATTTTGTTCACAGGAAAGAAATCGTCTGGCTACACAATGCCTCGAATGCTCCCTTTTCTGGGAGTAGGAAAACCACTTTTAAAGCCGGAACAGCAGGAACAAGTTTTGGCTTTTCTTGCTGACTCTGCCTCTAGCTCTTTCGCCTCCTCTTCGAAAAGTGCAAAATGTAAAAGCAGCGCGTCGTCAGTGGATGTTCCCCGTCAGGGACAAGTCGCTTCCTTGTGTTCTTCACCCAGAACAACAGAGAAGGATGCGTCAGGCGACACAACGGGTTACTCCATGGAGCTCTTTACACATACCGTGCCTGGGTTAGAAAGGGAAATTGTTAACAGGCCATGTCCATTACATGATGAATCGGACATGGAGTGCACAGATGCACAGCCACAGCCAGATTATTATGCTGTTCCTTTGACTCAGATCACAACATTGCCCTTGCAGTGTACTGAGCCAGAATCTGACCCTGATGAGACTATGGAGCACCGTCACGAACGCTATAGCACCAGCTTACACGGTGACACAGAGGAAGGTGCACAGGACATAGAAGATGAGGTCATAGATGACCCAGTTGTTGACCCCGATTGGCAGCCATTGGGAGAACAGGGTGCAGCCGGCAGTAGCTCTGAAGCGGAGGAGGAGTAGCTGCAGCAGGCATCAACAGCGCAACAGGTTCCATCTGGCAGGCCCGTATCTAGCCAAAAACGTGTGGCAAAACCAAAAACAGTTGTAGGACAGCGTGGCCATCCGGTTAAAGTAGCTCAGTGTGCAATGCCTGAAAAGGTATCCGATAGTAGGAAGAGTGCAGTCTGGCATTTTTTTTTACCAAGATCCAAATGATCAGTGCAAAGTCATCTGTAAGAAATGCTCAAGGACCTTCAGCAGAGGTCAGAATGTTAAAAATCTAAATACAAGTTGCATGTATAGACATTTAACCACCATGCACTTGCAAGCCAGGACTAACTACCAAACGTCCCTTAACGTTGTTGCACCCTCTCACAATGAAGCTAGTCAGCAACACTACATCCCTTCCCTCACTGTAAGCTCACCATTTACCACACCACCTGCAGTAAATGTGGAGGTTTCGTCGCAAGGCCAAAGCAGTCAGGGAATCCCCAGGCTCATGGTAGGAAACACTGTATGTAGGGCAACAGCAAGAATACCATCACCAACCCTCTCTCAGTCTGCCATGTCCACCGGCACCCCAACTAGTTCCACCATATACAGCTCTCCAGTCCAGCTCACCCTACATCCGCGTACACAGGGTTTGAACGCCCACATTGCTAGACTAATCTCGTTAGAGATGATGCCCTACCAGTTAGTTGAAAGCGAAGCTTTCAAAGCCCTGATGGACTACGCTGTACCACGCTACGAGCTACCCAGTCGACACTTCTTTTCGAGAAAAGCCATCCCAGCCCTCCACCAGCATGTAAAAGACCGCATTGTCCATGCACTCAGGCAATCTGTGAGTAGAAAGGTGCACCTGACAACAGATGCATGGACCAGTAGGCATGGCCAGGTGCGTTACGTCTCCATCACGGCACACTGGGTTAATGTGGTGGATGCAGGGTCCACAGGGGACAGCAATATTGGGACAGTTCTGCCTAGCCCATGGTCTATGAAACAGTTGGCTGTAGGCATTCGCCCCCCTCCTCCTCCTCCTTCTCGTCCTCCAGCAAAAGTGAGAGCTCATCCACAGACTGCAGTCGCACAACCACTCCATCCGCAGCTGCCACTGTTGCACACGAGGTGTCCCATTATGGAACAGCTAGTGGCAAGTGTCAGCAGGCTGTATTGGCAATGAAGTGTTTGGGCGACAACACACACACCGCGGAAGTTCTGTCCGAGTTCTTGCAGCAAGAAACTCAGTTATGGCTGGGCACTGTACATCTTGAGGCAGGCAAGGTAGTGAGTGATAACGGAAGGAACTTTATGTCTGCCATAGCCCTTTCACAACTGAAACACATTCCTTGCCTTGCTCACACCTTAAACCTGGTGGTGCAGTGCTTCCTGAAAAGTTATCCGGGGTTACCCGACCTGCTCCTCAAGGTGCGCAGACTTTGCTCGCACATCCGCCATTCGCCCGTACACTCCAGCCGTATGCAGAACCATCAGCCATCTTTGAACCTTCCCCAGCATCGGAGGAGGATGATGGGGACGAGCGTTTTTTGGATGAGGAAGCTTCTCAGGGGGCAATAGAAACTGCTGGCGTTGCAAGGCCAGGTTCAGGGTTTTTGAGGGAGACAAGTGACGTTGATTTGCCCGAAAATGCTCCTCAACCCAGCACAAGCAGTGATTTGACAACTGGAACATTGGCCCACATGACAGATTATGCCTTGCGTATTCTCAAAAGGGACCCACGCATTATAAAAATGATGACCGATGACGATTACTGGTTGGCCTGCCTCCTGGATCCACGCTATAAATGGAAATTACAAAATATCATGCCACATGAGAACCTTGAACAAATCTTGGCAACCAAACAAGCAACTCTTGTAGACCGTTTGATTCAGGCATTCCCAGCACACAGCGCCGGTGATGGTTCTCACACGAGCTGCAGGGGGCAACAGGGCAGAGGTGTTAGAGGTGCACAAATCAGAAGTGGCATTGGACAGAGTGGTTTTCTGACCAGGTTGTGGAGTGATTTTGCAATGACCGCAAACAGGACAGGTACTGCCGCATCAATTCAAAGTGACAGGAGACAACATTTGTCCAGTATGGTTACAAACTATTTTTCCTCCCTTATCGATGTTCTCCCTCAACCGTCATTCCCATTTGATTACTGGGCATCCAAAATAGACACCTGGCCTGAATTGGCCCAATATGCATTGCAGGAGCTTGCTTGCCCAGCAGCTAGTGTGCTATCAGAAAGAGTATTCAGTGCTGCTGGTTCAATACTAACCGAAAAAAGGACTTGTCTGGCTACCCAAAATGTAGATGATCTAACCTTCATTAAAATGAACCACTCATGGATTTCTAATTATTTTGCCCCACCTTTCCCGGCTGACATCTAGCTTTCCTGTAAAAAGGTCTTGCTTTCGGACAGGTCTTACTGTTCCAATCTCATATTTAGCAGCTGCTGTATGTCCAGCATATGACATGTTTACACCTCCCTAAATGGGCTGACTTCCCCCACGGGGCCGTGGTCGTCACTTGGCGCAAGCACCCGTGAGAGTGCTGTTTGTCTGAAGAGGTGGGTGTGCCCACTTTTGGGCGACGGCACTGGCACTGGGTCCCTCATACTACAATGAAGTGTCTCTGGCGGTAGTGGTGCGCACCCAACATCAGACACACCGCTGTAACATGAGGGGCCCTGGGCCAGTACCGCCAGCCACGAGAGAGTGTCGAGAGAGATGCTAGTTGAAATATTCAGGGGCCCTGTCCTACATTTACACCAGTAAATACTTTGCGCCAAATAACAATGTCAGAAAGTCAACAGAGGAGCCCACCCCTGTACCTAAGTATACCACCTTTTTTTCTTTTTTTTTTGGTTGAGAGACATCAACACCTATTTATTATTTTGGAGTACTAACTGTGTCAGACACTACTTCCAATTGTCCTCCGCTGACCACACCAATGCTGCCTGTGTACCCCTGTAACATAATCGAACCTACATTGAGCCTATTTTTTTATTTTAGGCCTACTAAGTCTGTCTGCGGTCCATCCTTCAAATTATCTTCCGCTAACCACACCAATGCTGCCTGTGCACCCCTGCAACATAATTGAACCTGCATTGAGCCTATTTTTTATTTTAGGCCTACTAAGTCTGTCTGCAGTCCATCCTTCAAATTGTCCTCCGCTGACCACACCAATGCTGCCTGTGCACCCCTGCAACATAATTGAACGTGCATTGAGCCTATTTTTTATTTTAGGCCTACTAAGTCTATCTGCGGTCCATCCTTCAAATTGTCCTCCGCTGACCATAACAATGCTGCCTGTGTACCCATGTAACCTTTTTTAAACCTGCAGCGAGCAAACTTTGTGGTGTAAGGTCTACTAGCAGTGTCTGTCTGCTCCACTCAATACAGCTGTCCTCCTCTTAAAAAAAGTGAGCTGCAATTGTCAGGTTTTCAGCCTGTCGGAATTTTAAAAGTGCATTGGGGCCACAAGGTTGGTTGGGGTCTACAAACTGTGTCTGCAGCTCCAAGGTGTTCTCCAGGTTGCCTTTCCTTAGCTTTAATTTTGAGACTCTCGTTAAGTAGTTGTTCATATAACACTACATTAGGCCTACAAGTTGGGTTTGGGTTCTAGAAACGGTGTCTGCCGCTCCAAGGTATTCTCCACGTTGCCTTTTCTTAGCTTCAATTTTGAGACTCTCGTTAAGTAGTTGTTCATATAACACTACATTAGGCCTACAAGTTGGGTTTGGGTTCTAGAAACGGTGTCTGCCGCTCCAAGGTATTCTCCACGTTGCCTTTCCTTAGCTTCAATTTTGAGGCTCTCGTTAAGTAGTTGGTAATATAACACTGCATTAGGCCTACAAGTTGGGTTTGGGTTCTAGAAACGGTGTCTGTCGCTCCAAGGTATTCTCCTGGTTGCCTTTCCTTAGCTTCAATTTTGAGACTCTCGTTAAGTAGTTGTTCATATAACACTACATTAGGCCTACAAGTTGGGTTTGGGTTCTAGAAACGGTGTCTGCCGCTCCAAGGTGTTCTCCACGTTGCCTTTCCTTAGCTTCAATTTTGAGGCTCTCGTTAAGTAGTTGTTTATCTAACACTGCATTAGGCCAACAAGTTGGGTTTGGGTTCTAGAAACGGTGTCTGCCGCTCCACGGTGTTCTCCAGGTTGCCTTTCCTTACTTTCCTTAACTTCAATTTTGAGGCTCTCGTTAAGTATTTGTTAATATAACACTGCATTAGGCCTACAAGTTGGGTTTGGGTTCTAGAAACGGTGTCTGCCGCTCCAAGGTGTTCTCCACGTTGCCTTTCCTTAGCTTCAATTTTGAGGCTCTCGTTAAGTAGTTGGTAATATAACACTGCATTAGGCCTACAAGTTGGGTTTGGGTTCTAGAAACGGTGTCTGCCGCTCCAAGGTATTCTCCTAGTTGTCTTTCCTTAGCTTCAATTTTGAGACTCTCGTTAAGTAGTTGTTCATATAACACTACATTAGGCCTACAAGTTGGGTTTGGGTTCTAGAAACGGTGTCTGCCGCTCCAAGGTGTTCTCCACGTTGCCTTTCCTTAGCTTCAATTTTGAGGCTCTCGTTAAGTAGTTGTTTATATAACACTGCATTAGGCCAACAAGTTGGGTTTGGGTTCTAGAAACGGTGTCTGCCGCTCCAAGGTGTTCTCCAGGTTGCCTTTCCTTACTTTCCTTAACTTCAATTTTGAGGCTCTCGTTAAGTAGTTGTTAATATAACACTGCATTAGGCCTACAAGTTGGGTTTGGGTTCTAGAAACGGTGTCTGCCGCTCCAAGGTGTTCTCCAGGTTGCCTTTCCTTACTTTCCTTAACTTCAATTTTGAGGCTTTCGTTAAGTAGTTGTTAATATAACACTGCATTAGGCCTACAAGTTGGGTTTGGGTTCTAGAAACGGTGTCTGCCGCTCCAAGGTGCTCTCCAGGTTGCCTTTCCTTAGCTTCAATTTTGAGGCTCTCGTTAAGTAGTTGGTAATATAACACTGCATTATGTCATGATTAGTGTTGAACGATACCTTCCGATATCGGAAAGTATCGGTATCGGATAGGATCGGCCGATATTCAAAAAATATCGGATATCGCCGATACCGATACCCGATCCCAATGCAAGTCAATGGGACCAAAATATCGGAATTAAAATAAACCCTTTCTTTCCTTGTAGGTTCATTCTATATGAAGGAAAACAACTAAGAATAATGCAGGATGTATTTGGGGAGGTGGCGGAGACATTAAAGTCATAGAGGTTTAGCCCAATCAAATAGAATAGCATGTTTTTTTTGTTTTTTTTTAAAGACGTTCGGAGTGACAAAGATATTGACTATGTAAATATTTTTTTTATTTTGTCAGATATTGATGTTTCACTATTCCACGACCTTCCCCTTCTTTTTTTTTTACTTTTCCCACACTTTCATCTTCATCATCATCAGCATCTTTGACATCAACTTCTTCTTCACCTTATTCATCTTCTTCTTCATCCTTTACCTTTTTTTTTTTTTTATTACATTCTTCATATTCATTTTATTCAACTATTATTATTCTTCCTATTCTACATATTCATTTTATTCAACTGTATTATTCTTCCTATTCTACTTCTAAATCATATTCTCATTTGTGACAGGCATTCCCGTAGTTGTTATCTATAAAAGTTGGAAGATTACACCTTCCGTTCTGCCAGTCACAAAAGTTACATTTGTCCGCGTTCAGTTTGGCTTGCAGCATCAGGCTTTATCCAGGGGCACCACGAGGAGGAACGGACTCACCCCCATACACTGCTTAGTCTTCTTCTGCATATAATTAAGATAATATCTTTTGCTCTGATATTAAGTGTTATGCTTAATGTTCTTCTGCTCTTTGTTCTGAAGCCTCTTGTTCTTCTGCTTCTCGGTCTTCCATGTCGTCGTCTCCAGTGTCGTCATCTCCGCCGTCGTCGTCTCCGCCGTCGTCGTCTCCGCCGTCGTCGTCATCGGGGTGGTCTTCCGGGTTGTCGTCGTCGTCATCGGGGTGGTCTTCCGGGTTGTCGACTTTAGGGTCTTCAACTTGGAAATGTAGCAGAAGGTACAAGAAGGCTGAGAAAATGCCAAGAACCTGATGATGGAACTGGAACTCGGATGGCTACCCGAAGGTTCAAGAGCCTATGGAACTACCGAGGACCAGCTGACGTTACTGGAACCCGGTTACTAAGCAGGAGGTACCCGTGCTAAAAAGCACTACCAAGGACCGCCTGACGTTGGCGGAACTCGGATACCCAGAAGGAGGCACCTAAGCCAAAGGCTCTGCCCGGAACCAGCTGACGGTACTGGAACCAGGATGGGGAGTAGAAGGTACAAGAGCAAAAGACACTGCCGAGAACCAGCTGACGGTACTGGAACCCGGATGGGTAGCCGAAGGTCCAAGAGCCAATGGAACTACCGAGGACCAGCTGACGTTACTGGAACCCGGTTACTAAGCAGGAGGTACCCGTGCCTGAAAGCACTACCAAGGACCACCTGACGTTGGTGGAACTTGGATACCCAGAAGGAGGCACCTAAGCCAAAGGCTCTGCCCGGAACCAGCTGACGGTACTGGAACCAGGATGGGGAACAGAAGGTACAAGAGCAAAAGACACTGCCGAGAACCAGCTGACGGTGCTGGAACCAGGTGGTGGACCCGAAGGCCCACAGGAGAGGAGAGAACAGCTAGGCCGCGAGGCAGCCGCAGTTACCGAACCCCAACAGTCCTACAGGGGGAGCTGGGCCTACTGGCACTACAGAACCAGCCTTGACTACCAGTTCACGCAGCCCACATAGGAAGCTCCTAAACTGGAGGCACCCTGGAGTTGGCTAACCCGACCGCACCACGACGGGGCAAGCATAGGCGTCTCAGTGAGCTTGACACTACCCGGAAACAGCTGACGGTGCTGAAACCAGGTTTGGCACGAGGGAGTACCTGTGACAAAAACACTGCCGAGAACCAGCTGGCGGTGCTGGAACCCAGATGCGTTGCCCCAGTGTGCAAGAGCCAATGGCACGACCGAGGACCAGCTGACGGTGCTGGAACCCGGTTACTAAGCTGTAGGTGCCCGCACTTAAAAGCACTACCAAGGACCGCCTGACGTTGGCGGAACTCGGATACCCAGGAGGAGGCACCTAAGCCAAAGGCTCGGCCCGGAACCAGCTGACGGTGCTGGAACCAGGTGGTGGACCCGAAGGCCCACAGGAGAGGAGAGAACAGCTAGGCCGCGAGGCAGCTGCAGTTACCGAACCCCAACAGTCCTACAGGGGGAGCTGGGCCTACTGGCACTACAGAACCAGCCTTGACTACCAGTTCACGCAGCCCACATAGGAAGCTCCTAAACTGGAGGCACCCTGGAGTTGGCTAACCCGACCGCACCATGACGGGGCAAGCATAGGCGTCTCAGTGAGCTTGACACTACCCGGAAACAGCTGACGGTGCTGAAACCAGGTTTGGCACGAGGGAGTACCTGTGACAAAAACACTGCCGAGAAACAGCTGGCGGTGCTGGAACCCAGATGCGTTGCCCCAGTGTGCAAGAGCCAATGGCACGACCGACGACCAGCTGACGGTGCTGGAACCCGGTTACTAAGCTGTAGGTGCCCGTGCTTAAAAGCACTACCAAGGACCGCCTGACGTTGGCGGAACTCGGACACCCAAGAGGAGGCACCTAAGCCAAAGGCTCGGCCCGGAACCAGCTGACGGTGCTGGAACCAGGTGGTGGACCCGAAGGCCCACAGGAGAGGAGAGAACAGCTAGGCCGCGAGGCAGCCGCAGTTACCGAACCCCAACAGTCCTACAGGGGGAGCTGGGCCTACTGGCACTACAGAACCAGCCTTGACTACCAGTTCACGCAGCCCACATAGGAAGCTCCTAAACTGGAGGCACCCTGGAGTTGGCTAACCCGACCGCACCACGACGGGGCAAGCATGGGCGTCTCAGTGAGCTTGACACTACCCGGAAACAGCTGACGGTGCTGGAACCAGGTTTGGCACGAGGAAGTACCTGTGACAAAAACACTGCCGAGAACCAGCTGGCGGTGCTGGAACCCAGATGCGTTGCCCCAGTGTGCAAGAGCCAATGGCACGACCGAGGACCAGCTGACGGTGCTGGAACCTGGTTACTAAGCTGTAGGTGCCCGCGCTTAAAAGCACTACCAAGGACCGCCTGACGTTGGCGGAACTCGGATACCCAGGAGGAGGCACCAAAGCCAAAGGCTCGGCCCGGAACCAGCTGACGGTGCTGGAACCAGGTGGTGGACCCGAAGGCCCACAGGAGAGGAGAGAACAGCTAGGCCGCGAGGCAGCCGCAGTTACCGAACCCCAACAGTCCTACAGGGGGAGCTGGGCCTACTGGCACTACAGAACCAGATTTGACTACCAGTTCACGCAGCCCACATAGGAAGCTCCTAAACTGGAGGCACCCTGGAGTTGGCTAACCCGACCGCACCACGACGGGGCAAGCATGGGCGTCTCAGTGAGCTTGACACTACCCGGAAACAGCTGACGGTGCTGGAACCAGGTTTGGCACGAGGAAGTACCTGTGACAAAAACACTGCCGAGAACCAGCTGTCGGTGCTGGAACCCAGATGCGTTGCCCCAGTGTGCAAGAGCCAATGGCACGACCGAGGACCAGCTGACGGTGCTGGAACCTGGTTACTAAGCTGTAGGTGCCCGCGCTTAAAAGCACTACCAAGGACCGCCTGACGTTGGCGGAACTCGGATACCCAGGAGGAGGCACCAAAGCCAAAGGCTCGGCCCGGAACCAGCTGACGGTGCTGGAACCAGGTGGTGGACCCGAAGGCCCACAGGAGAGGAGAGAACAGCTAGGCCGCGAGGCAGCCGCAGTTACCGAACCCCAACAGTCCTACAGGGGGAGCTGGGCCTACTGGCACTACAGAACCAGACTTGACTACCAGTTCACGCAGCCCACATAGGAAGCTCCTAAACTGGAGGCACCCTGGAGTTGGCTAACCCGACCGCACCACGACGGGGCAAGCATAGGCGTCTCAGTGAGCTTGACACTACCCGGAAACAGCTGACGGTGCTGGAACCAGGTTTGGCACGAGGGAGTACCTGTGACAAAAACACTGCCGAGAACCAGCTGGCGGTGCTGGAACCCAGATGCGTTGCCCCAGTGTGCAAGAGCCAATGGCACGACCGAGGACCAGCTGACGGTGCTGGAACCCGGTTACTAAGCTGTAGGTGCCCGCGCTTAAAAGCACTACCAAGGACCGCCTGACGTTGGCGGAACTCGGATACCCAGGAGGAGGCACCTAAGCCAAAGGCTCGGCCCGGAACCAGCTGACGGTGCTGGTAGCAGGTGGTGGACCCCAAGGCCCACAGGAGAGGAGAGAACAGCTAGGCCGCGAGGCAGCCGCAGTTACCGAACCCCAACAGTCCTACAGGGGGAGCTGGGCCTACTGGCACTACAGAACCAGCCTTGACTACCAGTTCACGCAGCCCACATAGGAAGCTCCTAAACTGGAGGCACCCTGGAGTTGGCTAACCCGACCGCATCACGACGGGGCAAGCATAGGCGTCTCAGTGAGCTTGACACTACCCGGAAACAGCTGACGGTGCTGGAACCAGGTTTGGCACGAGGGAGTACCTGTGACAAAAACACTGCCGAGAACCAGCTGGCGGTGCTGGAACCCGGATGCGTTGCCTATCAAAGATTGTCTTCCTACAGCCCCAACTAGCGGTGTTGGAGCAAAGGGTAAGCAGGGGGAGCAGAGTGTAGGCCGAAGCCTGCACTGGAGTCAGCTTTGTGTCTGCGTTGCGTTTGCAGGACACTTTGCCGGCTACACACTGGGGGAACAGCAGGCGGTGCTGAACCCCACTAACACATTGGCTGGTGTTTTTCTCTGTGCAGCTAGCACTTCCGGGCAAAAACTAGCGGTGTTATAGCCCAGGGGCAGCAGGAGGAGGAGAGGATCAGAGTGTAGGCCGAAGCCTAGTTGAACCAATTTCAAAGGTAACCTTTAACCCCCCCTCAGGTGTTACAAAGTACAAGAGCCACACCTTGTGCAGCATTAATGCTGCACAAGTAAAAGGTTGCTCTATTAATTTTTCTACTTGCACACGCTGAATGCAACACGTACACAATTTAGCCCATTCTACAGTCAAACTGTAGTTGAGGCGTGACTTGTATTTTTAAGGAGACGCAGCATAGGTGTCCCAAATAACGCCTTTGTGCTTGGCGCAGCTTCCTGAGCGTTGTTTTTTGCTGTACAAGAGTCTGCGCTCTTGTGTTATCCCTTGGCAATGCCCTGTTAGCGCTGCCCGTCTTATGACCTCATTTCATGTTGGCCGCTGCGGTTAACGATGGCCATAAATCCCAGACCCACAGTGCCTTTTCATAAAGTCACACTGCAATGCTGGGATTCGTGGCCTTGAGCAGTAAATATTTTCGACGCTCACACACGTCCTTACACCTGCTTCAGACTGGGCGGCCTCTGCTGATCCCTTTTCGCATGCCGCGGCCATGAGGCCGCACAGTCTGAAGAAGGCGGAAGGAGATGAGTGACGACAGGCGAACATATGCACTGCTCGTGCCCATAAACCACACCCTCGCTGACAAAATAAATAAGACAACGAGGGGCGTTGTTTCACGCAGGGCGGATGCACAGGCGCAGCCAGCTAACCATGATGTCAAAAGACGGGAAGCGCTACCAAGGGGGGTGCTGCGTATCATTAGAAAGGAAAGTCACACCTCAGTGACAGTGGAATGGTCTCAATGATACACATTTTGTACGTGTTGAGTTCCACGTGGGCAAGGAGAAAAAGTCAGCCACCTTGTACAAATGCAGCAGTACTGCTGAACAAGGTGGCTGTTATACATAGAAACACCTGGGGGTGGGGGGCAAGCTCCCTTCAATTTCAGTTCATGTGCCTGCGTGGCGTTTGCAGGTCACGTTGCAAGCTACACAGCAGGGGAACAGCTGGCGGTGCTGAACCCCACTAACACATTGACTGGTGTTTTTCTCTGTGCACCTAGCACTTCCAGGCTACAACTGGCGGTGTCACAGCCCAGGGTCAGCAGGAGGAGGAGAGGAGCAGAGTGTAGGCCGAAGCCTAGTTGAACCAATTTCAAAGGTAACCTTTAACCCCCCTCAGGTGTTGCAAGGTACAAGAGCCACACCTCGTGCAGCATTAATGCTGCACAAGTAAAAGGTTGCTCTCTTAATTTTTCTCCTTGCACACGCTGAATAAAACACGTACACTATTTAGCCCATTCTACTGTAAAACAGTAGTGGAGGCGTGACTTGTCTTTTTAAAGAAAAGCAGCCCAGGTGTCGAAAATAACACCTTGGTGCATGGGCGCAGCTTCCTGAGCCTTGTTATTTGCTGTACAGGAGTCTGCGCTCTTGTTATCCCTTGGCCATGCGCTGTGAGCGCTTCCTGTCTTCTGACCTCATTTCATGTTGGCCGATGCGGTTAGCGGTGGACATGAATCCCAGACCCACAGTGTGTTTGGAAAAAATCACACTGCGTGGCTGGGATTCGTGCCCTTGTGCAGTGAATATGTTTGCCGCTCACACATGTCCTTACACCTGCTTCAGACTGGGCGGCCTCATCTGATCCCTTATCACATGCCGCGGCCATGAGGCCGCACAGTCTGAAAAAGGCGGAAGGAGATGAGTTAAGACAGGCGAACATATGCACTGCACATACCCATCAATAACACCCTCGCAGCCAAAATATATGAGACAACGAGGGGCGTTGTGTTGGGCAGGGCGGACACACAGGCACAGGCAGCCAACCAATGATGTCAGAAGACGGGCAGCGCTACCAAGGGTGGTGCTGCGTATCATTAGAAAGGAAAGTCACACCTCAGGGACAGTTGAATGGTCTCAATGAGACACATTTTGTATGTGTTGAGTTCCACGTGGGCAAGGAGAAAAAGTCAGCCACCTTGTACAAATGCAGCAGTACTGCTGTACAAGGTGGCTATTATACATAGAAACACCTGGGGGTGGGGGGCAAGCTCCCTTCAATTTCAGTTCATGTGCCTGCGTGGCGTTTGCAGGTCACGTTGCAAGCTACACAGCAGGGGAACAGCTGGCGGTGCTGAACCCCACTAACACATTGGCTGGTGTTTTTCTCTGTGCAGCTAGCAATTCCGGGCAAAAACTAGTGTTGTTAGAGCCCAGGGTCAGCAGGAGGAGGAGAGGAGCAGAGTGTAGGCCGAAGCCAGCACTGGTGGCAGCTTTTGTTCAGTTGTGCCAGCGTGGCTTGTGCTGGACACGATGCAGGCTACACAGCAGGGGAACAGCTGGCGGTGCTGAACCCCACTAACACATTGGCTGGTGTTTTTGTCTGTGCAGCTAGCACTTCAGGGCAAAAACTAGCGGTGTTAGAGCCCAGGGTCAGCAGGAGGAGGAGAGGAGCAAAGTGTAGGCCGAAGCCTAGTTGAACCAATTTCAAAGGTAACCTTTAACCCCCCCTCAGGTGTTGCAAGGTACAAGAGCCACACCTTGTGCAGCATTAATGCTGCACAAGTAAAAGGTTGCTCTCTTCATTTTGCTCCTTGCACACGCTGAATAAAACACGTACACTATTTAGTACACTATTTAGCCCATTATACTGTCAAACAGTAGTGGAGGCGTGACTTTTCTTTTGAAGAAGACGCAGCACAGGTGTCAAAATTTACACCTAGGTGCTGGGCGCAGACTCCTTACCGTTGTTATTTGCAGTACAGGAGAGTGCGCTCTTGTGTTATCCCTTGGCAATACCCTGTTAGTGCAGGCCGTCTTATGACCTCATTTCATGTTGGCCGGTGTGGTTAACGATGGCCATAAATCCCAGACCCACAGTGCCTTTCCATAAAGTCACACTGCGGTGCTGGGATTCGTGGCCTTGTGCAGTAAATATGTTCGCCGCTCACACATGTCCTTACACCTGCTTCAGACTGGGCGGCCTCAGCTGATCCCTTATTGCCTGCCACGGCCATGAGGCCGCACAGTCTGAAGAAGGCGGAAGGAGGGGAGTGAAGACAGGCGAACATATGCACTGCTCGTGCCCATCAATCACACCCTCGCAGTCAAAATATATGAGACAACGAGGGGCGTTGTGTCGGGCAGGGCGGACGCACAGGCACAGCCAGCCAACCAATGATGTCTGAAGACGGGCAGCGCTAACAATGGGGGTGCTGCGTGTCATTAAAAAGGAAAGTCACACCTCAGGGACATTGTAATGGTCTCTAATGAGACACATTTTGTACGTGTTGAGTTCCACGTGGGCAAGGAGAAAAAGTCAGCCACCTTGTACAAATGCAGCAGTACTGCTGTACAAGGTGGCTGTTATACATAGAAACACCTGGGGGTGGGGGGCAGGCTCACTTCAATTTCAGTTCATGTGCCTGCGTGGCGTTTGCAGGTCACGTTGCCGGCTACACAGCAGGGGAACAGCTGGCGGTGCTGAACCCCACTAACACATTGGCTGGTGTTTTTCTCTGTGCAGCTAGCAATTCCGGGCAAAAACTAGTGTTGTTAGAGCCCAGGGTCAGCAGGAGGAGGAGAGGAGCAGAGTGTAGGCCGAAGCCAGCACTGGTGGCAGCTTTTGTTCAGTTGTGCCAGCGTGGCTTGTGCTGGACACGATGCAGGCTACACAGCAGGGGAACAGCTGGCGGTGCTGAACCCCACTAACACATTGGCTGTTTTTTTTCTCTGTGCAGCTCGCATTTCCGGGCAAAAACTAGCGGTGTTTGAGCCCAGGGGCAGCAGGAGGAGGAGAGGAGCAGAGTGTAGGCCGAAGCCTGCACTGGTGGCAGCTTTTGATCAGTTGTGCCAGCGTGGCTTGTGCTGGACACGATGCCGGCTACACAGCAGGGGAACAGCTGGCGGTGCTGAACCCCACTAACACATTGGCGGGTGTTTTTCTCTGTGAACCTAGCACTTCCAGGCTACAACTGGCGGTGTTATAGCCCAGGGTCAGCAGGAGGAGGAGAGGAGCAGAGTGTAGGCTGTTGTGAATTCTGTGGCTGAGTTCACTTCTGTGGTCACAAGTGGTATTGCAGTCTCTGGGCTTCCTCCCTCAGGTGTTTTGGTGAGCTCGTTGGCTGCCTTGCTATTTAGCTCCACCTGAGTCTGTCTTCCTTGCTCCTTGTCAATGTTCCAGTGTTGGATCTGAGCTACTGCATCTTTCCTTGGGCCTGCTGCTCTGCTAGATAAGTGCTTCTAGTTTGTTTTCTGTTTTTTCTGTCCAGCTTGTTATTATCTTTTGCTGGAAGCTCTGAGAAGCAAAGGGGTGCACCGCCGTGCTGTTAGTTCGGCACGGTGGGTCTTTTTGCCCCTTTGCGTGGTTTTCGTTTTAGGGTTTTTGTAGACTGCATAGTTCTCTTTGCTATCCTCGCTCTGTCTAGAATATCGGGCCTCACTTTGCTGAATCTATTTCATTCCTACGTTTGTCTTTTCATCTTGCTAACAGTCATTATATGTGGGGGCTGCCTATTCCTTTGGGGTATTTCTCTGAGGTAAGTCAGGCTTGTATTTCTATCTTCAGGCTAGTCAGCTCCTCAGGCAGTGCCGAGTTGCATAGGTAGTTGATAGGCGCAATCCACTGCTGCTTCCAGTTGTGTGAGGATAGATCAGGTACTGCAGTCTACAGAGATTCCACGTCTCAGAGCTCGTCCTATTGTTTTGGGTTATTGCCAGATCTCTGTATGTGCGCTGATTACTGCACGCTGTGTTGCCTGATTGCCAGCCATAACAGTACAAGGAGCCATTCAATGATTTCCAATAGAGGGAAAAAAGAAATCCTGACATCATTTTTTTTTTCTTAGCTCTGTCTTCAGTCTTTTTTTTCCCCTAGACATTAGAGTGCTTCAGGACACAGCTGTGGACATGGATATTCAGGCTCTGTGCTCCTCAATGGATAATCTCGTTGTAAATGTACAAAAGATTCAAGATACTATTGATCAGAAATCGATGCTAGAACCAAGAATTCCGATTCCTGATTTTTTTTTTGGTGACAGAACTAAGTTCCTGAGCTTCAGAAATAATTGTAAGCTATTTTTGGCCTTGAAACCTCATTCTTCTGGTAATCCTATTCAACAGGTTTTGATTATTATTTCTTTTTTGCGCGGCGACCCACAGGACTGGGCGTTTTCTCTTGCACCAGGAGATTCTGCATTGAGTAATGTTGATGCATTTTTCCAGGCGCTGGGATTGCTTTACGATGAGCCTAATTCAGTGGATCAAGCTGAGAAAAATCTGCTGGCTTTATGCCAGGGTCAGGATGATGTAGAAGTATATTGTCAGAAATTTAGAAAATGGTCAGTACTCACTCTGTGGAATGAATCTGCACTAGCGGCTTTGTTCAGAAAGGGTCTCTCTGAAGCTCTTAAGGATGTAATGGTGGGATTTCCTATGCCTGCTGGTTTGAATGAGTCTATGTCCTTGGCCATTCAGATCGGTCGTCGCTTGCGCGAGCGTAAATCTGTGCACCATCTGGCGGTATTGTCTGAGAGTAAGCCTGAGCCTATGCAGTGCGACAGGACTATGACTAAAGTAGAACGGCACGAACACAGACGTCTGAACAGACTGTGTTTCTATTGTGGTGATTCTACTCATGCTATTTCTAATTGTCCTAAACGCACTAGGCGGTTCGATAGCTCTGCCGTTATTGGTACTGTACAGTCCAAATTCCTTTTGTCCATTACCTTAATGTGCTCTTTGTCATCATATTCTGTCATGGCGTTTGTGGATTCAGGCGCTGCCCTGAATCTGATGGATTTGGATTATGCTAAACGTTGTGGATTTTTCTTGGAGCCTTTGCGGTGTCCTATTCCGTTGAGAGGAATTGATGCTACACCTCTGGCCAAGAATAAGCCTCAGTACTGGGCCCAGCTGACCATGTGCATGGCTCCTGCACATCAGGAAGTTATTCGCTTTTTGGTACTGCATAATTTGCATGATGTGGTCGTGTTGGGGTTGCCATGGCTACAAACCCATAATCCAGTATTGGATTGGAACTCTATGTCGGTAACCAGCTGGGGTTGTCAGGGAGTACATGGTGATGTTCCATTTTTGTCTATTTCGTCATCCATTCCTTCTGACATCCCAGAGTTCTTGTCGGACTTTCAGGATGTATTTGAAGAGTCCAAGTCTGATGCCCTTCCTCCGCATAGGAATTGTGATTGTGCTATCGATTTGATTCCTGGTAGTAAATTCCCTAAGGGTCGTTTATTTAATTTGTCCGTACCTGAACACACCGCTATGCGCAGTTATGTGAAGGAGTCCCTGGAGAAGGGACATATTCGCCCATCGTCGTCACCATTGGGAGCAGGGTTCTTTTTTGTAGCCAAGAAGGATGGTTCGCTAAGACCGTGTATTGATTACCGCCTTCTTAATAAGATCACTGTTAAGTTTCAGTATCCCTTGCCATTGATTTCTGACTTGTTTGCTCGGATTAAGGGGGCTAGTTGGTTTACTAAGATTGATCTTCGTGGTGCGTATAATCTGGTGAGAATCAGGCAGGGAGATGAATGGAAAACGGCATTTAATACGCCCGAGGGTCATTTTGAGTATCTGGTGATGCCGTTCGGACTTGCCAATGCTCCATCTGTTTTTCAGTCTTTTATGCATGACATTTTCCGTGAGTATCTGGATAAATTCTTGATTGTTTACTTGGATGACATTTTGATCTTCTCAGATGATTGGGAGTCTCATGTGAAGCAAGTCAGAATGGTTTTCCAGGTACTGCGTGCTAATTCCTTGTTCGTGAAGGGATCAAAGTGTCTCTTCGGTGTGCAGAAAGTTTCATTTTTGGGGTTCATCTTTTCCCCTTCTACTATCGAGATGGATCCGGTTAAGGTTCAGGCCATCCAGGATTGGACTCAGCCGACATCTCTAAAAAGTTTGCAGAAATTCCTGGGCTTTGCTAATTTTTATCGTCGCTTCATCTGTAATTTTTCTAGCATTGCCAGACCATTGACCGATTTGACCAAGAAGGGTGCTGATTTGGTTAATTGGTCTTCTGCTGCCGTGGAAGCTTTTCAGGAGATGAAGCGTCGTTTTTGCTGTGCCCCTGTGTTGTGTCAACCTGATGTTTCTCTTCCGTTCCAGGTCGAGGTTGATGCTTCTGAGATTGGTGCAGGGGCGGTTTTGTCACAGAGAGGTTCTGGTTGCTCAGTGTTCAAACCATGTGCTTTCTTTTCCAGGAAATTTTCTGCTGCTGAGCGTAATTATGATGTGGGCAACCGAGAGTTGCTGGCCATGAAGTGGGCATTCGAGGAGTGGCGTCATTGGCTTGAGGGTGCTAAGCATCGCGTGGTGGTTTTGACTGATCATAAGAACCTTACTTATCTTGAGTCTGCCAAGCGCTTGAATCCTAGACAGGCCCGTTGGTCGTTATTTTTTGCTCGTTTTGATTTTGTGATTTCATACCTTCCGGGCTCTAAAAATGTGAAGGCGGATGCTCTGTCTAGGAGTTTTGTGCCCGACTCTCCGGGGTTATCTGAGCCGGCGAGTATCCTCAAGGAAGGAGTCATTGTGTCTGCCATCTCCCCTGATTTGCGGAGAGTGTTGCAGAAATTTCAGGTTAATAAACCTGATCGTTGTCCGGCCGAGAAACTGTTCGTCCCTGATAGGTGGACTAGTAAAGTTATCTCTGAACTTCATTGTTCGGTGCTGGCCGGTCATCCAGGAATCTTTGGTACCAGGGAGTTGGTTGCTAGATCCTTCTGGTGGCCATCTCTGTCACGGGATGTGCGTGCTTTTGTGCAGTCCTGTGGAATTTGTGCTAGGGCTAAGCCCTGCTGTTCACGTGCCAGTGGGTTGCTTTTGCCCTTGCCGGTCCCGAAGAGGCCTTGGACACATATTTCGATGGATTTCATTTCTGACCTTCCCGTTTCTCAAAAGATGTCTGTCATTTGGGTGGTCTGTGATCGCTTTTCTAAAATGGTCCATCTGGTGCCCTTGGTTAAATTGCCTTCCTCCTCTGATTTGGTGCCTTTGTTCTTCCAGCATGTGGTTCGTTTACATGGCATTCCTGAGAATATTGTTTCTGACAGAGGTTCCCAGTTTGTCTCGAGGTTCTGGCGAGCCTTTTGTGGTAGGATGGGCATTGACCTATCTTTTTCCTCGGCCTTCCATCCTCAGACTAATGGCCAGACCGAACGAACCAATCAGACCTTGGAAACATATCTGAGATGTTTTGTTTCCGCTGACCAGGATGATTGGGTGTCATTTTTGCCGTTGGCTGAGTTCGCCCTTAATAATCGGGCCAGCTCGGCTACCTTGGTCTCTCCATTTTTCTGCAATTCTGGGTTCCATCCTCGTTTCTCTTCAGGACAGGTTGAGTCTTCGGACTGTCCTGGTGTGGATTATGTGGTGGATAGGTTGCAGCAGATCTGGACTCAGGTAGTGTACAATTTGACCTTGTCCCAGGAGAAGGCTCAGCTTTTCGCTAATCGCAGACGCCGTGTGGGACCCCGACTTCGTGTTGGGGATCTGGTTTGGTTATCTTCTCGTCATATACCTATGAAGGTTTCCTCTCCTAAATTTAAACCTCGTTTTATTGGTCCGTATAGGATTTCTGAGATTCTCAATCCGGTGTCTTTTCGTCTGACCCTCCCAGACTCCTTTTCCATACATAATGTATTCCATAGGTCGTTGTTGAGGAGATACGTGGCACCTATGGTTCCATCTGTGGAGCCTCCTGCCCCTGTTTTGGTGGAGGGGGAATTGGAGTATATTGTGGAGAAGATTTTGGATTCTCGTGTCTCTAGACGGAAACTCCAGTATCTGGTCAAATGGAAGGGTTATGCTCAGGAAGATAATTCCTGGGTTTTTGCCTCTGATGTCCATGCCCCAGATCTTGTTCGTGCCTTTCATGTGGCTCATCCTGGTCGGCCTGGGGGTTCTGGTGAGGGTTCGGTGACCCCTCCTCAAGGGGGGGGTACTGTTGTGAATTCTGTGGCTGAGTTCACTTCTGTGGTCACAAGTGGTATTGCAGTCTCTGGGCTTCCTCCCTCAGGTGTTTTTGTGAGCTCGTTGGCTGCCTTGCTATTTAGCTCCACCTGAGTCTGTCTTCCTTGCTCCTTGTCAATGTTCCAGTGTTGGATCTGAGCTACTGCATCTTTCCTTGGGCCTGCTGCTCTGCTAGATAAGTGCTTCTAGTTTGTTTTCTGTTTTTTCTGTCCAGCTTGTTATTATCTTTTGCTGGAAGCTCTGAGAAGCAAAGGGGTGCACCGCCGTGCTGTTAGTTCGGCACGGTGGGTCTTTTTGCCCCTTTGCGTGGTTTTCGTTTTAGGGTTTTTTGTAGACTGCATAGTTCTCTTTGCTATCCTCGCTCTGTCTAGAATATCGGGCCTCACTTTGCTGAATCTATTTCATTCCTACGTTTGTCTTTTCATCTTGCTAACAGTCATTATATGTGGGGGCTGCCTATTCCTTTGGGGTATTTCTCTGAGGTAAGTCAGGCTTGTATTTCTATCTTCAGGCTAGTCAGCTCCTCAGGCAGTGCCGAGTTGCATAGGTAGTTGATAGGCGCAATCCACTGCTGCTTCCAGTTGTGTGAGGATAGATCAGGTACTGCAGTCTACAGAGATTCCACGTCTCAGAGCTCGTCCTATTGTTTTGGGTTATTGCCAGATCTCTGTATGTGCGCTGATTACTGCACGCTGTGTTGCCTGATTGCCAGCCATAACAGTAGGCCGAAGCCTAGTTGAACCAATTTCAAAGTTAACCTTTAACCCCCCCTCAGGTGTTGCAAGGTACAAGAGCCACACCTCATGCAGCATTAATGCTGCACAAGTAAAAGGTTGCTCTCTTAATTTTTCTCCTTGCACACGCTGAATAAAACACGTACACTATTTAGCCCATTCTACTGTAAAACAGTAGTGGAGGCGTGACTTTTCTTTTTAAAGAAAAGCAGCACAGGTGTCGAAAATAACACCTTGGTGCATGGGCGCAGCTTCCTGAGCGTTGTTATTTGCTGTACAGGAGTCTAAGCTCTTGTTATCCCTTGGCCATGCGCTGTGAGCGCTTCCTGTCTTCTGACCTCATTTCATGTCGGCCGTTGCGGTTAGCGATGGACATGAATCCCAGACCCACAGTGTGTTTTCAAAAAATCACACTGCGTGGCTGGGATTCGTGGCCTTGTGCAGTAAATATGTTTGCTCACACATGTCCTTACACCTGCTTCAGACTGGGCGGCCTCATCTGATCCCTTATCTCATGCCGCGGTCATGAGGCCACCCAGTCTGAAGAAGGCGGAAGGAGATGAGTGAACAAAGGCAAACATATGCACTGCACATGCCCATCAATCACACCCTCGCTGTCCAAAAAAATAAGACACCGAGGGGCGTTGTTTCGAGCAGGGCAGACGCACAGGCGCAGCCAGCTAACCAATGATGTCAAAAGACGGGCAGCGCTAAAAAGGGTGGTGCTGCGTATCATTAGAAAGGAAAGTCACACCTCAGGGACAGTGGAATGGTCTCAATGAGACACATTTAGTACGTGTTTAATTAAACGTGGGCAAGGAGAAAAAGTCTGCCACCTTGTACAAATGCAGCAGTACTGCTGTACAAGGTGGCTGTTATACATAGAAACACCTGGGGGTGGGGGGCAGGCTTCCTTCAATTTCAGTTCATGTGCCTGCGTGGTGTTTGCAGGACACCTTGCCAGCTGCACAGCAGGGGAACAGCTGGCGTTGCTGAACCCCACTGACACATTGACTGGTGTTTTTCTCTGTGCAGCTCGCATGTCCGGGCAAAAACTGGCGGTGTTAGAGCCCAGGGTCAGCAGGAGGAGGAGAGGAGCAAAGTGTAGGCCAAAGCCTCCACTGGTGGCAGCTTTTGGTTGGTTGTGCCAGCGTGGCTTGTGCTGGACACGATGCCGGCTACACAGCAGGGGAACAGCTGGCGGTGCTGAACCCCACTAACACATTGGCTGGTGTTTTTCTCTGTGAAGCTCGCATTTCTGGGCAAAAACTAGCGGTGTTAGAGCCCAGGGTCAGCAGGAGGAGGAGAGGAGCAGAGTGTAGGCCGAAGCCTAGTTGAACCAATTTCAAAGGTAACCTTTAACCCCCCCTCAGGTGTTGCAAGGTACAAGAGCCACACCTTGTGCAGCATTAATGCTGCACAAGTAAAAGGTTGCTCTATTTAGTTTGCTCCTTGCACACGCTGAATAAAACACGTACACTATTTAGCCCATTATACTGTCAAACAGTAGTGGAGGCGTGACTTGTCTTTTTAAGGAGACGCAGCACAGGTGTCAAAATTTACACCTAGGTGCTGGGCGCAGATTCCTGAGCATTGTTATTAGCTGTACAGGAGTCTGCGCTATTGTGATCCCTTGGCCATGCGCTGTGAGAGCTGCCTGTCTTCTCACCTCATTTCATGTTGGCCGTTGCGGTTAGCAATAGATATGAATCCCAGGCCCGCAGTGTGTTTTCAAAAAATCACACTGCGTGGCTGGGATTCGTGGCCTTGTGCAGTAAATATGTTTGCCGCTCACACATGTCCTTACACCTGCTTCAGACTGGGCGGCCTCAGCTGATCCCTTATCGCCTACCACGGCCAGGAGGCCGCACAGTCTGAAGAAGGCGGAAGGAGATGAGTTAAGACAGGCGAACATATGCACTGCACATGCCCATCAATCACACCCTCGCAGCCAAAATATATGAAACGAGGGGGGTTGTGTCGGGCAGGGCGGACGCACAGGCACAGGCAGCCAACCAATGATGTCAGAAGACGGGCAGCGCTACCAAGGGGGGTGGTGCGTGTTAATAAAAAGGAAAGTCACACCTCAGGGACATTGTAAGGGTCTGTAATGAGACACATATTTTACGTGTTTAATTCTACGTGGGCAAGGATAAAAAATCAGCCACCTTGTACAAATGCAGCAGTACTGCTGTACTAGGTGGCTGTTATACATAGAAACACCTGGGGGGTGGGGCCAGGTTCCCTTTAATTTCAGTTCATGTGCCTGCGTGACGTTTGCAGGTCATGTTGCCGGCTACACAGCAGGGGAACAGCTGGCGTTGCTGAACCCCACTAACACATTGACTGGCGTTTTTCTCTGTGCAGCTAGCACTTCCGGGCAAAAACTAGCGGTGTTTAAGCCCAGGGTCAGCAGGAGGAGGAGAGGAGCAGAGTGTAGGCCGAAGCCTGCACTGGTGGCAGCTTTTGTTCTGTTGTGCCAGCGTGGCTTGTGCTGGACACGTTGCCGACTACACAGCAGGGGAACAGCTGGCGGTGCTGAACCCCACTGACACATCACCTAGTGTTTTTTCTGTGTAGACAACACTTCCAGGTGGCAACTGACAGTGTTGAAACCCAGGGAATCAAAGAGGAGCAGAGTGTAGGCCGAAGCCTGCAGTGGAGCAAGTTGAAAGGGAACCTTTAACCCCCCCCCCAGGCATTTGTTGCTGAAAGAGCCATCTTGTACAGCAGTAATACTGCACATGGAAAATGGTGGCTCCGAAAATTATGCTCCTTGCAAACGCTGAAGTACACACTCATATAATGTGTCCCCTCACACTGTCAAACCGTCCCGGAAGTGGGACTTTCCTTTGTAATGTGACACAGCAAAGCCGTCATTCCAACCCCCTTGGTGCCGTGCGCCACCTCCTCAACGTTGTTTGGTTCTGTCACGGAGCCCGCGCTGTAATGTTATCCCTTGACCATGCACAGTTAGCGGTGCCCGTCTTCTGACATTATGTAGGTGTCAGACTGGCAGTGCCTGTGCGTCCAAGCTGCCCGAGATCCAACCTTGCAGTGTCATCTAATGTAGTCCCACTGCGGGTCAGGGATCCATGGGCATGCGCAGTGCATATCATCGCCTCTCACTCACCTCCTTCCTGCTTCTTCAGACTGTGCGGCGTCACGGCCGTGGCATGCTATTAGGGATCAGCTGACGCCGCCTAGTCTGAAGAAGCGTGAAGAAGGGGAGTGAGAGGCTAGTATATGCACTGCGCATGGCCATGGATACCAGGCCCACTGTGGGATCACATTAGACGACACTGCGAGGTGGGATTTTGGGCAGCGTGGACGCACAGACGCAGCCAGGACGACAACAAATGATGTCAGAGGACGGGCAGCGCAAACTGTGCATGGCCAAGGGATAACATAACAGCGCAGGGTCCATGACGGAATCAAACAACGCTAAGGAGCCAGCGCACGGTGGCAAGGGGGTAGCAATGACGGCTGTGCTGCGTCACATTACAAAGGTAAGTCCCACCTCCGGGACGGTTGGACGGTGTGAGGGGACACATTACATGAGTGTGTAGTTCAGCATTTGCAAGGAGCATAATTTCAAGAGCGACCTTTCCCTTGTGCAGTATTAGTGCTGCACATGGTGGCTCTTTCAGTAACAAACGCCTAGGGGGGGGGTCAGGTCCCTTTACATTTTAGTTGTGCCAGCGTGGCGGTCGCATGACACGTTGCCGGATACACAGCTGGGGATCAGCTGACATTACTGAACCCCAATAACAGAGGAGCGACTGTTGACTGTGCAGACAGCACTTCCAGGCACCAACTGGCGGTGTTAGAGCCCAGGGACAGCAGGAGGAGCAGATTGGAGGTATTGCCGCACACACAGCTGGGGATCAGCTGACGTTACTGAACCCCAATAACAGAGGAGCGACTGTTAACTGTGCACACAGCACTTCCAGGCACCAACTGGCGGTGTTAGAGCCCAGGGACAGCAGGAGGAGCAGATTGGAGGTATTGCCGCACACACAGCTGGGGATCAGCTGACGTTACTGAACCCCAATAACAGAGGAGCGACTGTTAACTGTGCACACAGCACTTCCAGGCACCAACTGGCGGTGTTAGAGCCCAGGGACAGCAGGAGGAGCAGATTGGAGGTATTGCCGCACACACAGCTGGGGATCAGCTGACGTTACTGAACCCCAATAACAGAGGAGCGACTGTTAACTGTGCACAAAGCACTTCCAGGCACCAACTGGCGGTGTTAGAGCCTAGGGTCAGCAGGAGGAGCAGAGGAACAGAGTGTAGGCCGAAGCCTGATTGGAGCAAGTTGAAACGGAACCTTTAACCCCCCCCCCCAAGACGTTTGTAGCTGAAAGAGCCATCTTGTGCAGCACTAAGGATGCAAAAGGAAAAGGTTGCTCTTTTAATTATGCTCCTTGCAAACACTGAAGTAAACACTAAAAATGTGTCCCCTTATACCGTTCAACCGTCCCGGAGGTGCGAATTTCCTTCGTAATGGGACACAGCACAGCTGTCATTCCTATCCCCTTGGTACCGTGCGCTGCCTCCTCAGCATTGTTTTAAGCTGTCACGGAGCCTGCGCTGTTCTGTTAGCCCTTGGCCATGCCCAATTAGCGCTGCCTGTCTTCTGACATAATTTGGTGTCAGGCTGTCAGTGCCTGTGCGTCCACGCTGCTCCAGATCCCACCTCGCAGTCTCGTCTAACGTAATCCCACTGCGGGCCTTGGATCCATGGGCATGCACAGTGCATATACTCGACTCTCACTCCCCTCCTTCCCTCTTCTTCAGACTGTGCGGTGTCACGGCCGTGGCATGCTATTAGGGATCAGCTGACGGCGCACAGTCTAAAGAAGGCAGAGGGAAATGAGCGAGAGCCCGAGGGGAAGATATGCACTGCGCATGCCCATGGATCCCAGGCCCGCAGTGTGACTCAATCAGAAGACACTGCGAGCGGGATCTCGGGCAGCGCGGCCGCACAGGCGCAGCCAGCCTGACACCAAATTATGTCAGAAGACAGGCAGCGCAAATAGGGCATGCCCAAGGGATAACAGAACAGCGCAGGCTCCGTGACAGCTTAAAACAACGCTGAGGAGGCAGCGCATGGCACCAAGGGGGTAGGAATGACAGCTGTGCTGCGTCACATTACGAAGGAAAGTCCCAGCTCCGGGACGGTATAACGGTATCAGTGAACACATTTTATAAGTGTTAAGTTCTGCGTGTGCAAGGAGCTAAACCAAAAGAGCTACCTTTTCCTTGTGCAGCATTACTGCTGCACAAGATGGCTCTTTCAGTAACAAACGACGGGGGGGGACAGGTTCCCTTACATTTAGGTTGTTGTGCCAGCGTGGCGGTCGCAGGACACATTGCCGGCTACACAGCTGGGGATCAGCTGACGTTACTGAAACCCAATAACACTGGGTCGTATGTTTTTACTGTGCAACCTGCACTTCTGAGCCGCAACTGGCGGTGTTGGAGCCCAGGAATAGCAGTTCAGGTGGTAGAAAGATGAACACAGCAGGAGACCTGGATGACACCCAATTACTTAATCAGGCAGAGGAGTGGCAAATTCCTGCGAGATCCAGGCCTGGTTCATTTTCAGGAAAGTAAGCCGGTCAACATTATCGGAGGACAGTCGCATGCGACGGTCTGTTAGTACACCACCTGCGGCACTAAAGACACGTTCCGATAAGACACTAGCCGCAGGGCAAGCCAGCACCTCCAATGCATACTGGCTTAGCTCTGGCCATGTATCCAGCTTAGAGACCCAAAACTTGAACGGGGAAGAGCCGTCTCGGAGTACAGTAAGAGGGCAAGCCATGTAGTCTGTCACCATCTGACGGAACCGTTGCCTCCTGCTGACTGGAGCCGCCGGTGATGGTGTAGACATTTGGGGCGGGCACACAAAAGTGTGCCAGAGTTGTGCCATACTGGGCTTGCCTTGGGCAGAGGCACTGCTTCTGCTCCCTCTTTGGGCAGAGCCTCCCCCACTGCCTCGACGCACTGAGCTGCTTTGTAAAGCACTAGCAGCACTCCTCTCAGTTGGACAGGAGAAGATGATGGAATTCACCAGTGTGTCGTGGTACTCCCGCAATTTACGCTCCCGGGTCAACGCTGGGATGAGGTTTTGGACGTTGTCCCGGTAGCGAGGATCGAGGAGGGTGAACACCCAATAATCAGGCATGTTGAGAATGTGGTCGATGCGGCGGTCGTTTCTCAGGCACTGCAGCATGAAATCCACCATGTGCTGCAGAGTGCCAACTGGCCCAGAAACGCTGTCCCCTGCTTGAGACATGATCTCTGCCCGCTCGTCATCACCCCACCCTCGCTGTACACACTGACCACTGGACAATTGTGTCGCTCCCTCCTCTGGACGGAGCTCTTCCTCCTCCATTGACTCCTCCTCATCCTCCTCACAAATTGGCCCCTGTGTACCCCTTTGTGAGGAACCACGTGGCGCTGACTCTCCAGAAGCTGATGGAAAAGGTGACTCCTCATCCTCCACCTCTTCCACAACATCATCCCTTAACCCTTGCAAAGTTTGCTGAAGCAGGCAGATAAGGGGGACAGTCATGCTGACTAGTGCATCATCTGCACTTGCCATCCGCGTGGAATAATCAAAAGGACGCAAAACCTGGCAGACGTCCTTCATAGTGGCCCACTCTGTGGTTGTGAAGTCTGATCGGCGCTGACTGCGACTTCTTTGCGCCTGATGCAGCTGGTACTCCATAACTGCTTGCTGATACTCACACAACCGCTCCAACATATGTAACGTGGAATTCCACCGGGTAGGTAGGTCACATATGATGCGGTGTTCCGGAATAGCGGAATCGGCGCTGCAGAGCAGCAATGCGGGATCTGGCCAAGCTGGAACGCCGCAAGTGAGCACACTCTAGGCGGACCTTGTGCAGCAGGGCATCAAGATCCGGATAGTCCCTCAGAAAACTCTGCACAACCAAATTGAGCACATGTGCCAGACATGGGATGTGAGTGAGGTTGCCAAGGGCCAAAGCTGCCACCAGATTTCGGCCATTGTCACACACTACCATGCCTGGCTGGAGATTCGCTGGCAGTAACCACACATCGCTCTCCTGCTTGATGGCATTCCAGAGCTCCTGCGCTGTGTGGCTTCGATTCCCCAATGAAACAAGTTTCAAGACGGCCTGCTGACGTTTGGCCACGGCTGTGCTCATGTCGGTCATAGGTAAACGTTCACAGGTCCATGTGGAGGTGGACTGTGACGGCTCCTGCAGAGTTGATTCTGAGGAACTTGTGTAAGAGGAGGAGTCAATGCGTACAGACTGGATTCCTGCAATCCTTGGAGTGGGCAGGACACATCCTGCGCCACTCGCACGATCTGTACCTGGCTCAACAACATTAACCCAATGGGCAGTGAGGGAAACGTATCGCCCCTGTCCATGCTGACTGGTCCACGCATCGGTGGTGAGGTGGACCTTGCTACTGACGGCGTTCAGTAGCGCATGTTTTATGTTTCCCTCAACATGCCTGTGCAGGGCAGGGACAGCTTGCCTGCTGAAGTAAAAGCAGCTGGGCACCTTGTACTGTGGGACTGTCAATGCCATCAAGTCACGGAAGCTGTCAGTCTCCACCAGCCTGAACGAGAGCATTTCCAGGGACAACAGTTTGGCAATGCCTGCATTCAGAGCCTGTGCTCGGGGGTGGTTGGCCGAGAATGCCCGCCTTTTCTCCCATGCCTGTACTACCGATGGCTGTAGAGTAGACTGGGAGTGTGAGGATGACTGGGAAGGTGGTGCTGTGGGTGGAATTACACAAGGTCTCTGGACAACAGTGCCAGAGGTTCTTCCATGGCGATCCTGGGAGGAAGCCAAACCAGCTGTGCGTGAGCTGGAGGAAGAGGCAACACGAGCTGAAGAGGTGGTAGCTGCCGCTGTTGGTTGGCCTACATCTTCAGTCTGTTTCTGTAACTCCACCGCGTGCCTGGTCCGCACATGTTTCCACATATTTGTGGTATTGAGGTTGCTGACATTTTTCCCTCTTTTTACTTTCTCATGACACAGCTTGCATTTGACAAAACAAATGTCATCTGCAACTGTGTCAAAAAAGGACCAGGCACTGCAAGTCTTGGGAGCGCCCATTTTGGCTTTGGAAAGAGACAGGCTCCTAACGGGTGCCAAAGTGGAGGCTACAGGCTCCGCAGTCTTCCCCCTCCCTCTCCCTCTTTGGCCCGTAAGTGGTATCTCTTCCTCAGAGCTGCTCCCACCACCTTCCTGTTCCTCACGCCACGATGGGTCAACGACCTCATCATCTCCACTACCCTCTGCCACCAACTGCTCCTCCTGGGTAGTCTCGGCAGCACAGTACGCACCAGAAAGCGTCACCTGAGTTTCATCATCAGATGCGTACTGCGCTGTGGTCACCGGAGGCACTGGCCCACCCGCCTCTTCAGAGTCAGAGAGACAAAGCTGTTGGGCATCACTGCACACTGCCTCTTCTTCCATTTCTCCAATGCTGCTTGGCTGGCCCCCTGTTTCCAAGCCAAGAGATTCAGAGAACAGAAGTAGAGACGGCTCCTGTCCTGGGCTCTCTGACTGCCTGGCCAATTTGGCAGGTGGTGAAGAGACAGATGGCTGCTCTCCAGTGGTCTGTGCCTGAGAGGATGTGGTACTAACTGAAGTCGATGCCGAGGCGTTAGCTGCCATCCACCCGACAACGGCTTCAATTTGGTCTTCATGCAGCAGCGGTGCACGGCGCTCTCCGACAAAGCTGCGCATGAAGGACTGTTCCCTGCTGAAACTGAGTGACGACGAGTCACCGGCGCCCGCAGCAGGCACAGAATCACCACGTCCTCTCCCTGCTCCTCTCCCTGCTCCGCGCCTACGCCCACGTGCCTTACTCCCTGCCCTCTTCATCTTGGTTGACAGATAAAGATAAGCAGAAAAGTACTAAGGCCTTAGTGTGCTTATTCCTGAAATGCTCCTCCTAACAGGTGTAAGAAACACTAATGTTGTAAAGTGTGGACTAAACATTATTATTTTTCAAATGTGGCCTACACAAGTGTTAAGTTGTGTTTGGTGAACTTTACTTTTTTTTTTTTTTGCAGATCGGGCTACAGAGCTAGTTTAAATCACACGGAGACCGTGCAGACAGCCGTAAACGGCGCTGCAAGGCCCAAAAAACCTCCTCTAGGTTATCCTATTTAGTGTTTTTCCACTATTTAGCTGGAGACGGGTGGAAAGACACTAATAGGGAATTTTTTTAAAATTTTTTAAACAGGCTGCACTATTTGAAAAAAAGGAAATTTTTTTTCAAGGTATGAGGCAGTAACGCACCCTGAGCTGAATCCAACCGGCTATGGCTGCACACAGACTACAGGGCGATCTGCGCTCACACAGAGACCGTGCAGACAGCCGTAAACGGCGCTGCAAGGCCCAATAAACACCCTCTAGGTTATCCTATGTAGTGTTTTTCCACAATTTAGCTGGAGACGGGTGGAAAAACACTAATAGGAAATTTTTTTTTAAAAGTTTAAACAGGCTGCACTATTTGAAAAAAAGTAAATTTTTTTTCAAGGTATGAGGCAGTAACGCACCCTGAGCTGAATCCAATCGGCTATGGCTGCACACAGACTACAGGGCGAGCTGCGCTCACACAGAGACCGTGCAGACAGCCGTAAACGGCGCTGCAAGGCCCAAAAAAACCCTCTAGGTTATCCTATGTAGTGTTTTTCCACAATTTAGCTGGAGACGGGTGGAAAAACACTAATAGGAATTTTTTTTTTTAAATTTTAAACAGGCTGCACTATTTGAAAAAAAGGAAAATTTTTCTCAAGGTATGAGGCAGTAACGAACCCTGAGCTGAATCCAACCGGCTATGGCTGCACACAGACTACAGGGCGAGCTGGGCTCACACGGAGACCGTGCAGACAGCCGTAAACGGCGCTGCAAGGCCCAAAAACCCCCCTCTAGGTTATCCTATGTAGTGTTTTTCCACAATTTAGCTGGAGACGGGTGGAAAAACACTAATAGGAAATTTGAGAAAAAATGTGCAGCAGGCTGCACTATGAGCAAAAAAGGACAACTGTGTGAGGCAGTGTGAACCCCCCCTGAGCTGAATACAACCGGGTATATGGCTGCACACAGACTACAGAGTGAGCTGCACACACACACACACACAGAGACCTTGCAGAACGCTGTTAAAACAGCGCTGCAAGGCAAGAGCAAGGTGAACAGTGAAGAACACACAGTGTTTTGCTAAATTAGCCTTTGGAAAGGAAAATAAAGCAATTAGCTATCTCAACTGGCCCTCAGTTAGAACACAGCGTCCTGTCCCTAACTGAAATCACAGCAGAGTGAGCACAAAATGGCGGCAGCATTTTTTATAGTGCAGAGTGACATCATTTCAGCAGCCAATCACAGCCTTGCCAGTACTTACATGCCCACCATGCTAAACAGGATGTGCCCACACTTCCAATCATTCCTCATTGGCTGCTGCGTTCAGTTTGAATTCTGGGAACTTCCGATTCCGGTATCCGATACGCGGGAAGTATCGGAATTCGGTACTGTTCTTCAACTATATCAATAGTAAAAGAATAAAAACTGAAAATGTAGGCCCCTTAAAAAATAGTGAGGAAAGAATGGTTGTAGATGACGAGGAAAAAGCTAACATATTAAACACCTTCTTCTCCACGGTATTCACGGTGGAAAATGAAATGCTAGGTGAAATCCCAAGAAACAATGAAAACCCTATATTAAGGGTCACCAATCTAACCCAAGAAGAGGTGCGAAACCGGCTAAATAAGATTAAAATAGATAAATCTCCGGGTCCGGATGGCATACACCCACGAGTACTAAGAGAACTAAGTAATGTAATAGATAAACCATTATTTCTTATTTTTAGTGACTCTATAGCGACAGGGTCTGTTCCGCAGGACTGGCGCATAGCAAATGTGGTGCCAATATTCAAAAAGGGCTCTAAAAGTGAACCTGGAAATTATAGGCCAGTAAGTCTAACCTCTATTGTTGGTAAAATATTTGAAGGGTTTCTGAGGGATGTTATTCTGGATTATCTCAATGAGAATAACTGTTTAACTCCATATCAGCATGGGTTTATGAGAAATCGCTCCTGTCAAACCAATCTAATCAGTTTTTATGAAGAGGTAAGCTATAGACTGGACCACGGTGAGTCATTGGACGTGGTATATCTCGATTTTTCCAAAGCGTTTGATACCGTGCCGCACAAGAGGTTGGTACACAAAATGAGAATGCTTGGTCTGGGGGAAAATGTGTGTAAATGGGTTAGTAACTGGCTTAGTGATAGAAAGCAGAGGGTGGTTATAAATGGTATAGTCTCTAACTGGGTCGCTGTGACCAGTGGGGTACCGCAGGGGTCAGTATTGGGACCTGTTCTCTTCAACATATTCATTAATGATCTGGTAGAAGGTTTACACAGTAAAATATCGATATTTGCAGATGATACAAAACTATGTAAAGCAGTTAATACAAGAGAAGATAGTATTCTGCTACAGATGGATCTGGATAAGTTGGAAACTTGGGCTGAAAGGTGGCAGATGAGGTTTAACAATGATAAATGTAAGGTTATACACATGAGAAGAGGGAATCAATATCACCATTACACACTGAACGGGAAACCACTGGGTAAATCTGACAGGGAGAAGGACTTGGGGATCCTAGTTAATGATAAACTTACCTGGAGCAGCCAGTGCCAGGCAGCAGCTGCCAAGGCAAACAGGATCATGGGGTGCATTAAAAGAGGTCTGGATACACATGATGAGAGCATTATACTGCCTCTGTACAAATCCCTAGTTAGACCGCACATGGAGTACTGTGTCCAGTTTTGGGCACCGGTGCTCAGGAAGGATATAATGGAACTAGAGAGAGTACAAAGGAGGGCAACAAAATTAATAAAGGGGATGGGAGAACTACAATACCCAGATAGATTAGCGAAATTAGGATTATTTAGTCTAGAAAAAAGACGACTGAGGGGCGATCTAATAACCATGTATAAGTATATAAGGGGACAATACAAATATCTCGCTGAGGATCTGTTTATACCAAGGAAGGTGACGGGCACAAGGGGGCATTCTTTGCGTCTGGAGGAGAGAAGGTTTTTCCACCAACATAGAAGAGGATTCTTTACTGTTAGGGCAGTGAGAATCTGGAATTGCTTGCCTGAGGAGGTGGTGATGGCGAACTCAGTCGAGGGGTTCAAGAGAGGCCTGGATGTCTTCCTGGAGCAGAACAATATTGTATCATACAATTATTAGGTTCTGTAGAAGGACGTAGATCTGGGGATTTATTATGATGGAATATAGGCTGAACTGGATGGACAAATGTCTTTTTTCGGCCTTACTAACTATGTTACTATGTTACTATGTAAATATCGGCCGATACCCGATACTTGCGGTATCGGAATGCTCAACACTAGTCATGATATGTACTTTTGCCCTGTCCTGTATTTGAATAATATGCCATTTGATGTATGTAACTGTTCTCTGGTTTCTATTAGCTGTAATTCATGTATTTTCTTGTCTGGAAGTTCACCTGTAACAATATGTCTCATTCCCCCAATACTTGCAGCCCTAAGCTCTAATGTAATTAAGCTTTGTCAACATCACTAGTGAAAGAATAGCCATTCTTCCTCACAGCAGGTGGCTAGTCAAATGTACATACTACATAGACTACATGGAGCCCACCAGTCTAGAATCTTCTGGTGGACCCAACCATTGAATAGAAGGTGTGACCCCTACCCCCCTTCATGGGCGGATCCCAGGAGCTCAGACAATCCATTCTTATTTTGAGATCAGATGTGAGTTGATCCTTGAAGGAGAAGGAGTGGGGATTCTTAGCTGAGGCAAGACCCCATGTCCATCTGGGACTGCGGAAGCGAACGGGGCGAGACTTGAGCTGAGGACATATCTCGTCGTTCGTGAGATTGTTTTGGGATCCCTTGGACTAATTGTGGACTATTGCTTTGTTACCTGGCACAAGGATTATCGGGAGGTGCCCACGAACCTGTTCCCTTGGACTAATTGTGGACTATTGCTTTGTTACCTGGCACAAGGATTATCGGGAGGTGCCCCCGAACCTGTTCCACTGGACTAATTGTGGACTCTGTAGATCTACCTGCATGTGTTGTTCCAGCGTTCTTGATAATAAATCTGTGGAATCATCCCTTGGCCTGTTGTCCCTTCTTGCTCTGCCGTACACCCCGTCACACATTAGGCCTACTAGTTGGGTTGGGTTCTAGAAACGGTGTCTGCCGTTCCAAGGTGCTCTCCAGGTTGCCTTTCCTTAGCTTCAATTTTGAGGCTCTCTTTAAGTAGTTGGTAATATAACACTGCATTTGGCCTACTTGTTTTGTTGGCCCTACTAACGGTGTCTGCCGCTCCTTGCTGTTCTCCTCCACTGAACAAACCAGTGCCGCCTGTTTACTTTTGAGGGGCCCTGTGCCAGTGGCAATGCCAACAAGTGGCCCCCCCCTGCTTGTTCAGGAACACAGCACTTGCAAAATTTAAATACCTACCTCTCCCTGCTCCATTGCCGTCACGTGGTCCACATTTTCTGGGCCCACTAAATACTTGAACCAGCCCTACCCCCCACAACTTTAGCCAAATGACCCCCAATTTCCAATGCCTAACTATTATTATAAGGTAAATTAAGATTGACCAGCTTCAGTAACAATAATGGATGTTTTTGCCATTAAAATGGGCACTGTAGGTGTTTTCCTAGCCCCCACTCACTGCCGACTATGCTTCCCCATTGACTTGCATTGGGTTTGGTTTTTCGGTCGATCCCCCACGTTTCGAGATAATCGGCCGATTGCACTCGACTTTTGAGATAGTCGGGTTTCGCAAAACCCGACTCGACCCTAAAAAAGGAAAAGTCGCTCAACCCTAGTTAGCATGCCTCCTGGATCCACGATACAACGGCAAATTACAAAGTATCATGCCACATGAGAACCTTGAGCAAATATTGGCTACCAAACAAGCAACTCTTGTAGACCGTTTGGTTCTGGCATTCCCAGCACACAGCGGCGCAGATGGTTTTCACACGAGCTGTAGGGGGCAACATGGCAGATGTGTTAGAGGTGCACAAAGCCGAAGTGGCTTTGGACAGAGGGGATTTATGACCAGGTTGTGGTGCGATTTCGCAATGACCGCAGACACGACAGGTACTGCTGCATCGATGCAAAGTGACAGGAGACAGCATTTGTCCAGTATGGTTACAACTATTTTTCTGCCATTATCGATGTTCTCCCTCACAGGTCATTCCCCTATGATTACTGAGCATGTTACAAACCCCCAAATATAACAGAAAGCATGGAAAGTCTACTTCTAAAGCAGATAGATGAAGCTGCAACCCATAATGAGGTCCTGGTTATGGGGGACTTTAACTACCCGGATATTAACTGGGAAACAGAAACCTGTGAAACCCATAAAGGCAACAGGTTTCTGCTAATAACCAAGAAAAATTATCTTTCACAATTGGTGCAGAATCCAACCAGAGGAGCAGCACTTTTAGACCTAATACTATCTAATAGACCTGACAGAATAACAAATCTGCAGGTGGTTGGGCATTTAGGAAATAGCGACCACAATATTGTGCAGTTTCACCTGTCTTTCACTAGGGGGACTTGTCAGGGAGTCACAAAAACATTGAACTTTAGGAAGGCAAAGTTTGAACAGCTTAGAGATGCCCTTAATCTGGTAGACTGGGACAATATCCTCAGAAATGAGAATACAGATAATAAATGGGAAATGTTTAAGAACATCCTAAATAGGCAGTGTAAGCGGTTTATACCTTGTGGGAATAAAAGGACTAGAAATAGGAAAAACCCAATGTGGCTAAACAAAGAAGTAAGACAGGCAATTAACAGTAAAAAGAAAGCATTTGCACTACTAAAGCAGGATGGCACCATTGAAGCTCTAAAAAACTATAGGGAGAAAAATACTTTATCTAAAAAACTAATTAAAGCTGCCAAAAAGGAAACAGAGAAGCACATTGCTAAGGAGAGTAAAACTAATCCCAAACTGTTCTTCAACTATATCAATAGTAAAAGAATAAAAACTGAAAATGTAGGCCCCTTAAAAAATAGTGAGGAAAGAATGGTTGTAGATGACGAGGAAAAAGCTAACATATTAAACACCTTCTTCTCCACGGTATTCACGGTGGAAAATGAAATGCTAGGTGAAATCCCAAGAAACAATGAAAACCCTATATTAAGAGTCACCAATCTAACCCAAGAAGAGGTGCGAAACCGGCTAAATAAGATTAAAATAGATAAATCTCCGGGTCCGGATGGCATACACCCACGAGTACTAAGAGAACTAAGTAATGTAATAGATAAACCATTATTTCTTATTTTTAGTGACTCTATAGCGACAGGGTCTGTTCCGCAGGACTGGCGCATAGCAAATGTGGTGCCAATATTCAAAAAGGGCTCTAAAAGTGAACCTGGAAATTATAGGCCAGTAAGTCTAACCTCTATTGTTGGTAAAATATTTGAAGGGTTTCTGAGGGATGTTATTCTGGATTATCTCAATGAGAATAACTGTTTAACTCCATATCAGCATGGGTTTATGAGAAATCGCTCCTGTCAAACCAATCTAATCAGTTTTTATGAAGAGGTAAGCTATAGACTGGACCACGGTGAGTCATTTGGACGTGGTATATCTCGATTTTTCCAAAGCGTTTGATACCGTGCCGCACAAGAGGTTGGTACACAAAATGAGAATGCTTGGTCTGGGGGAAAATGTGTGTAAATGGGTTAGTAACTGGCTTAGTGATAGAAAGCAGAGGGTGGTTATAAATGGTATAGTCTCTAACTGGGTCGCTGTGACCAGTGGGGTACCGCAGGGGTCAGTATTGGGACCTGTTCTCTTCAACATATTCATTAATGATCTGGTAGAAGGTTTACACAGTAAAATATCGATATTTGCAGATGATACAAAACTATGTAAAGCAGTTAATACAAGAGAAGATAGTATTCTGCTACAGATGGATCTGGATAAGTTGGAAACTTGGGCTGAAAGGTGGCAGATGAGGTTTAACAATGATAAATGTAAGGTTATACACATGGGAAGAGGGAATCAATATCACCATTACACACTGAACGGGAAACCACTGGGTAAATCTGACAGGGAGAAGGACTTGGGGATCCTAGTTAATGATAAACTTACCTGGAGCAGCCAGTGCCAGGCAGCAGCTGCCAAGGCAAACAGGATCATGGGGTGCATTAAAAGAGGTCTGGATACACATGATGAGAGCATTATACTGCCTCTGTACAAATCCCTAGTTAGACCGCACATGGAGTACTGTGTCCAGTTTTGGGCACCGGTGCTCAGGAAGGATATAATGGAACTAGAGAGAGTACAAAGGAGGGCAACAAAATTAATAAAGGGGATGGGAGAACTACAATACCCAGATAGATTAGCGAAATTAGGATTATTTAGTCTAGAAAAAAGACGACTGAGGGGCGATCTAATAACCATGTATAAGTATATAAGGGGACAATACAAATATCTCGCTGAGGATCTGTTTATACCAAGGAAGGTGACGGGCACAAGGGGGCATTCTTTGCGTCTGGAGGAGAGAAGGTTTTTCCACCAACATAGAAGAGGATTCTTTACTGTTAGGGCAGTGAGAATCTGGAATTGCTTGCCTGAGGAGGTGGTGATGGCGAACTCAGTCGAGGGGTTCAAGAGAGGCCTGGATGTCTTCCTGGAGCAGAACAATATTGTATCATACAATTATTAGGTTCTGTAGAAGGACGTAGATCTGGGGATTTATTATGATGGAATATAGGCTGAACTGGATGGACAAATGTCTTTTTTCGGCCTTACTAACTATGTTACTATGTTACTATGTCATTCCCCTATGATTACTGAGCATCTAAACTAGACACCTGGCCCGAATTGGCAGAATATGCATTACAGGAGCTCGCTTGCCCAGCTGCTAGTGTGTTCTCTGAAAGAGTCTTCAGTGCTGCTGGTTCGATACTGACCGAAAAAAGGACACGTCTGGCTCCCCAAAATGTTGATGATCTAACCTTCATTAAAATGAACCAATCATGGATTTCGAATTATTTTGCCCCACCTTCACCTGCAGACACGTAGCTTGCCTGAAAAATTACTTGTATTTGGCCTCCTCTTACTGACTGCTCCAATTCCATTTGCAGGTGCTGAATGTCCACCATAGGCCCTTTATATACCTCCCTAAATGGGCTGACTCCCCCCACAGGTCCGTGGTCACAACTTGGCGCAAGCACCCGTGCGAGTGCCGTTTTCCTGGACAGGTGTGTGTGCCCACTCTCGGGCGACGGCACTGGCACAGGGTCCCACATAGTACAATGAAGTGTCTCTGATGGTGGTGGTGCACAACCAACGTCAGACACACCGTCGTAATATGAGGAGCCCTGTGCCAGTACCGCTGCCCACGAGAGAGTGTTCCCCCTCAGCTCGAACTGTGCTCTACCACTTGCAAAACTTACCTGCCTCACCACTGTGTAGCCTGTGCTGGTAAATCCTTAAATGGCACTGCCATTACAAGTTTCTTGCAATAATAGATGATAGTTAAATTATACAGGGGCCCTGCCCTCCATTTAGACCCCTTAATGCTTTGCGACAACTACCACTGTCTGCAACTCTGCATAGGAGCCCATCCCTCTACCTCGCAATGCCACCAGTTTATTTATTATGACCAATTCATTGGCTGACATTTAGCCAACTATAGTATTTAGGCCTACTAACTGTCAGCCACTTATAACAGTTGTCCTCCGCTGAACAAAGCTATGTCACCTGAGTAATCCTGTTACCAATTGTGAACTGCATTTAGCCACCTTTTTTATTTTAGGCCTCTGTCTGTCTGTCTGCCTGCACCACACATTACAATTTCTCCCCCCTGAAACAAGCTAGGCCGCCGGGTTAGTCCTGGTAGCAGTTTTGAACTGCTTTTTGCCACCTTTTTTTATTTTAGGCCTCTGTCTGTCTGTCTGTCTGTCTTTCTGCGCCACACATTACAATTCTCCCCATCCTGAAACACGCTAGGCCACTGGGTTAGTCCTGGTAGCAGTTTTGAACCACATTTTGCCACCTTTTTTAGTTTAGGCCTCTGTCTGTCTGCCTGTCTGTCTGTCTGCGCCACACATTACAACTCTTCCCCCCCCCCCCCCGGAAACAAGCTAGGCCGCTGGGTTAGTCCTGGTAACAGTTTTGAACTGCATTTTGCCACCTTTTTTTATTTTAGGCCTCTGTCTGCCTGTCTGTCCGTGCCACACATTACAACTGTCCTCCGCTTTATGAAGCTATGCCGCCTGTGTACTACTCAAACTAATTTTGAAAAGACATTATCCTACTTTTTTTATTTTAGGCCTCTGTCTGCCTGTCTGTCCATGCCACACATTACAACTGTGCTCCTCTTTACAAAGCTATGCCGCCTGTGTACTACTCAAACAAATTTTGAACAGACATTAGCCTACTTTTTTTATTTTAGGTCTCTGTCTGCCTGTCTGTCCATGCCACACATTACAACTGTCCTCCGCTTTACAAAGCTATGCCACCTGCGTGCTACTCAAACAAATTTTGAACTGACATTAGCCTACTTTTTTATGTTAGGCCTCTGTCTGCCTGTCTGTCCGTGCCACATATTACAACTGTCCTCTGCTTTACAAAGCTATGCCGCCTGTGTACTACGCAAACAAATTTTGAACTGACATTAGCCTACTTTTTTTAATTTTAGACCTGTCTGCCTGTCTGTCCATGCCACACATTACAACTGTCCTCCGCTTTACAAAGCTATGCCGCCTGTGTACTACTCAAACAAATTTTGAACTGACATTAGCCTACTTTTTTTATTTTAGGCCTCTGTCTGCCTGTCTGTCCGTGCCACATATTACAACTGTCCTCTGATTTACAAAGCTATGCCGCCTGTGTACTACTCAAACAAATTTTGAACTGACATTAGCCTACTTTTTTTATTTTAGGCCTCTGTCTGCCTGTCTGTCCGTGCCACACATTACAACTGTCCTCAGATTTACGAAGCTATGCCGCCTGTGTACCACTCAAACAAATTTTGAACTGACATTAGCCTACTTTTTTTATTTTAAGCCTCTGTCTGCCTGTCTGTCCGTGCCACACATTACAACTGTCCTCAGATTTACGAAGCTATGCCGCCTGTGTACTACTCAAACAAATTTTGAACTGACATTGGCCTACTTTTTTATTTTAGGCCTTTGTCTGCCTGTCTGTCCGTGCCACACATTACAACTGTCCTCCTCTTTACAAAGCTATGTCACCTGTGTACTACTCAAACAAATTTTGAACAGACATTAGCCTACTTTTTTATGTTAGGCCTCTGTCTGCCTGTCTGTCCGTGCCACACATTACAACTGTCCTCCGCTTTACAAAGCTATGCCACCTGTGTGCTACTCAAAGAAATTTTGAACTGACATTAGCCTACTTTTTTTATTTTAGGCCTCTGTCTGCCTGTCTGTCCGTGCCACACATTACAACTGTCCTCCGCTTTACGAAGCTATGCCGCATGTGTACTACTCAAACAAATTTTGAACTGACATTAGCCTACTTTTTTTATTTTAGGCCTCTGTCTGTCTGTGCCACACATTACAACTGTCCTTCGCTTTACAAAGCTATGCCGCCTGTGTACTACTCAAACAAATTTTGAACTGACATTAGCCTACTTTTTTTATTTTAGGCCTCTGTCTGTCTGTCTGTGCCACACAATACAACTGTCCTTCGCTTTACAAAGCTATGCCGCATGTGTACTACTCAAACAAATTTTGAACTGACATTAGCCTACTTTTTTTATTTTAGGCCTCTGTCTGTCTGTCTGTGCCACACATTACAACTGTCCTTCGCTTTACAAAGCTATGCCGCCTGTCTGCTACTCAAACAAATTTTGAACTGACATTAGCCTACTTTTTTATTTTAGGCATCTGTCTGCCTGTCTGTCCGTGCCACACATTACAACTGTCCTCAGATTTACAAAGCTATGCCGTCTGTGTACTTCTCAAACAAATTTTGAACAGACATTAGCCTACTTTTTTATTTTAGGCTTCTGTCTGCCTGTCTGTCCGTGCCACACATTACAACTGTCCTCCGCTTTACAAAGCTATGCCGCCTGGGTACTACTCAAACTAGTTTTGAACAGACATTAGCCTACTTTTTTTTATTTTAGGCCTCTGTCTGCCTGTCTGTCCGTGCCACACATTACAACTGTCCTCCGCTTTACGAAGCTATGCTGCCTGTGTACTCGACTTACCTATTTTGAACTGCATTTTGCCTACTTACTTATTAAGGCCTACTAACTGTGTCTGTCTGCCATTACCATTGTCCTCCATTGAACAAAGCTGAGCCTCAATTTTCATCCGGTGTCAGATATTTAACTGCATTTGACCTACTTCTTTGGTTGGGCCTACAAATGGTGTTAGCCGCAGCTTGGTGTTCTCCACAGAATAAAGGTGATCTTAAATTTACAGGCTTTCAGCCCATATCAAATATTAAACTGCATTTGGCCTACTTGTTTGGTTGGGCCTACTACCGGTGTCTGCGGCTGCTTGGTGTTCTCCTCCACTTTACAAAGCTGAGCTTCAATCTTCAGGCTTTCGGCCTACATCACATATTACACTGAATTTGGGCTACTGGTTTGGTTGGGCGTACTAATGGTGTCTGCGGCTGCTTGGTGTTCTCCTCCACTTTACAAAGCTGAGCTTCAATCTTCAGGCTTTCGGCCTATATCACATATTACACTGAATTTGGGCTACTGGTTCAAGGGACGATCCAATGAGATTTATTAAAGCAGGGAGCATACAACATCAAATATCCATAATGTCCTTCAAGTCCACGAGAAGTCCACAATAAGTCCAAGTAAAGAAACAGATCTGGAGGTGCTTTCCAGTAATCCCGCACCCGATAAACGAAATAATAGTCCTTCCACGAGTCCAACAGAACAGATTCGGGGGCACCTCCCGATAATCCTTGTGTCAGCTAACAAAGCAATAGTCCACACGAGTCCAAGGGATCCCAAACAATCTCACGAACGACGAGATATGTCCTCAGCTCAAGTCTCGCCCCGTTCGCTTCCGCAGTCACAGATGGATGTGGGGTCTTGCCTCAACTAAGAATCCCCACTCCTTCTCCTTTAAGGATCAACTCACATCTGATCTTAAAATAAGAATGGATTGTCTGAGCTCCTGGGATCCGCCCATGAAGGGGGGTAGGGGTCACACCTTCTATTCAATGGTTGGGTCCACCAGAAGATTCTAGACTGGTGGGCTCCATGTAGTCTATGTAGTATGTACATTTGACTAGCCACCTGCTGTGAGGAAGAATGGCTATTCTTTCACTAGTGGTATTGACAAAGCTTAAATACATTATAGCTTAGGGCTGCAAGTATTGGGGGAAGGAGACATATTGTTACAGGTGAACTCCCAGCACAAGAAAATACATAAATTACAGCTAATAGAAACCAGAGAACAGTTACATACATCAAATGGCATATTATTCAAATACAGGACAGGGCAAAAGTACATATCATGACACGCTCCAAAAATAAAAACCAATGCAGGGTTTTCTTACATCTGCCTTGGGCAAATAGCTTGCCCAAGACCAAACTTACTTTTATTTTGCACTGCAATCAGAGCTATGCATGTGACTGCAATGCACTCCAGCAGCCTCAATACGCTTCTATGCACATCCTGGGGGACACATAGTGACCCTCTCATATAACACCTGTCACTGCCTCACAAAGCTTACACTTTACAGGCAAGAGAGTACCCCACTGACCATAAGAGCTTACACTTTATAGGCGAGGGAGAAAGAAAAGACCCAGCTGACCATAAGAGCTTACATAATGCAGAATAGACTTATCCAGTGACTCTGTATATGGAAAACAACTCTGCCATGCAAATGGGAACTGCTGATCTTAGGTATGGACCCCAAATCCCGAAATTTTCAAAATTAAGTGAAACCATGAATTTTAAGAAATGTAACTTCAACTGGATCATCTGCTCATCTCTAATCACAATCCAAAAAATGAATGTAGACCACACTCCAGACCCAACAGACAAATTCAACCCACAGAGGAACTTTAATGGCCATGAGTGGAGCAGTGCTCCGCCAGTGGCTGTTAATCTGTTAAATCCTGCTGTCAATCTCTAAAAACGGCATTTAATACAGGCTGATAGTTGTATGCGTCATTTCACGCTCCCATTAGCGTGCTCGTGATGTGATTGCAGGTGTCGACACTGTAGATTGTCATGACAGCTGGGGGTCTGCTAATGAACCCTGTGCCTGTCATTGCGACACTTCTGTGAATGCCAGCCCAATGCCAGTATTCATAGATCATGATTTCTGCCATACATAGCAATGGGTATCACAAGTGATCGGATGATTGCAGCTTCAAGTTATCTAAGAGGACTATTGAATACAGCAAAAAGTTAAAGAAAAGTTTTAAAAAATATGAAACAGATAAAAAAACAAAAGGTCAATCATCCCTCTTTTGCCCAATTGAAAATAAAACAATAATAAAAAAAATACCGATCGGTAACCAACATAATGAAAAACAAAAATCAAAATCGTCGCTGGATCTCCCGCAGACATCGCTGAATTGGCGTGTGTGACGCCGATTCAGCAATGTCTTCACTGGTAACCAGGGTAAACATCGGGTTACTAAGCGCAGGGCCGCGCTTAGTAACCCGATGTTTACCCTGGTTACCAGTGTAAATGTTAAAAAAAACAAACACTACATACTTACATTCCGGTGTCTGTCCCCCGGCGCTCTGCTTCCCGCACTGTCAGCGCCGGCCGGCCGTAAAGCACAGCGGTGACGTCACCGCTCTGCTTTATGGCCAGCCGGCGCTCACAGTTAGTGCAGGAAGCAGAGCGCCGGGGGACAGACACCGGAATGTAAGTATGTAGTGTTTGTTTTTTTTAACATTTACACTGGTAACCAGGGTAAACATCGGGTTACTAAGCGCGGCCCTGCGCTTAGTAACCCGATGTTTACCCTGGTTACCGGCATCGTTAGTCGCTGGAGAGCGGTCTGTGTGACAGCTCTCCAGCGACCAAACAGCGACGCTGCAGCGATCCGGATCGTTGTCTGGATCGCTGCAGCGTCGTTTAGTGTGAAGGTACCTTAAGGATATGTATGCTAGCAGCTGCTTCACATGCAGGATTTTTATCAACATTTGCATTCATTTACATTACAAGTGATGTTTTTTATGATTTCAGTCATTTTATTAATTTTCTTCTCCATCAGCTCTTGGCATTCATGAGGACTTTTCCAAGCCACAATTTGTCACTGCACAGTTTGCTGCCTAGATGTTTTTGCCTTCTTGCTTTTGCAACAGAACCAAATACTGTACTCTGAAAATAAATATATTTTACGTATTTCTCCTTCTGAATAAAAATACTCTATACAGTGCCTGTGAATAAAAATATGCCCCTCAATGTGTCACTAAAATAAAAAAAAGCTGTCCCTACGTTGTCTAAATAAAAAAAATTCCTTCACTTTGGCCCTGAACATAAATATACCTCACAGTGTTATTTCATATTGTTATAAAAGAACCAAAAGAGTCCGCACCACTTAAACACCTGCAGTGCTGCCATCCATATCTCTATGTGAGCCACAGCCGGCAGACGACCTGAACCCTTCGGGTGCTCATCCAGGGCTACGATAGTCCTCCAATGCCAAATATAGACAAACGAATGGCACTCACCAGGCTAATTTCTCAGACTTTATTGCAGCACCTCCTGCGGGAGAATGGGAACAGGGGTGCGTGGATGATGACGATCGTTGTGCGCAAGTGCGCTTCAACGGTTCACAAAGTGTTTGGTGTTAATATGCATACAAATTGTGGAAAAAAAGGTTTGCCAAAGTGGTCAAGTCTGGAACCGACTATTATAATCAATCTCCCCTCACAGTTGGGTGCCCCTATGTTTGAGAATTCTCAATGAATATGACATGTCCTCTTTTTAGCAGAATGCCATACCTTTGTGAAACAAAATGGTTTAGAAAATAAGGTGCGTTATTAAGGTAGAACAATGCCGCTCTATTTACTCCCGAAATGGCAGTGGTAGATGCAAGTGATTGAGACCCAAGTTCTTGAGATCATTAAGATCCAAGCGGTGAGAACCTAAAGTGGTGAGACATTTATAACCTAATGTGCGGATAAGTGATAAATGTCTTTCATTGGGAAAAACTCTTAATTTATAAACATATTTTGTAGAGATGATCGGATCTATACGCTGAGGATCATATTGAAATTGAATTTCTTGAAATTAGTGGTGTCACGCAAGTTCAGACATTTTGGGATTCGATTTGCGAATCGCCCCCCCAAAAAAAAATCAAACAACTAAGTACTTCACCCTTGAATGGAAACATACCACAGTGACATAAGCCTTTTCAGAAGTTTCCCTTCCTCCTAACTATTATGACGAGAAACATATTATCTCTATTCATTTTGCATCCTGTAGAGCTTTCTGCAATAAATAGTCTGGAGAACTGAGGATCAGTTAAAGGTCTGTGCCGAGCTCATCCAACACAAGTGTTTTATCCATTCTTCATTTGTTTAATTCTAAACGCAAACCTTTTAGAATGTCACCTCCCAACATTGCTTCAAAGAGAAGGCTTGAACCGGCATGTTTACATAGACTGCAAATGTATTCAAGTTAGAGATGTTGGATTAGAGGAAGAAAGGAAAGTGAAATCAAAGACTCTAAACTGCACATGAAAGCCAATTGCTGCCAACCAATCTGTTCAACTTCCAATGATTTGCAATTTATGAATAAAGGTTAATCTAGCATTAGTGCCCAAATGTTAATGTTCCACTGACAGTTTAAGCTGCTTTTAAAGATGGACAAGTGAAAGTGAGATCCCCATAGAGAGGGGTAAAGGCTGTTTGGATACACCTAACTGTCCATTCCCAAATAGGAAACAATTAGATGCGGAGATAAAAGGTGTAGTAACAAGATAAACTTAAGGATGCACAGGGAAATCCCATATAGCTCATGTCCCCTGTGAATTACAAACAATAGCATTCATTAACTAATCCCATCTGACAATTCTTTTAATGCAGATATTAAGATAATATAATTTTTAATGATTTAGGAACCTTAGTCTGGCGACCATATGCTCAAGACTATGATCAGTCAAATGTTAATGAACAGTCGTTTGTAGGATCATGCCAGACTGAACAGGCCAAGACTGGCTACAGACCCTATCTGGGCCCTTACTCCTGATTCAGTTGTGAAGCTTATGCCTGATTCCCACCAAAGGAGATTCACTTGTACCTCTGACAACACCATTCGCATTAATTAGGAAAACTAAACATGAGGAAACAATAGCATAGTCTCAAAGGCTATGTTCATACTGCATTTTTTTCTGCACCCAAAATTTGCTCTCTTGGCAGTAAAAATGCTGCCTTGCATTTTTCACCATTTCACAGCATTTTTTTTTTCTGATTACATGTATGCTTTGTCTACAGTAAATGTTGATTGAAATAGTTATATTTATCAAAAAAGATTCAAAAACACCATCGTGCATTTTGGCAGCGTTTTTTCACTTTCTTTTGGCTTTCAAAAATGCTGCAAAAACGTTGAAAGAATGCGCATGCTGCAGATTTAAAAAACAGTGCAGTTAACAATTTCAAACAGGAAAAAAACAATAGTAACATAGTAACATAGTTAGCAAGGCCAAAAAAAGACATTTGTCCATACAGTTCAGCCTATATTCTGTCAGAATAAATCCCTAAATCTACGTCATTCTAAAGAACCTAATAACTATAAGATACAATATTGTTACGCTCCAGGAAGACATCCAGGCCTCTCTTGAACCCCTCGACTGAGTTCACTATCACCACCTCCTTAGACAAGGAATTCCAGATTCTCACTGCCCTAACAGTAAAAAATTCTCTTCTATGTTGGTGGAAAAACCTTCTCTCCTCCAGACGCAGAGAATGCCCCCTTGTGACTGTCACCTTCCTTGGTATAAACAGATCCTCAGAGAGATATTTGCATTGTCCCCTTATATACATATACATGGCTATTAGATCGCCCCCCAGTCATCTTTTTTCTAGACTAAATAATCCTAATTTTGCTAATCTATCTGGGTATTGTTGTTCCCCCATCCCCTTTATTAATTTTGTTGCCCTCCATTGTACTTGCACTAGTTCCATTATATCCTTCCTGAGCACCAGTGCCCAAAACTGTACACAGTACTCCATGTGCGGTCTAACCAGGGATTTGTACAGAGGCAGTACAATGTTCTCATTATGTGTATCCAGACCTCTTTTATTGCACCCCATGATCCTGTTTGCCTTGGCAGCCGCTGCCTGGCATTGGCTGCTCTAGGTAAGTTTATCATTAACTAGGATCCGCAAGTCTCCAGGTCAGATTTACCCAGTGGTTTCCCGTTCAGTGTGTAATGGTGATATTGATTCCTTCTTCCCATGAGTTTAACCTTAGATTTATCATTATCAATGATGATAAGTGATTAAATGATAATGATTAATAGGGTGCAAGAGATTTCTGAAATCTCATAGCTTTTTCTGCAACTGTGAAAAAAAGATTTAATTTGCATTAAGAGCACTGCAAACATACTGCTTGCGAACATAACCTTATGCTAAGGGCTTTATCACAAGTCAGTTTTTCACATATGAGTACTATCCATATTTTTCTCGGTTAGAACTTGTACCTATGATAGTCTATGGCACTGTTCACATATCCTTGAATTTTTGCTGACCAAGCAGTCCGATGTTGATCTGAGTGTCAGATCAAATTCAGCAATGAAAGTCTATGGGTCTCAGAAAAAAAGCCATCTGAGTGCTGAACCTTTTTCACTGACTGATATGAGATGGTGGACAAACATTTTTTTCTCTTCAAGGAAAACCTGTAATTCTGACAAAACTTTGAAGGATTGCTAATGACAGTCTGATGAAAATCTGATGAAATTCTGATAAAAACAAAACACGGGAAAATCACTGAATGCATGAGCCCTAACTCTGTCTAAAAAGATAGACACTAGTGAGCAAACGGTGTCCAAAATATCATCTTTTGGACTTTGCTTAATTTAAGCCAATATTTATGGGGGCCTCCAGACAAATAAAGGTGTTGAGAAAAGGATGGGGCAATATGATTATTTTAAGGTACCTTCACACATAACGATATTGTTAACGATATCGTTGCTATTTGTGACGTAGCAACGATATCGTTAATGAAATCGTTATGTGTGACAGCGACCAACGATCAGGCCCCTGCTGGGAGATCGTTGGTCGCTGAATAAAGTCCAGAACTTTATTTCGTCGCTGGACTCCCTGGAGACATCGCTGGATCGGCGTGTGTGACACCGATCCAGCGATGTCTTCACTGGTAACCAGGGTAAACATCGGGTAACTAAGCGCAGGGCCGCGCTTAGTAACCCGATGTTTACCCTGGTTACCATGCTAAAAGTAAAAAAAAACAAACACTACATACTTACCTACCGCTGTCTGTCCTCCAGCGCTGCGCTCTGCACTCCTCCTGTACTGGCTGTGAGCCGGAAAGCAGAGCGGTGACGTCACCGCTCTGCTTTCCGGCTCCCAGACAGTACAAGAGGAGAGCAGAGAAGCAGAGCGCAGCGCTGGAGGACAGACCGCGGTAGGTAAGTATCTAGTGTTTGTTTTTTTTTACTTTTAGCATGGTAACCAGGGTAAACATCGGGTTACTAAGCGCGGCCCTGCGCTTAGTTACCCGATGTTTACCCTGGTTACCGGCATCGTTGGTCGCTGGAGAGCGGTCTGTGTGACAGCTCTCCAGCGACCAAACAGCGACGCTGCAGCGATCCGGATCGTTGTCGGTATCGCTGCAGCGTCGCTTAGTGTGAAGGGGCCTTTACTTTCCTGGAAGAAATGTCTGGCAACAGATTCTTCCCCTTTCACCAATAAACGTGTAAGCAGGTGGACTAAATGCAACAACCGAGACACTAGGTGGGAACAACAATTTACTTTATTAACTTAACAGGATTATATGGGGAAAAGGTTATTGTTAAAGGCAAATCACACAGGAACAATATTCACAGAATTACTAGTAAAACAATTAAATAGATTGAGATATGTTGGTTAGTATACAATAATGAATCTCAGGATTAGCGCAGGGTCTATAGTCCAACCTAGTTCTAGTTGGAAGGGTGGCAAACATCGTATATGGTGGGACCAGTCCTTAGGAATGTCCACAGCTTTGTGAGTCCTGACAGGGCAGCTGTTCCATCTTTTGGCCGGTTTAGCATCAGCCAGACCTTGCCTGGCCATCACCCTTCCCCTAGCCCATGCCCGGTACTATAAGCCAATGCTGACGGACCATCTCACACATGCTTCCCAATTACTGGCCCAGGCTCAAATCTCTCGCTGTCTGTCCTCAGGTCCTCTTTGGCACTTGACTGCTGACCAGTGTCTCCTTGGTCCGTATCAATGTGGGCTGGTCTTTGACTGTTGACCGTCATTGTCTGGGTTGGGAATCTTGACCAGCGTCATTCGGGACTTCAGTGCTTGACCATCGACAGGTGAAGTGTGGTCCTTAACTGGCATAGCTCTGGTCTTTGAGGCTTGACAATCATTATCATCATCTGAGATTTGCTTGTACATGCAACGGTGGCTTACTAACTTGGCCTCTGGAGCTGCAGTGGGAGCACCTGCTGCCTCCCTTAGTGCCAAATCTCTTTCTGTTTTGGCGAGCTGGCCTTTTATATCGAAGGCTGTCATTGTCACTATCAACTGACCTGGAGCACTGTCTAATTCTGTCCCTCCTGTAACTTTTCTCCTTCAGATCAGTTTTACAGGGTTTTGTTCAGGCCTGGAAGCCTCACGGCATTGCAGCATTTTATCTCCTGTGCTATGTTCTCATACAAAATATCTAGGTTTGTGTGAGAAACATTAGGCTGTGTTAATATCTGTTAGGTTCATCATATGAAAAATACCACCAATGTCCAACAAACCCCATTAACTTATAATGGGGTTATACTGGTGTCAGTAATTTAGAATGGAAAATAGCAAAAAAAATCATTCCACTAAAATCTGAAGTAATTTGCAAAGAGTGCTTTGTCCTTGATTAGAATAAAATGCATACTATAAACTTGTTAGGACTGGCGGGACGCACCAAGAAAGATGATATAGATGCGTTCGCAGTCCGGGGTCCACCGTGCAGGCGAAACCCGCTGCTAGTAAATGACAGACTATATGGCGGTACTAAAAGTATAAACACGCGGGTTAAACCTCACCCAACATGAAGAAAGCGATCCTGTTAAGTCACAGGACCGCAGTACCGCACATAGAGCGCGAGCAAGTAGTCAGCGAACTTAACCCCAAAAGGGATTGAAGTCCGATTAGACCCTTGCTGGCACAACACTGCAACTGGGTGTGAAAAGAACCTTAACGGTAATATAAGAGCACAAGAGTGTGTGCGATGCCGCACTGACGGACGCCACTAACCACCCAGGCGTGGGTATGGAAAGCGCAAGGCAAGCGCACGGCGCCGTACTGGCAGGCACAGCTAAAGGACGCTGTGATGTGTGTAACATACAGATGGATAGTCGGGCGCTAGAGAGCTACCATCATCCGCGAGCAATCAACAACTCTAGGGAGGGATATTTAGGAGCTTTCATCCATCGACATACATCCATCTACACACACGCATAATAATTGTACACTAGCGCATGGCCGTGCGGTCATGCGCAGTTTATATAGTTGCAGGACAGGAAGTGGCCACAGAGACTTTGCCCTTCCAAGACCTGCCAAGAGGACCAATGGAATGTGCTGCAGATCCTGAGCACATGACCCTCGATCTCCAACGGGAGATCTTGCCCTGGGCATGCTCAGTGTGCGCAAATAAGGACTTAGTCCCAGAGAAGTCCGCTGGCTGCTGACCAGCACTGACTTTAATGGCAGGAGCAGAAGAAGCAACAGTAACTCTCAGTACAGAGCGAGACCGAGCAAGACGCTGGGACCGACGTCCCTGCTGAGCAGACTCCACTGCGGCTGGATAGGAATGGGAGACCGCAGTGGAGACGGCCCGAGATTCCCCCTGTGCAGAAGTGGGAACTCGAGACCTAACATTACCCCCCCTCCTAGGGCCCCCCCCTCCTTGGGCCTCGCTAGGCTCGAAGGCAGCAATGAGCTGTGGGGCCCGAATGTTTTCAGCAGGTTCCCATGACCTGTCCTCTGGGCCATAACCCTTCCAATCCACCAAATAGAACTTTTTGCCGCCTACCACCTTGTACCCCAAAATAGCGTTCACCTCATAATCGTCCGTAGACAAACCCGATGTCCCGGCAGATGACTCGGAAAACCGGGACATGTATACGGGTTTCAAGAGAGACACGTGAAAGGTGTCGGTGATACCCAAGCGTGGAGGAAGAGCCAGACGGTAGACCACGGGATTAACCTGTTCGAGAACCTTGAAGGGACCCAAGTAGCGAGGAGCAACCTTAGTGGACTCAACTCGCAGCCTGATGTTACGGGCGGAGAGCCACACCAAGTCGCCAGGGGCAAAGGTCGGAGCGGGGCGCCGATGAACATCGGCGGAGGACCTCATTCTCTCCTTAGAGGCCTGAATGGCCTCCTGAGTGTGGTCCCAAATGTCCCGTGCCTCCACAGCCCAGTCTGCCACCCTGGAGTCAGCGGAAGGCACAGGCATGGGCACAGGAACACGCGGATGCTGGCCGTAATTTAAGAGGAATGGAGTCTGACCGGTGGAGTCGGCTATGGCATTGTTAAGTGCAAACTCTGCCCACGGTAGCAAGGATGCCCAGTCATCCTGCCTGGCAGAAACAAAATGTCGCAGATATGTGACCAAGGTCTGGTTGGCCCTTTCAACCAACCCATTCATCTCTGGATGATATGTCGAAGAGAGATTTAACTCAATACTGAGTAGACGACAAAGCTCTCTCCAGAATCGAGACGCAAACTGGGGACCCCGGTCACTAACAATTTTGTCTGGCATACCGTGTAGGCGAAAGATATGCTTGATAAACAAGACAGCCAACGTCCGTGCAGATGGTAGCCGTGGAAGAGGCACCAAATGTACCATTTTGGAAAAATGGTTGGTGATCACCCAGATAATGGTGCAGTTACGAGACTTGGGCAAGCCCACCACAAAGTCCATCCCGACCATCTCCCAGGGCCTGTCCGCCACGGGCAGAGGATAAAGCAAACCAGCTGGCCGTTGCCGAGGAGTCTTGTTCCTGGCGCAAGAGACACACGCCCGAACATACTCCGCGACATCACGGGCCATATGCGGCCACCAGTATGTCCTCGCGAGTAACTCAGATGTCCTTTTAGTACCAAAATGTCCACCCACCCTGGACGAGTGCGCCCAAGAAAGGACCTCCGGTCGCAAACTGGATGGAACAAAAGTCTTGCCCGGGGGCATAGACTCCAGCGAAACCGGAGCCACAGTTCTCAAGCTCTCGGTGGGGACAATAAGCCGAGGCTCCTCCTCCGCAGATGACACAACGGAGCGAGAGAGAGTGTCGGCCCGAATATTCTTCTCCCCAGAAAGGAAATGGAGGGTGAAATGAAACCGGGAGAAGAACAAGGACCATCTGGCCTAGCGAGAATTCAACCGCTGAGCTGTCTGCAGATACACCAAATTTTTATGATCTGTGAAGACTTGGAAGGGAAAACGTGCTCCCTCCAAGAGATGTCTCCACTCCGAGAAAGCCAACTTCATGGCTAGCAACTCCCTGTCCCCGATGGAATAATTCCTCTCTGCTGGTGTGAAGGTCTTGGAGAAAAAGAAGCAAGGATGCTTCCGACCTTGAGCATCCTTTTGGAAGAGGACTGCTCCAGCACCAACAGAAGAGGCATCCACCTCCATGATAAATGGCTTATCAACATTGGGGCGATGTAGAATGGGAGCGCTAGCGAAGTGTGACTTTATAGAGATAAAGGCCTTGGAGACCTCCTCAGACCACAATTTGGGATTCGCCCCCTTCTTGGTGAGGGCAACCAAGGGAGCTACCAAAGTTGAGAAATGCGGAATGAACTGGCGATAATAATTGATGAATCCCATAAAGCGCTGCACCGCTTTAAGAGAATGGGGTTCCTGCCAGTCCATCACAGCCTGTAGTTTGGCAGGATCCATAGTCAATCCCAGGGCTGAGATGATGTAGCCTAGGAAAGGTAAGGACTCCTGCTCAAACATACACTTCTCCAACTTGGCATAGAGGGAGTTTGCCCGTAGGAGGTCGAAGACTTTGCTAACATCTCTCCGGTGGGAGTCAATATCTGGAGAGTAGATGAGAATATCATCCAGATAGGCTACGACCGAGGTGGAGAGCATATCCCGGAAGATGTCGTTCACAAAGTCTTGGAAAACGGCTGGGGCATTACAGAGCCCGAAGGGCATCACCAGATATTCATAGTGCCCATCCCTGGTGTTAAACGCCGTCTTCCATTCGTCTCCCTCACGGATGCGAATCAGGTTGTAAGCACCCCGCAGATCTAATTTAGTAAATACCCTTGCTCCCCGAAGCCTATCGAATAGCTCGGATATCAAAGGCAAAGGGTATTTATTCTTAACGGTGATGGCGTTAAGACCCCTGTAGTCTATGCATGGACGCAATTCCCCATTCTTCTTCTGCATGAAGAAGAATCCTGCCCCAGCAGGTGACACTGACTTCCTGATGAACCCTCTTGCCAGATTTTCCTGGATGTACTGTGACATTGCCTCCGTCTCCGGGAGAGATAGCGGATAGACTCTACCCCGGGGAGGCTCAGCACCAGGCAAGAGGTCAATAGGACAATCATAGGGGCGATGGGGCGGAAGGGTCTCCGCCGCCTTTTTGGAGAACACGTCTGCATAAGACCAATACTGCTTAGGGAGAGAGGATAGATCTGCGGGTACCTCTGTTGTAGCAACCTGAACGCACTCCCTCTGACACCTACCCCCACAAGATTCACCCCATCCCAGAATTCTGCCTGAGGACCACTCGATATGAGGTGAGTGGTACCGTAGCCAAGGTATTCCCAACAGGACCTCATCAATTCCTTCTGGAATGACGAGCAGAGAAATAATCTCCTGATGAGATGGCGACATGGATAGAGTAAAAGGGATGGTCTGGTGTGTTATCTGTGAGGGCAGTGTCGACCCATTCACCACTCGTACCGTTACAGGTGGAGTTAGCATAACCAGGGGTATTGCGTGATGTTGGGCGAAGGCAGAAGACATAAAATTGCCCTCCGCCCCAGAATCCACGCAGAGCTCTACCGAGTGGGAGAATGAGCCTATAGTAATTGTCCCCTTAAAGGACAATTTAGAGGCAAATGTCGCCATGTCTAGTGTACCTCCACCTACGACCACTAGACGCTGACGTTTCCTCGACCGCTGAGGACATCTGGTGGCTAGATGTCCTGACTGCTGGCAAACATGACAGACCCTGAGTGCACAAGCGGTCCGGGACTTAGATCCCGCTTGTGACACTTCTCTGGCCTCATGTGACTCAGGAACCAGGACCGGAGATTCCAGAGGTTTGGCGAAAGTAGGAGCCAGCCGAAACCTCTGCCTACACTGGGCTCGCTCTAACCTCCGCTCGTTAAAACGGAGATCAATTCGAGTAGAGACAAAACCAGGGATTCAAGCTTCAGGAAGCTAATTTGCATATTCCAGGTGCCTTCTGGGAGAAGCGAAGTCTCCCTAAGCTAGAAGATCGTTGGGTACAGCCGGGACCAGCTGCTTCGAAAGCATCACCAAACCAGGGATTCAAGCTTCAGGAGGCTAATTTGCATATTCCAGGTGCCTTCTGGGAGAAGCGAAGTCTCCCTAAGCTAGAAGATCGTTGGGTACAGCCGGGACCAGCTGCTTCGAAAGCATCACCAAACCGCGCGCCGTAAGGCGCGCGAATTTTTGCCTGTAGGACATTATTGCAAGAGAGCTTGGCTGAGTAGATTACACAAGAAGGAAAACACACAGCAAGTCAGCAGGATCTAGGAGCAACATGGCAGATGTGACAACCTACATGGTGAGCTGCAGCATGTGCTACATGTTCACAGATCGACCAGAAGAAGAATCCAATTTCACCTGTCAGAAGTGTAGACTAGTGGCCCTTTTAGAAGAAAAGGTGCGGGGTCTGGAAGAAAGAATAGCAACTTTGAAACTCATCAAAGAGAATGAAGACTTTCTAGACAGAACAGAAGCATCTCTACTGGTCACAGAAGGTGCAAAAAGTGTCAGAGAACCTCCAAAAGCAGATGAGTGGAAGCATGTGACCAAAAGAAGCAAGAAGACCATGGAGAAATCACCAACCACACAACTGAAGAACCGATATCAAATCTTTGTAGAGGATGAAGATGGCACACCTAAGAATGAAGCAATACCAGCAAGCAAAAAAGAAAAGGGCACACAGCAACAAGTGACAGCAAAAAGTACAGCCAAGAAGCAACGAAGAGTGGTGGTGGTGGGAGACTCACTACTGAGAGGCACCGAAGCAGCCATCTGCAGACCGGACATAACTGCAAGAGAAGTATGCTGCCTTCCAGGTGCGATGATCAAGGATGTGACCGATAGGATACCAAAGCTCTTCAGCTCCAAGGACGTCCACCCATTTCTTCTGATACATGTTGGCACCAATGACACGGCAAGGAAGGACCTACCGACAATCTGCAAGGACTTTGAAGAGTTGGGGAAGAAAGTAAAGGAACTGGATGCACAGGTAGTTTTTTCTTCTATCCTTCCAGTAGATGGGCATGGCACCAGGAGATGGAACAGGATCCTTGATGCAAACAACTGGCTAAGACGATGGTGCAGACAACAAGGATTTGGATTCCTGGACCACGGTGTGAATTACTGGTATGATGGACTCCTCGCCAGAGACGGACTACACCTCAACAAACCTGGGAAACACACATTCGCCAGAAGACTCGCTACACTCATCAGGAGGGCGTTAAACTAGAAGAAGAGGGGACGGGAAGAAAAACATTAGACTCGTACAAAGACGACCCAGGAAAACATACTCAGAAGGGAGGTAAGAACATTTCTAAAACAATCCACAGTGAGGAGATTGGAACAAAACAAAATCCTCTAAACTGCATGCTCGCAAACGCCAGAAGCCTGACAAACAAGATGGAAGAACTAGAAGCAGAAATATCTACAGGTAACTTTGACATAGTGGGAATAACCGAGACATGGTTAGATGAAAGCTATGACTGGGCAGTTAACTTACAGGGTTACAGTCTGTTTAGAAAGGATCGTAAAAATCGGAGAGGAGGAGGGGTTTGTCTCTATGTAAAGTCTTGTCTAAAGTCCACTTTAAGGGAGGATATTAGCGAAGGGAATGAAGATGTCGAGTCCATATGGGTTGAAATTCATGGAGGGAAAAATGGTAACAAAATTCTCATTGGGGTCTGTTACAAACCCCCAAATATAACAGAAAGCATGGAAAGTCTACTTCTAAAGCAGATAGATGAAGCTGCAACCCATAATGAGGTCCTGGTTATGGGGGACTTTAACTACCCGGATATTAACTGGGAAACAGAAACCTGTGAAACCCATAAAGGCAACAGGTTTCTGCTAATAACCAAGAAAAATTATCTTTCACAATTGGTGCAGAATCCAACCAGAGGAGCAGCACTTTTAGACCTAATACTATCTAATAGACCTGACAGAATAACAAATCTGCAGGTGGTTGGGCATTTAGGAAATAGCGACCACAATATTGTGCAGTTTCACCTGTCTTTCACTAGGGGGACTTGTCAGGGAGTCACAAAAACATTGAACTTTAGGAAGGCAAAGTTTGAACAGCTTAGAGATGCCCTTAATCTGGTAGACTGGGACAATATCCTCAGAAATGAGAATACAGATAATAAATGGGAAATGTTTAAGAACATCCTAAATAGGTAGTGTAAGCGGTTTATACCTTGTGGGAATAAAAGGACTAGAAATAGGAAAAACCCAATGTGGCTAAACAAAGAAGTAAGACAGGCAATTAACAGTAAAAAGAAAGCATTTGCACTACTAAAGCAGGATGGCACCATTGAAGCTCTAAAAAACTATAGGGAGAAAAATACTTTATCTAAAAAACTAATTAAAGCTGCCAAAAAGGAAACAGAGAAGCACATTGCTAAGGAGAGTAAAACTAATCCCAAACTGTTCTTCAACTATATCAATAGTAAAAGAATAAAAACTGAAAATGTAGGCCCCTTAAAAAATAGTGAGGAAAGAATGGTTGTAGATGACGAGGAAAAAGCTAACATATTAAACACCTTCTTCTCCACGGTATTCACGGTGGAAAATGAAATGCTAGGTGAAATCCCAAGAAACAATGAAAACCCTATATTAAGGGTCACCAATCTAACCCAAGAAGAGGTGCGAAACCGGCTAAATAAGATTAAAATAGATAAATCTCCGGGTCCGGATGGCATACACCCACGAGTACTAAGAGAACTAAGTAACGTAATAGATAAACCATTATTTCTTATTTTTAGTGACTCTATAGCGACAGGGTCTGTTCCGCAGGACTGGCGCATAGCAAATGTGGTGCCAATATTCAAAAAGGGCTCTAAAAGTGAACCTGGAAATTATAGGCCAGTAAGTCTAACCTCTATTGTTGGTAAAATATTTGAAGGGTTTCTGAGGGATGTTATTCTGGATTATCTCAATGAGAATAACTGTTTAACTCCATATCAGCATGGGTTTATGAGAAATCGCTCCTGTCAAACCAATCTAATCAGTTTTTATGAAGAGGTAAGCTATAGACTGGACCACGGTGAGTCATTGGACGTGGTATATCTCGATTTTTCCAAAGCGTTTGATACCGTGCCGCACAAGAGGTTGGTACACAAAATGAGAATGCTTGGTCTGGGGGAAAATGTGTGTAAATGGGTTAGTAACTGGCTTAGTGATAGAAAGCAGAGGGTGGTTATAAATGGTATAGTCTCTAACTGGGTCGCTGTGACCAGTGGGGTACCGCAGGGGTCAGTATTGGGACCTGTTCTCTTCAACATATTCATTAATGATCTGGTAGAAGGTTTACACAGTAAAATATCGATATTTGCAGATGATACAAAACTATGTAAAGCAGTTAATACAAGAGAAGATAGTATTCTGCTACAGATGGATCTGGATAAGTTGGAAACTTGGGCTGAAAGGTGGCAGATGAGGTTTAACAATGATAAATGTAAGGTTATACACATGGGAAGAGGGAATCAATATCACCATTACACACTGAACGGGAAACCACTGGGTAAATCTGACAGGGAGAAGGACTTGGGGATCCTAGTTAATGATAAACTTACCTGGAGCAGCCAGTGCCAGGCAGCAGCTGCCAAGGCAAACAGGATCATGGGGTGCATTAAAAGAGGTCTGGATACACATGATGAGAGCATTATACTGCCTCTGTACAAATCCCTAGTTAGACCGCACATGGAGTACTGTGTCCAGTTTTGGGCACCGGTGCTCAGGAAGGATATAATGGAACTAGAGAGAGTACAAAGGAGGGCAACAAAACTAATAAAGGGGATGGGAGAACTACAATACCCAGATAGATTAGCGAAATTAGGATTATTTAGTCTAGAAAAAAGACGACTGAGGGGCGATCTAATAACCATGTATAAGTATATAAGGGGACAATACAAATATCTCGCTGAGGATCTGTTTATACCAAGGAAGGTGACGGGCACAAGGGGGCATTCTTTGCGTCTGGAGGAGAGAAGGTTTTTCCACCAACATAGAAGAGGATTCTTTACTGTTAGGGCAGTGAGAATCTGGAATTGCTTGCCTGAGGAGGTGGTGATGGCGAACTCAGTCGAGGGGTTCAAGAGAGGCCTGGATGTCTTCCTGGAGCAGAACAATATTGTATCATACAATTATTAGGTTCTGTAGAAGGACGTAGATCTGGGGATTTATTATGATGGAATATAGGCTGAACTGGATGGACAAATGTCTTTTTTCGGCCTTACTAACTATGTTACTATGTTACTATGTTACTGTAATTAACTCCTCCAGTGTGGCAGGAATCTCCCTAGTGGCCAGAGCGTCCTTTACGTGATCAGCCAAGCCCCTCCAAAATATGGGGATAAGAGCTTTATCCGACCATTCCAGCTCAGATGCTAAAGTGCAGAATTGGACGGCAAAATTACTGACCAAGGACTCACCCTGAGTTAATGCCAGCAGTTGAAGCGCAGTATCATGGGTGACTTGAGGTCCTAAAAAGACCTGTTTCAGAGTGCTTAAAAACAGCGGAGCACTCTGCACCACATGATCGCCACGCTCCCACAGCGGCGTAGCCCATTCCAACGCCCTGTCCGACAATAGAGATACAATAAATCCCACCTTAGCCCGCTCTGTGGAAAAACGTGCAGCCAGGAGCTCGAGGTGAATAGAGCAAGGACTCACAAATCCCCTACAAAATTTGCTATCACCAGAAAATTTTTCTGGCAGCGGGAGGCGAGAAAATGTCGGAACAGGGGTGGCAATGGACAAAGTTGCTGCAGCCACGCTAGCAGCCTGTACAGCAACTGCGGTAACATCCACAGCTGAGGTTGCGCTCTCGAGAGCCGCCAACCTACCCTCCAGCTGCTGGATATACCGGAGGGATTGCTGTTTGTCTGTCATCACTAGCCAGACCCTGGCGCTAGTGTAATGTTAGGACTGGCGGAACGCACCAAGAAAGATGATATAGATGCGTTCGCAGTCCGGGGTCCACCGTGCAGGCGAAACCCGCTGCTAGTAAATGACAGACTATATGGCAGTACTAAAAGTATAAACACGCGGGTTAAACCTCACCCAACGTGAAGAAAGCGATCCTGTTAAGTCACAGGACCGCGGTACCGCACATAGAGTGCGAGCAAGTAGTCAGCGAACTTAACCCCAAAAGGGATTGAAGTCCGATTAGACCCTTGCTGGCACAACACCGCAACTGGGTGTGAAAAGAACCTTAACGGTAATATAAGAGCACAAGAGTGCATGCGATGCCGCACTGACGGACGCCACTAACCACCCAGGCTTGGGTATGGAAAGCGCAAGGCAAGCGCACGGCGCCGTACTGGCAGGCACAGCTAAAGGACGCTGTGATGTGTGTAACATACAGATGGATAGTCGGGCGCTAGAGAGCTACCATCATCCGCGAGCAATCAACAACTCTAGGGAGGGATATTTAGGAGCTTTCATCCATCGACATACATCCATCTACACACACACATAATAATTGTACACTAGCGCATGGCCGTGCGGTCATGCGCAGTTTATATAGTTGCAGGACAGGAAGTGGCCACAGAGACTTTGCCCTTCCAAGACCTGCCAAGAGGACCAATGGAATGTGCTGCAGATCCTGAGCACATGACCCTCGATCTCCAACGGGAGATCTTGCCCTGGGCATGCTCAGTGTGCGCAAATAAGGACTTAGTCCCAGAGAAGTCCGCTCGCTGCTGACCAGCACTGACTTTAATGGCAGGAGCAGAAGAAGCAGCAGTAACTCTCAGTACAGAGCAAGACGCTGGGACCGACGTCCCTGCTGAGCAAACTCCACTGCGGCTGGATAGGAATGGGAGACCGCAGCGGAGACGGCCCGAGATTACCCCTCTGCAGAAGTGGGAACTCGAGACCTAACAAAACTTTATTACCAGTCCAGCGAATGCAAAAAAAATTGCAGCCTTTTTTATATTCCTAAACTACATTTTTGTGTATAGACTACCTCATGAAATAAAATCCACAATAAAATAATAACCTAAAATATACTACAGTCTCGTCTAATCTCATAATTTGCTATTTCTAACCAATCTTCTGATAAATTATCAACAGTTCTGGACTATTAGAAGCTGTATCAGCTATGGTATATGATTGCATTCTTACTTTAATACTTAGCTGGAAACACTGTTCTAAATGGCTAAATGTAGATTTTACATGTATGATTAACCTTAATACTAATTACATATTAATGATTGTGTTAATGCCATACTAATTGCTAATCTGAGATATAATGAGCTATCATTCTTCGCATGGTAGTGAGCTAATTGTAATGAAAAAAAGCAGAATTAAAGACGCTGTCCACTACAATAATTTTTTTTCATTAACCTTGCTATTATTTGCCACTGAAAACATCCACTGTTTATTTTAGCAATATTACCTTTTATCATGCTGTAGCAGCACATCTTCAGTGCTGGATCCAGCTCTCATGGGGTTAATCGACAACTTCCTTTCTCCTGAGTTATTGTGCTCTAATACTACAAGTTCCATGATGCATTGCACTGGCCACTAAGCCCGAACCTAGCACACCCACTCCAAAAATACACCCAAACCACTCCCTCCTCTCCCTCCTCTATCTATAAAAAGATTTGTGATGTCATTTCTGTCCAACCTCCTCTTTTACATTTGTCCAACCCACACTCCATTACACACAGATAGATGGATAGATAGATAGATAGATAGATATGTATCTATATATCTATGTCTATTTCCATAGATATGTCCATATCCATGTTTCTAAACCCCTTCACCCCTGGAGCTTTTTTCGTTTATCGTTCCCCTTCTTTCCAGAGCCATAATTTTTCCATCAATATGGCCATGTGAGGGCTCAACTTTTGCGGGACAAGTTCTACTTTTGAATGACACCATTGGTTTTACCATGTCGTGTAACAGAAAATGTGAAAAAAATTCAAAGTGTGATGAAATTGCAAAAAAAGTGCAATCCCACACTTGTTTTTTGCTTGGCTTTTTTCGCTAGGTTCACTAAATGCTAAGGCTGTGTGCACACGTTGCGGATTTGATTGCAGATTCGAAGCATTTTTTGCCGCATGGAATTGCATCAAATCTGCAGTTTAGTGCACAACCAATGTAAGTAAGGGAGCCGCAGACTTGCTGTGCACATGCTGCGGAAAAAGCCCCACCGAAACCCAGCTTTTTTTTTCCGCAGCATGTCACTTCTTTTGTGCCGAACTGCAGCGTTTCTGCACCCTTAGGCCGGCTTCACACTTGCGAGTTTTACGGACGTAAGAGCGCAGAAACTACGTCCGTAAAACTCGCAAAAAATACGGCACAATTATTCTCTATGCCCCTGCTCCTATCTGCCGTATTTTACTGATCAGTATTATACGGCTTTCTACGGCCGTACAAAATCGCAGCATGCTGCGTTTGTCACCGTACTGCGCAAGAAATACGCCAATGAAAGTCTATGGAAGCGTGAAAAATACGGATTTCACACGGACAAGCAGTGTGACTTGCGAGAAATACGCAGCGCTGTTAGAGAGAAAAGCCGGTAATTCAGTGCGGTGTACAGTAAAATCACACTGACAGCTTACAGTCCAATAGGTAGAATAAATGTGTACACATAGAATAGGTATATATATATATATATGTCAGTGAGACACATATATGTATATATATTAATATTTATTCCAGCGCTATACAGCTTGAAAGCCGGTAATTCAATTACCGGCTTTTTCTTTCTCCTTCCTAAAAGCCGACATGATTTGAGACATGGTTTACATACAGTAAACCATGTCTTCTCTCCATTTTTTTTGCAGATTCCACACTACTAATGTCAGTAGTGTGTATCTGCAAAATTTGGCCGTTCTAGCTCTTAAAATAAAGGTTTGAATGGCGGAAAAAATTGGCGTGGGCTCCCGCGCAATTTTCTCCGCCAGAGTAGTAAAGCCAGTGACTGAGGGCAGATATTAATAGCCTGGAGAGGGTCCACGGTTATTGCCCCCCCCCTGGCTAAAAATATCTGCCCCCAGCCACCCCAGAAAAGGCACATCTGGAAGATGTGCCTATTCTGGCACTTGGCCACTCTCTTCCCATTCCCGTGTAGCGGTGGGATATGGGGTAATGAAGGGTTAATGCCACCTTGCTATTGTAAGGTGACATTAAGCCTAATTAATAATGGAGAGGCGTCAATTATGACACCTATCCATTATTAATCCAATTGAATGAAAGGGTTAAATAAAACACAAACACATTATTTAAAATTATTTTAATGAAATAAAAACAATGGTTGTTGGAGTATTTTATTCTACGCCCAATCCAATCACTGAAGACCCTCGTTCTGTGAAAGAAAAAACATAATAAACCAACAATATACTTACCCTCCGCAGATCTGTAACGTCCAACGATGTAAATCCTTCTGAAGGGGTTAAAACATTTTGCAGCAAGGAGCTTTGCTAATGCAGGCTGCTCCTCGCTGCAAAACCCCGGGGAATGAGTCTAAATATAGATCAATGAGCTATATTTAGCTTCATTTGCGGTGAGGCGCCCTCTGCTGGATGTTCATAGATCGTGGGAAATTTCCTAGAAAGCTCCCAGGCTTTCTAGGCAAGTTCCCACGATCTATAAACAGCCAGCAGAGGGCGCCTCACCGCAAATGAAGCTAAATATAGCTCATTGATCTATATTTAGACTCATTCCCCGGGGTTTTGCAGCGAGGAGCAGCCTGCATTAGCAAAGCTCCTTGCTGCAAAATGTTTTAACCCCTTCAGAAGGATTTACATCGTTGGACGTTACAGATCTGCGGAGGGTAAGTATATTGTTGGTTTATTATGTTTTTTCTTTCACAGAACGAGGGTCTTCAGTGATTGGATTGGGCGTAGAATAAAATACTCCAACAACCATTGTTTTTATTTCATTAAAATAATTTTAAATAATGTGTTTGTGTTTTATTTAACCCTTTCATTCAATTGGATTAATAATGGATAGGTGTCATAATTGACGCCTCTCCATTATTAATTAGGCTTAATGTCACCTTACAATAGCAAGGTGGCATTAACCCTTCATTACCCCATATCCCACCGCTACACGGGAATGGGAAGAGAGTGGCCAAGTGCCAGAATAGGCGCATCTTCCAGATGTGCCTTTTCTGGGGTGGCTGGGGGCAGATATTTTTAGCCAGGGGGGGGCCAATAACCGTGGACCCTCTCCAGGCTATTAATATCTGCCCTCAGTCACTGGCTTTACTACTCTGGCGGAGAAAATTGCGCGGGAGCCCACGCCAATTTTTTCCGCCATTTAACCCTTTATTTTAAGAGCTAGAACGGCCAAATTTTGCAGATACACACTACTGACATTAGTAGTGTGGAATCTGCAAAAAAAATGGAGAGAAGACATGGTTTACTGTATGTAAACCATGTCTCAAATCATGTCGGGTTTTAAGAAGGAGAAAGAAAAAGCCGGTAATTGAATTACCGGCTTTCAAGCTGTATAGCACTGGAATAAATATTAATATATATACATATATGTGTCTAATGACATATATATATATATATATATATATATATATATATAGACAGTATATATATATATTTTTTTCTTTTTGGGACACATGGATCATTTCTATAGCGGTATGTTGGTTTTGCAAGCCTGCGAGAAAACCACGCAGTACGGATGCCATACGGATTACATACGGAGGATGCCATGCGCAAAAAACGCTGACACACCCTGCCTACGGAGGAGCTACGGACCACTATTTTCGGGACATTTCAGCGTATTACGGCCGTAATATATGGACCGTATTTTCATACGCTGAGTGTGAAGCCGGCCTTAGACTTTCATTGAGTCAGGCACATCCGCAGAAAAACCACAGATGTAAAAAAGATCTGCAGTTTTGCTGAGGATGTGGGTCCGACAAATGCTGCAGTTCGGGAGGAGGGAAGTGTGTGGGCGGTGACTGTGTGCATGTATGTGTGTGCGGGTGGGGTCTGTTCGGATGTGTGCGGGGTTGTTTGGGTGTGTGCGGCGCTGTGCGGGGGTGTTTGGGTGTGCGCGGGACTGTTTGGGTGTGTGCGGGACTGTGCGGGGTTCTTTTGGGGTGTGTGTGCAGGCATCATCCGATGGGACTACAAGTACATAGCATCCAATTTGCAGTTAATCCAGATGTAATCCGGACAGTGGACACGCACCCTACACTATCGATACATCTATCAATAGATATATCTATCCAGATATATCTATAGATAGATATATGAATAGATAGATGTGTGCATCTATAGATCTATCTATCCATTTAATCTGTCATCTATCTGTCTGTGTGTGTAATTGAGTGTGGGTTGGACAAATGTAAAAGAGGAGGTTGGACAATAATGACATCACAAATCTTTTTTTTTTGTTCAATAATACATCTTTATTTAGCTTTCAAAAATGCATACAAAAACGCGCAAAAACCGCACCAAAAAGCATCAAAACCTGCATCAAAACAGCACCAAAAACTGCATCAAAACTGCGCAAAAAATTCACCAAAAACTTAATCAAAACAGCACCAAAAACTGCATCAAAAAGGCATCAAAACTGCACAAACAGCGCACCAAAAACTGGACCAAAAACTGCATAAAAACGCATTAAAAACTGAATCAAAAACGCGCAAAATACCGCACCAAATACTGCAACAAAAACTGAATCAGGATATGTGCACACGTTGCAGATTTCCTGCAAATCTGCAGTTTTTTTTTCTGCGCAGAAACGCTGCAGATCTGCAAGTGATTTACAATGTAAATCAATGGCAAAAAAAATGCTGTGCTGATGGTGCGGAAAAAGCTGCACGGAAAACGCAGCAGATTCAAAAAAGGACCATGTCAATTCTTTTGTGCAGATCTGCTGCGTTTCTGCACCCACTCCATAATAGAAATCTGCAGGGGTAAAAAAAGGAAGAAATCTGCACAAAAATCTGCAACGTGTGCACATACCAAAAAATGGCGCAGATTCTGACCTGGCTTTTCTGCCAAGAAATGCAAAATCTGCACTGAAAATTCCACAGTCAAATCTGCAACGTGTGCACATAACCGCAAAACCGCACCAAAAACGCATCAAAACCACTAAAAACGTTGCAGATTTTGTGCAGAAAATTCTGCACCCAAATCTGCAGCATGTGCACACAGCCTAAAACTGACCTGCCAGTATGATTCTCCAGGTCATTACGAGTTCATAGACACCAAACATGTCTAGGTTATTTTTTATCTAAGTAGTGAAAAAAAATTCCAAACTTTGCTAAAAAAATAAATAAAATAATTGCGCCATTTTCCGATACCCGTAGCGTCTATATTTTCTGAGATATCGGGTTGGGTGAGGGCTAATTTTTTGCGTGCCGAGCTGACGTTTTTAATGATACCATTTTTGTGCAGATACGTTCTTTTGATCGCCCGTTATTGTATTTTAATGCAACGTCGTGGTGACCAAAAAAACATAATTTTGGCTTTTGAATTTTTCTTTCTCGCTACGTCGTTTAGCGATCATGTAAAAATTTTTTTATTGAAAACAAGCGGGGGGGGGGGGGGATACTGCCAGCTGACGCACGGTGGCGCAGTGGTTAGCACAGCAGCCTTGCAGCGCTGGGGTCCTGGGTTCTAATCCCACCCAGGACAACATCTGCAAAGAGCTTGTATGTTCTCTCCGTGTTTGCGTGGGTTTCCTCCAGGTACTCCAGTTTCCTCCCACATTCCAAAGACATACTGATAGGGATTCTAGATTGTGAGCCGCAATGGGGACAGTGATGATAATGTGTGCAAAACTGTAAAGCGCTGCGGAATATGTTAGCGCTATATAAAAATAAAGATTATTATTCTGTCAGCTGGCAGAAAGGGGTTAATGAACAATATGTTTCAGTTAAAAAAATGAAGAAAAAAAAATAGCGTTAGCTCCCACACTATTTTCTGTGCCAGAGGGGGAAAGCCGACAGCCGGGGGCCAATATTTGTGGCCTGGGAAGACTTTACTGGCTATTAAAATAGGAGACCCCCCAAAAAATGACATGGGGTCACCCTATATTTTATAGCCAGAAAGGCTACGCAGACAGCTGCGGGCTGATTTTCATAGCCTAGAGAGAGGCCATGGATATTGACCCCCCAGCTATAAAATACCAGCCCGCAGCCGCCCCAGAAATGGCGCATCTGTTAGATGCGCCAACTCCAGCACTTAGCCCCTCTCTTCCCACCCCTGAGTATTGGTGGGATATGGGGTAATAAGGGGTTAATCTCACCTTGCTATTATAAGGTGACATTAAGCCGGGTTAATAATGGAGAGGCGTCAATAAGACACCTATCCATTATTAATTCTAGAGTAGTGAAAGGGCTAAAAAAAGACACAGCCAGAAAAAAGTATTTTAATATTCTTAATTACCATACTCGATCACCTGCAAAAATTTTAAAATAATAATCCGTATACTACCTGTCCGCCGTAGTCCAATTAATAACGAGTGTCCCATGATGATCTCCCCTATAGAACAGTGACATCGGGTGATGTCACTGCTCTATAAGACCTTCAGTGACACACTGACAGGGGACAATGGCTCCTGCAGTGCATCACTGCGAGGTTACTGTAGTCCATTGGTCTCACTTTATGGCAATTGCTGCGTGGGAACTTTCTCACACAGCAATACCAAAAGTGAGACTAGGGACTATTTTCTCACAGGGGCGTAGGAATACATTGTGGGGAATACATTGTGGAAGAATACCTTCCATCATTGTATTCCTGGAGCCCCTGGAGAGTGGTCGCATCAGCTGATGCTGCTGCTCTCCATGGGAGATCGTCGTGGGACACTCATTTTAATTGGATATCTGTGGATCAGGGAGTATAGAGTTTGTTTATTATTTTAATATTTTTTACAGATGACAATGGCTTCGGGAATTTCAAAGTAACAAGTGATGGTGAGTATGTACTCTATGTTTAATGTACTGTATGTCTATATGTATGTTGTATGTATGTACTGTATGTATGTACTGTATGTTGCATGTTGCCTGTTGCCTGTTGCATGTCACATGCTGCATGTCACATTTTGTCACATGTCACATGGTGTCTCATGTCGCATGCTGCATGTTGCATGCTGCATATCGCATGTCGCCTGTCACATGTCGCATGTAGCATGTCGCATGCTGCATATCGCATGTCGCATGTCACATTTCGCATGCTGCATGTCGCATGCTGCATGTCACATGTCACATGTAGCATGTAGCATGCTGCATATCGCATGTTGCATGTCGCATATCACATGTCACATGTCGCATGTAGCATGTCGCATGCTGCATATCGCATGTCGCCGCATTTGTCGCATGCTGCATGGCGCATGTTGTCACATATCGCATGTTGTCAAATGTTGCATGCTGCATGCCGCATGTTGTTACATGTCGCATGATGCATGTCGCATGTTATCACATGTCGCATGTCACATGTTGTCACATGTCGCCTGCTGCATGTCGCCTGCTGCATGTCGCATGCTGCATATCGCATGTCGCATGATGTCACATGTCACATGTTGCATTGTTGCATGCTGCATATCGCATGTCGCCGCATGTCGCATGTCGTCACATGTCGCATGTTGTCAAATGTCACATGTCGCAAGTCGCATGTTGTCACATGTTGCATGTCGCATGATGTTGCATGCTGCATGTCGCATGTTGCATGATGTCACATGTTGCATGTCACATGTCGCATGCTGCATATCGCATGTTGTCGCATGTCGCATGCTGCATGTTGTCGCATGTCACATGCTGCATATCGCATATCGCATGATGTCGCATGTCACATGTTGTCACATGTTGCATGCTGCATGTCACATGTCGTCACATGTTGCATGCTGCATGTCGCATGATGTCACATGTCGCATGCTTCATGTCGCATATCACATGTCTCATGCTGCGTGTTGCACGACGCATGTTGCATGTCACATGTCACATGTTGCATGTCGCATGGTGTATGTTGCATGTCGCATGGTTTATGTTGTATGTCTGTATGTATGTATGTTGTATGTAATGTATATGTGTGTATGTGTTTTTTTTACATTCAACACATTAGCCGGATGATGGGACTACTACTGTCCCATCATTCGCTAATGTGTCACTCACTGCCACTGTAGCAGGCATAACCCAATGGGACTTGTAGTCCCATCAGACAATGCCAGCACAAAGAGACACACACACCAATGACACCCCCCGCCCGAAGCAGACTCCAGCACGGCCAGCAGACCCACCGCACACACCCGCAGACCCCAGCACCGCCCGGCACCCGCACATCCCAGCGCAGCCGCACCACCCAGCGCCCATACTGCCCGGCACCGCCCAGCGCAGCCATGCAGACCCGCGTGCCCGCACATCACAGCACAGCCCCACCCATCCATTACAGCCAGCACAGCCGCACGCGCCCCCAGCACAGCCCAGCAGCACCCAGCCCAGTCATTCTTGATGAGTGACTGATGTCTGTGGCAGCTGGTCACGCCTGCTGCTGACGTCACATCAATTTCCAGAGTCTGGAAATTGACGTGACGTCGGCGGAAATTCGCGGCGGCTGCAGCCTGAGGGTCACGTGACCCGGACTCAGCCGCCGGAATAGCGCCGTTCACAGGCAAAAACGGCAACGGAAGGTATTTACACAATTCATTAGGGGTCCCGGGGGATACATTGGGTGGTTAATTGACAGTAGTGGACAACCCCCTTAACTGCTTGTATTTCTCAAGAAATAATATCACATGCCAAAGTTATTTTTTCATTGCATCTAACATTTATCATATTCAGCTTTCAAAATGTGCTCATGGTTCCATTTCACATGTTTATTTGGGTCACATGTAAAGATAAGCCAAAAAATGTGAGCGGAATTTCTCAAATTTGACAAAAATCCGCATTCCTTAAAATGCTAAATTTTTATAATTCACCTACTCGTGGATTCAACAAAATGGCGGCTGCTGACCACCATTTTACTAAATAATAATAGTCCATCAGAATGTTAAAAAATAGTAAAAACAAATATTCACCTTACCACTCATCTCATCCACTGCTCCTCACTGTCACCCATATGGTTCTCGTTGCATCTTCTAGTTCTTGTTGTAAGTGCTGAAATCCCTGTGCTTCTCACACTGAGCCAGGACTTCTGGCTGTTATGAGACCCAGGACATTTTTCAAGATCATGGTGCAGGTTGTGGCATCTTGATGCCATGACATTACTTGCACTTTCGCAAAACCCTTCTGAGACTCATCAGAGCCGGAAGTCCCTGCACAATGTGAGGGGTTCAGAGATTTCAGTGCTCATAATTTGACAAGGACTGGACGTTGGGGATCAGAGGAACCGGAGAGATGAGCAGTGAGGTGAGCATATATATTTTTTTATTTTTTACATCTAAGGGTTTGTTTCCACGTGCAGGAAACGCTGTGTGTCTGACGCTGCATAGAGCCGCAGCGTCAGACACGCAGCGTCCAGATGTTACAGCATAGTGGAGGGGATTGAATGAAATCCCGTCTCCACTATGCGTGGTAACACGCACGCGGCGGCCCTGCGACTCCGGACATGCTGCGCGTCTTTTCAGATCGCAGCATGTCCGTATAAAGCTCAGGGCCCTATGCGATGGGTGCGATGATGTCGGATGTGTGCTGTGAACACATCCAGCATCATCGCGTCCCAGAAGGGGGCGGGGCTTACCGCAGAGCTGCAAAGGCGCTCCGACGATACCGCCGGCCATCCTGAAAGTGGACACATACCCTTATGCTTCTTATGCTCTGCCATCTGATGTAATACAAATCCCTATATGACCTTTTGTTGACAAATTGTAAATGAGTTTGATCATCCCATCGTTTACATTTCAGTCTGCCTGATTGTATAATTTCCAGTATTGGGGTTAGTATTTAATATAACTTTGTAAATATAGCATTCTAAAGTTCTTAATAATGAAGAGTGTCATTAATGTACATTTTATTCTATGAAATTTGAAATAAAAAAAAATCCTGGAGATACTCAAAATAGATTTATATAAATATCTGAAGGTTTGAATGTATAAATAGTAATACAAATAATAATAACTAACATTAGTGTTAGAATCCCACTTTTGTTAGTTATTATAATAATATTGTATCTTATCTGTAATAAAGCAATGTTTAAAAATTGAAAAAAAAAAAAAAAATTTTCTGAAGTTTATTGAAAAATCATGTAAAAAAGATAAAGCACAATAATTTGTGACAAATACATTTTTTTCTTTTGTTCTTTTCAGTTTTGCTTATGTCTGTAATCTAGGTCCATTTTCCTTTTTCGTTTCCTATCTATATTTAGGTTGAGAGAAAACATCTTACTTGAACTTTTAACCCCTTTTTGCTTGAATCTTTTTCTTCCGCTATTTTAATAGTACAATATTTAGATTTGCCCAATGATTAATAATATTGAGATGTATGACTTGCCATGCACAGGGTCACAGAAAATGTACACAAAGGTTGCACTTGTTATCCCTAGAGAGGACATTTCATTAGGAAAGAAAATCTACTTTTCAGAATTATAATTCTTTGCTTCCTTTCATCATCAGAAACAAAAGTAAATTTCACCGTTTCGTGTATGGAAGAGAAACTGACACATTTGCTGCAGGATCTTCCATTTCCCCCACCTCCCCACTTACCAAATGAAACTAATTGAAAGCAATAGCAAAAGCCACATCTGCAGGCTGCCTTTCACTTTAGGCTCTAGTAGCTGTTTTCATTCCATTGATCCCTGAATAGTCATGCCTGTCAGGAAGCCATATCAACCATTATCATTCTAATTTTACTGGCTTTCTTGGTCCCTAATCTAATTTGCAATGATGCTTAAGTATTTCGCAAGGCCACAGCACTTTCTTCAGAATTTCAACAAGAGCATTAAACCCCCCAATTTACATTAATGAAGTGCACATTTAGTTAGGGAAGAGGGTAAATGGAGGGTCGTTCAGATATAGTTTTGTTTCATAGACCAGTTGTGAGTGTGTGCTTATTTTTTATGTGTCTTTGCCACTAAATACACACATACACCTGCACTCTATATAATACTCACACACTTTATAAGTCTATTGAACTAAATATATACATATACCGGTATGTGCACACACACATATATACACAATATAACTCACTTTATAAATCCATGCCACTACATACACATGCACATCAGCACACACACACACAACATAATACACACTCTTTATAAAACTATTGCACTAAATACACACAGATCGGCACACACACATACACACAATATAGCACACTTTATAATTCCATGCCACTACATACACATGCACATCAGCACACACACACAACATAATACACACTCTTTATAAAACTATTGCACTAAATACACACAGATCTGCACATACACACGTGTACACACACAAACACACACATACTATATAAATCCATGCCACTGTATACACACGCACACTGCACACACACTTTATAAATCTATTACACTAAAGATACATACTTTATAAATCCATTCCACTACATACACATGCACATGCACATGCACACATATCATATAGCACACACACATTTTATAAATCTTTTGCACTAAATATACACGCATACATACACAGGCACTCACATGAGCTCACATACACACATTATAACACACATTTTATAGATCCTTGCCAAGACATACACACGCACACATACATGCACACTTTATAGACCTACGCCACTTCATATACACAGACATCTCCACATCCACACCTATACACACATGCTATATAAAACAAACCATGTAATTGTATAATTGTGTCAACTGTATTCTCTTTATGTGTTGGCATCATCATCATATGAGACTCCATTTGTAATTTACTTTGGGCATACTCTGCAGATGTAAAAATGATCGCCTTTATTTGATCTATGCTTGTTCGTACTTTCCATTTCTTGTTATTAGCTTTAGTTTTAGCTATAAAAGTCCATTTTTTACAGCACGATTACCAGGGAATGGTCATTTTAATCAGGCAGTGTGACCAGATGAACAAAGCAAACGCTTGTTCTTTAGGTTGAAATGTTTAACCCCTTAGGCTACTTTCACACTTCCGTCTTTTCAGATCCGTTGCAATGCGTCGTTTTGGGAAAAAAACGGATCCTGCAAATGTGCCCGCAGGATCCGTTTTTTTCCCATAGACTTGTATTAGCGACGGATCGCGTCGTGTTTTGGCGGACTGTCGTCTGGAAAAAACGTTCAATGTAACGTTTTTTGTTTGCGTCGAAAAAATGTACATCGACGGATCCTGCGGAGTCCGTCTTTGGCTAGAATGGAAGCCTATGGTTGCAGGATCCGTTGCTGTCCGTCAAATGACCATTTGTAAAATGTTATTTTATTTTGTTAGCATTTTAGGAGGTTTAAAAATGTAGCAGTAATTTTTGATTTTTTCATGGAAATGCACAAAATTATTTTTTTTAGGGACCTATCCAGGTTTGAAGTGACTTTAGGGGTCCTATATACTGGAAGACCCCCAAAAGTAATACCATTTTAAAAACAGCACCCCTCAGCATATTAAAATTTGCTGTCACATAGTTTATTAACCCTTCAGGTGATTTTCAGGAATTAATGCAAAGTTTCATGACAGAATTAAAAAATCTATTTGTCGCTAACTTCTGAACAGGCCACTGTAGCCGGAAGACTCTAAAGGCCCCTTCACATTTAGCGACGCTGCAGCGATACCGACAACGATCCGAATCGCTGCAGCGTCGCTGTTTGGTCGCTGGAGAGCTGTCACACAGACCGCTCTCCAGCGACCAACGATGCCGGTAACCAGGGTAAACATCGGGTAACTAAGCGCAGGGCCGCGCTTAGTAACCCGATGTTTACCCTGGTTACCATGCTAAAAGTAAAAAAAAAACAAACAGTACATACTTACCTACAGCTGTCTGTCCTCCAGCGCTGCGCTCTGCTTCTCTGCTCTCCTCCTGTACTGTCTGTGAGCCGGAAAGCAGAGCGGTGACGTCACCGCTCTGCTTTCCGGCTCACAGCCAGTACAGGAGGAGAGCAGAGCGCAGCGCTGGAGGACAGACAGCTGTAGGTAAGTATGTACTGTTTGTTTTTTTTTACTTTTAGCATGGTAACCAGGGTAAACATCGGGTTACTAAGTGCGGCCCTGCGCTTAGTTACCCGATGTTTACCCTGGTTACCAGTGAAGACATCGCTGGATCGGTGTCACACACGCCGATCCAGCGATGTCTCCAGGGAGTCCAGCGACGAAATAAAGTTCTGGACTTTATTCAGCGACCAACGATCTCCCAGCAGGGGCCTGATCGTTGGTCGCTGTCACACATAACGATTTCATTAACGATATCGTTGCTACGTCACAAATAGCAACGATATCGTTAACAATATCGTTATGTGTGAAGGTACCTTAAGACCGCTATTTGCTTGTGAATTGCCATGGCAAACATCAGGACCACACAATCATGATCTCAGCGTGCCCATGGGGATAAAGAGGGAGAAGCCATACTCTTTTAAACATTTTTGTGACATAGTCATTAGTAACAGCAGCATCTATGGGGTTAAACAGATATGGACGGTGGCAACACTGATTGTGGCTGATGCAGCAAGTTGTCAGCTATACTGTACAGCCGACCGCTGCTGGATTGTCACCTGTATGAAGATGCTAGTCTCTTATATCTCAGGTCAGATAAAAGACATTTTGACGGTCATTTATGGGTTAAAAATCATCTTTCTAGGCAGCACTTGTACAACAGTTAACAGGACAGATGCTGCCGAGAACAATGACAGCCTATTTGCACATAAAGATCTATTAATGATCGTTCGGTGCACATCAGAAGTACGGTTGGCCTATCTAAACTGTTTTCTGATATTGGTTGCATCTTTTCTTGCCTCCACTCCGGTTGCTGTTTTTGTTTTTATGCGGTTTTGCATTCTTTAATGGAGAATTTTTTCTATATGTGTAATTAATTTTGTGAACTATTTTTTTCATCAATTATATGTTTTTATTAGAACTCAGGTTATATGTAACCTAAATTTAAATTAAAACAATTTATAAAGCTACGTTCAATTAAGTTGAAGTATGCAAAAAAAGGGGCCTACCAAGAAGGGGACAGTAATATTTTGTCTTTTTTTATTCAGATGTTAACTAATGAAATGTATGTATTATATGAATTTGGTACACATCTTCTACATCTATGAAAACTACAAAGTTTACATCTTATACCTAATTGTTTGCTACTGTATTTTAAAATGTGGTAGGAAGGCTAGGTTCACGTTAATACAGTGCTCTGAGCAAAGCACGATGTCTGGATTTCTGTCAGAATCCGACAAAAACAGGGTCACGACGTGAACCCCAACAGAGCTCCGACAGAGCCATTCACTTCAATAAAGCCGATAGAGTCACTATGAACAATCCTTGGCACACCACGTTTTTGTGCACGTTTGAAAAAGATGAACTCTTCTAAGAGATTTTTCCAGCATACACCCAAAGCATAGGTCCATCTTAAGGTGAAGTTGCCTGTAACTGGTATAAAAAGAGCTTGAAATAAGATTTCAATTGTATCTTGTTTCATCAGCTTAGAGATATATTATGGATTAACAAAAAAACATTTCCTCTCTTCCCATTGTATTTTGCTTCCTGAAGCTTGGAGAAATTAGGTAGTCACAAGTGGTGTGTGCTCTGAATACAACTGAACTGAATAGCATTTACATACAAATGTAAATGATATGTATATTGAAAGGCCTCTCATGCGTTCCCTCTTAAAAAGTATTTACATGCTCACGTGCATAGGACAATCAATATGGAGCATTACGGTGAAGCATATGCAAAAGTCAGTGAATTGGATCTCATTTGCTAAAAGAGCCAAATATGTTCATATTAGACAGATGATTACAAATTGGATATTGCTTTCGCTTTCTTAGAGAATATTTAATGGCTATTTAATTCAGAAGTGCTTACCGATCTTTGGGGTTCTATTATTAAAGCTTTATTCTAATGCGGATGGATTTAATCAATGATCAGGTTTTTTTTTTTTTAATTTCCTAAGTGCAAAACCTGCCACCCAGACCATTTATTAACATTTGCATAATAGCTTATACTACATTGCAGTGGCACCGTTTTACATTAACTGCGTTATTAGGATCCATAACTCTGATTATTCATAAATGACGTTGTGCAGCAGGCAACAGAGGAAACAATGGAATATTTTAGTGTATTTTTATGTATTTTATGAAGCTCGACTATTATGAATTATGTAATGAAACGCTGGCATATTTCTTCTCAATTCAGGTTCATTATGTGAAGATTCACCTTGCCCTATATTGATATATTAAAAGTTGTCAAAAGGGTAATTCCCTAATGTATATATTTTATTCAAACTATAAGAATTCAACTTTTCTACACATCTCTACACAATAGGTAGAATTGCAAAAAAGTTTAAATAAGGTGAAGAAATTAATTTTGGACGCCAGCAATATTCGTATGTAAGGCCACTTCCAATGGAATTACTTTTCAGGGTGATCACTGGTTCGAAAAGTAGTGCATGAGGATCAATCCAGATTATTACTCTTTTAAAGGGAACCTGTCACCCCCAAAATCGCGGGTGAGGTAAGCCCACCGGCATCAGGGGCTTATCTACATCATTCTGGAATGCTGTAGATAAGCCCCCGATGTATCCTAAAAGATGAGAAAAAGACGTTAGATTATACTCACCCAAGGGCGGTCCCGCTGTTGGTCCGGGTCCGGCACCTCCCATCTTCATCAGACGACGTCCTCTTCTGGTCTTCACGCTGCAGTTCCAGCGCAGTCATACTTTGTCTGCCCTGTTGAGGGCAGAGCAAAGTACTGCAGTGCGCAGGCGCCAGGCCTCTCTGACCTTTCCCGGAGCCTGCGCACTGCAGTACTTTGCTCTGCCCTCAACAGGGCAGACAAAGTATGCCTGCGCTGGAGCCGCAGTGTGAAGGCCAGAAGAGGACGTCATCTGATGAAGATGGGAGGCACCAGACCCGGACCAACAGCGGGACCGCCCCTGGGTGAGTATAATCTAACGTCTTTTTCTCATCTTTTAGGATACATCGGGGGCTTATCTACAGCATTACAGAATGCTGTAGACAAGCCCCTGATGCTGGTGAGCTTACCTCACCTGCGATTTTGGGGGTGACAGGTTCCCTTTAATCTATCCCATATCTATCTATCCCATATTTATCTATCTATCTATCTATCTATCTATCTATCTATCTATCTATCTATCTATCTATCTATCTATCCCATATCTATCTTTCTTATGAAACTGAACTTGTTTATTCTCTTATGGACTTTTCTTTATCTTTGGATGATCTGGTCTTTTGCAGGCTTCCGTGCTCCTGAAGAAACTGAAAAATTGCAAGTGTAGAGAGCTGGCTTATTTTTTTCTTTCCATGCTGAAAAATATATGTACAATGCATACACACACTTTTATAATCACTTTCGGGCCTACTGCTGGGACCTTCACCGATCCCTATTACTGGTTTCAGCAGCCCCCATTTTTAAATGTAAGAATATGGATGTGCACCACAGATCCATAAATTGTCTCTGGGAGTGACAGCGGGGCTGTAGCTGTACATGGACAACTCCGTCAGCTACATGGACAAAAAATAGAGCTGTATTGTGCATGATCTATCAGACACAGGACTCCAAAGCCTCCTTCTCAGAATTATGGGGGTCCGACTACTCAATTAGCAACTTCATAAATTACATGATTAGATGTTGTTATGCTTGTCCAATCCCCAAAAAAAGAGCAGCAATAGATGAATGTCTTTCTCCATAGCACGATTATTACTTTGTAGTATACAGTGTGTAGACATAGTACAGAGACGGTGGTTCTCTTTTCTGCTGTTTTGTTTGCTGAAAGTCATAAGGATATGCTGCTTTTTTCTCTTACTATTTTACTGTAAAGATGCAATTACATTGCAATGTAATCATGAAGTGTTGTTAAAAATGTGCACTCAACTTTTATCTTGCCATGCAAACAAGCTGCCGATCTCCCTATAAACGAGCAAAATGCTCGTTCATCGGGTGAAAGGATCTTTTGAGCAGCGCAAAAAAAAATCATCATTCTCAGCAGAGCATCGTTCTGTGTAAACATAACTATCATTGCCGAGAACAATGGCATTCGTTTTCTGCACACAGCATAGATCACTCAGCACTCATTGATTACTTTGGTTTGGCTGTGTAAACAGGCATTTAAAGAACCACCAACTGGTAAAAGTTTACGGTGGTTGCATCATGTCCCCGGTCGGTCCATGTAATCGGAATCTTACAGTACATAATGAACTGGTTAGGGCCAAGTAAAAAAATTATACATTTTTTCCTACTGTTGTGCTTTAATGCCATCACACCAAAAAATCTTAAAACAGGTGGCTCAAGCTTGTGTCAGGGTGAAAAGATATATCTTTATACACTTTTTGTACTTTTATATTCTTATGCTGTGAAACAATAAGTTTTCTCCTTTGCTTGCTGATGGAGATGTAACTGTATTTAAAATGGCTGCCAGTATTCACCTATGCCCTAGTTTCGTTTCTGAGAAGCTAAGTATCATTTCTGCTGAAGTCGAGACTTGAGATATGTGGAGAGAGGAGGATCCACCAGATGACGTCAGGACTAACCAGAAAGACCGGATACCAGACATATATTGCTTAAACCCCGCCTAACCCCGCCTATTGCACACCTTCCCTTAATACACTACATAATGCTGTGTATCAGGAAATAAAGTTCAGTTGCTGTGACCGTTGCAAATACTTGTAGAAGCACGAGCATGCACTGAGATTGAACCAGCTCTTTGTCTGACTCATTCTTACCCGATACCAATGCTCATAGTCTAATTTGGGATGACTGGTGAATGAAGGGTATTGTCGTGACGACCCCGACACTTGTACCATGACAAAATAAATGTTAAAGATAATACACTGCTTTAAATTATTCTTTTTTATTCTATTTTTAATAGACTTTTTCTTAATATATACTTTTTTTTACTTTATTGACAGATGATCAAGAAGCTTATATGGAATAGTCTGAATTCTGCCCTAAAGTTATCCGTCGCTCTGACAGCACGCCACATTTTAGCTTAACAAACGCCACCCACATCAATGAAAATAAATACTAAAGTGTAAAAGCGGGGATTACATAAAATGTGCTGCTTTAGTGGCACAAATTGCTTTAATTATTTTAATTATTGATCAGACTTCAATATGTAGAGTGGCAGCAGGAGGTTAATTAATCACTGTCTGAACTGTACATCTCAAAGAGTGAATGATTTAATGAAATGAAGATGAGAATGGATAATGACAATAGTAGATAGATTGCAAGCGCTGCTCTACACAAGGGATGCTGATAAGAATCTGGAGAGAATAAGATAGATTATTAGCAGATGACGGTCGCGTGGATGAACAGACTGAACATTGGCCCACATGAGACTCCATTTTTTTTATCTAATCTATGTATATGCTAAACAATGGAAAGCATAATGAGGGAGTTAATTTCTAGTTATTACTAATTATACTATTAGTACTCTTAGTATTAGAAAAGACACACACATGTCTGTATAATATGTATATGCATTTATTATGAACGCTACACTTAGTCATGGATATATTTAAAAATCTATGCCATTTTCTGGCTAAAGATTGTTGGCCATGCTCTTTTCTGATACACCACTCCCACTTTTTCAACTTTTCCTTCTTTATCTAATTGATCATTTTTAAGGCTCAGTTTACATCAGTTACTATGACCAGTATGATTTGGAGCCCTATTCTTGCACTTCCAGAATGCCCTTGATAGTCTAGACAATTGTAGTTAGGATCACAAGAACAACTTATATTGCTTGTAATATGCAAATAGCCTAGTATCATGCATCTGTGAGAGGGGCCAGGGCCATAGTTGTGACCCAAAATGATAGCTGCTGGAGAGCACCCTGGCCACCCGACACATACATACACTGTCCCATTTCCAGTTCAGTTACAACAACTTCACAGGGAACATCACAGTACACATCCTTGTCTATTCCTATGCTTTTCCCTATTTCTTCTAGAATGCTCACGGGTCGTTCTGTTTCGTCCGGTACCACAGCACTCCTTCTGTCCAGCTTTACTATCTTTAGGATTCCCCTGTCCATTTCACACCAGACATAAGGGCGTCTGCCAATGTAGTAAGCTGCCACATTTAGGTGCTGCCCCGCATTCCACTGTTGCTGTTTTCCTTCAGTACCCAAGCCCTGGATGTCTGGGCTCCGAACTTCAAACGTTACAGGGCCCACTGTGTTGCCCAGGCTCTCAGGCCCTACTGGACTCTCTGGGCTCCCTGGTCCCACTGATTAAAAACCAAGAAGCTTACTATCTTATCCCACAGTTGGCCCCTCCTAAATTTGACTAGTTCCTATAACTCGGTCTTATCCTGTACTATTCTAATATGCCCCCCTCTAGTGGCTAACCTGCATACCACACTTTCCCTATACAATAACATATGTACATTGTCATTACACAGCTTACGGTTATATACATATTGTGCAACAATATACAAAAACAACATTAATTGTGAAAGAGGGGTGAGGTACAATTCAGTCCTGGTACACCCCTTACACATCATCCCCCCTCTCGCACTGCCTCCAGCTCACTTTCTGTCTTTGAACCAGTTAGAGAAGAAAAAGTTAACTGGTTCTTTGCATCTTCTCACCCTACTACTTGCAACAGTGACCCTATTCCCTCACATCTATTCAGTCCCATTCCCCAACTGTCACCACTCACCTAACTAAAATAATTAATCTCTCTCTCATATAGTATCTTTTAGTGATGAGCAAATATGCTCGCATGAGGTGTAATTTGACCATGCTCATTTGCTAACCCGTGTCTTCGACGTGCTTGAAAAATATGTTTTAGTCACCGCAGCTGCATGGCTCCGGACCTCACCCCTGTATTACTGTAAAATACCGGTGATTGTCTTTCTGCTGTCTCTAACATTATGTCCTCACTGTATATAAAACTGAATCTGTCAAAAACTGAACACCTTGTATTTCCTCCCTCCACTAACCTAACTATGCTACTGCTCCCCAGCAACATGCCCGCTGCCTTGGGTCATATTTGATTCAGATTTTTCATTTACTCCCTACATCCAATCAATCATACACTTATGTCTCCTACACCTCAAAAACATCTCTAGAATTCAACATTTTCTTACCTTTGACTTTGCAAAAACTGTTAATCCTGCTCTTATGCAATCTCATCTGGACTATTGCAACCCTGTACTAATCAGCCTCCCTCCTACTGAACTCTCCACTCTCCAATCTGTCCTTAATGTAGCAGCCAGGATCATATTCCTTTCCAAACGCTACACCGATGCCTCTACCCTGTGCCAGTCATTGTATTAGTTGCCCCTCCACCACAGAGTCCAATATAATCTTCTCACTCTCACTCACAAAGCTCTGCATGGTTCAGCACCACTCTACATCTCCTCCCTTGTCTCAGTCTGCTACCCTACCCATGCCCTAACGTCTTCAATAATCCCAATCCCACACATCTCTCTTCAAGACTTCTTCAGTTCTTCACCAATTTTTTTGGAATGCACTTCCCAAAACTGTTTTATTTGTTCCCAAACCACACAGCTTGAAGCTTGGACTACAAATTCCTTTCTTTAGACTGGCCTATTGCCTCACCTCACTTATGTAATGTTCCCTGTTTTGCTCATACAAAACTTTCTCCGAAATCAGAACCCTTGTAGCATATGTTCACACACCCTCCACACACTTAATAGCCCACGGTGTCTGTACTTGTACACATACTGGCTGGTGACTCGTTCATGCAGCATTATGTAAATACCCTATTTATTACATTAATAGCTCGACCGTACAATAGAAGCACTTTTTTTTCCCACTGACCTTTTGTTTTTCTCCTGCTTCTTCATAGATTGTAAGCTTGCGAGCAGGGCCCTCACTCGTCTTGATATCTTTTGAGTTATGTGTTATTCTGTATGGCGAATATGGTCTGTTCAAGTCCCCTCTAAAAGGTAAAGTGCTGCAGAACATGTTGGTGCTACAGAAATAAAAATTATAATTATTATATAGAGTATTCTGGCAGAGTGTCATTTCACCCTAAACAGTCTGGCCTCAAAGTCTGTAATCACACACCCCTGTACATGTTTAATGTTTTAGTGTTCTAGTCCTGGGTGCCATATGTGTAATTCAGACTATCCCCAATATAGGCCGGGAAGCAAGCCAAGACTGGATAGGAGTTACTTTTGATACTGAGAATATCTCTTTAAATAGGACAAAACTTGCAATGGAGTCTTTAATGGAGACTTTTCCTTGCTTTTTCACATGTAAAAAGTTGTCTACCTTTGGGAACCATTACTCGTGTATTTGGGGCTAGAATTTTGTTTTAAATTGAGTGTCAGTTTAGCCTTTGTGATTGTCTATTGTGGGCTGCAGAATAAGCTAACATAGAATCTACAAGTGAGCTCGGAGATAGGAGATTTTGTTATTCTCCATGGGAGAAGAAAGCCAGCTCACCATAGTATCTTTGATCCGGAGCATGGAATAGCGTTAATGTCGAGGACGGAGATACGGTAGCTGAAGAGGAATGAAAAAGAATTCAATTGGATGCAAAAAATGATTTTCTAATCTTACTAATTAATATCAAGATTTTATATCTGTGAATCTAGATTCTTTTCCATTACTCTACGATTTTGTTAGTTTCTGCCTATTTCTGAACTTCTCAACTGATTTACAGTATGTCCACATGCCACATCAAAGTTGATTTTGCAGAGAAACAAAAAGCCTGTGAAAACCAGGTAGCAAATTTTTAAAGAAATCCAAATGCAAAAAATGATTTTTAGTGCCAAGTCCATTAATTTAAGATTCTAAGATCCTTCTAGTGTTGAAGTAAACAGGCGGATTTTGACCATTTCGAGCAATGCCTACATAGACTAGAAAGCTACAAATGGTTTTCTTGTGTTGACAGTCACTTAAGAAATACACATGAGCACTAAATGGAATGTAACGTCATGTGATCTTTTCCCTCTACCATTTATGAGTCCAAAAATAAAAATAAAAAGGTACTAAAAAGTAATCCTGATTTAGCAACAGTACTGATCCTACTTAAAACACAATAAAACCACAGATCTAGTGTATCTAGTACTCGAAATCTCTAAAATAACTTTCAAATTACTACCCGATATGAACTCCTTCTAACACCTAGACAGCGTATTGACAAACCTAATGTTTCACAAAAAAGCTCTTTGTTATTTAAGAGCCGTCAAAGGTCCTCTCTATTAAACTCCCAGGCAGAATGGAAGAGCCAGCGTTTTGGGTGGTAAGAGATAAAATAATAGGATTTCAGCCTCACTGGAGAAGATATGGTGGTCTGAAAATTCAGTGCAAAAGTAAAGGGGTTTGGGGACTCCTGACTTGAACAATTCAAAAGGAACAAATACAAAAATGTTATAAATTCATCTATTTACTCTTCTTTGACCCTTGCTTCTGCTCCTCTTCACAGTAACTACCCTGGGAAAGACACAATGCTTTCTCCTGTCACAATATTGAGAAAAATTGAATTGGGGAAGAAAGACCACCAGATGCTTTATTGTCTTAGACGTTTCCACATAATTAGCTGGGAATAAAGATCCTCTGCATGGTTCCTTTGCATTGAATGAACTTGGATATTGCAACACAGCAGTGCGTTTTATGATTCATGCTCTGTTATCCAGTAGCTTTTCGTAGACTGCCAGCTACTTTATCACTGCCGGCCAAGACCGAGCCCACAACTTAAAATGCAACAATGCAAAGTTAACTGTGCGTGACAGATGTCCGTGAAATTGTTTAACACACACTCACTCACATATACATATAGAACACAAAGCTGTCTTTTATTGCCTTTTATTGGCCTCCCGCTAGGAGCCATATTCCTAGTACATGCAAGTAAAACTTAAACACCCCGATAAATCAGTTCATTGTTCTCAAAATATCAATGCAACGTTGTATCAGCTGAATAATAACTACATATATAGAATTTGGATAGAAGAGGTGTAGCACATTTTTTATCTTTATGTTGGTTTGTCAAGAGACCAGTAATGGCATGAGACAAGATTTGTGTTTAATAAATTCTAAATTTTCAGTGTATCAGTTTACAGTCTTGTCAACTAATTTCCTTTATTTCTTTTGATCATTTAATGATAAACACAAATATAGATTTTTAATGAGTATTTTTTCAGTTATCATCTCGTTACTGGGAAACCAGTACATTATAATCCAATCACATATCAAATAAAAATCAGTGGTTGGGGGGTGTGGTGGGTTCCATAACTGGGGTCACTATCTACAAGATAATAGAGATGAGACATTTTTTCCCATCATAACCCTAAAGAATTGACTTGCTAGAAAGCTTGCAATGACTTTAGGTATGCTCTAGTAGATGCATAGGCATTTTGCTTCACACAGACGTGATCTAATAATATACATAAATATATAATTAAACTTAGAAATCAAAAATAAAAGTTTTTATGATTGTATGAATTTATTATACATTTTTGATATCTTAATAAATGTAATATTAAGTACAACCTCTGTTGCAAGGCAAATGAGTGAAATGGAATTGTCAATTGTGTTGGGAGCCAGATTTCCAGTGATTTACCTGGTAGCCAGGTTTGTCTCGAAAGAATACTAGTTAATTAATCTGATATTAAGGAAGCAGTCTTTATATCTTTATAGTTTAGAAAACATTATAAATTACAGAAATATATGATAGCTCCCACCACTTGTACGTTTCTTTTAAAGGGAACCTGTCAGCAGTTTTGTCCGATATAAGATAGGGCCACCCCCTTTCAGGGCTTATATACAGCATTTTATAATGCTGTATATCTGCCCCATATCCGACCTGTAAGAGAAGAAAAATAACTTTTATTATACCCACCTGGGGGGCAGTCCGGTCCGATGGGCATCGCTGTTCTTGGTCTGGCCCCTCCCATCTTCTTGTGATGCCGCCCTCCAGCTTGCTTTGTGTGGATGACGCTTCTCTGCATCATCCACAGTCTCCCTGGCACCGCACTCCTGTGCAGGTGCACTTCTCTGCCTTGTTGAGGGCAGAGCAAAGTACTGCCGTGCGCAGGTGCCAGAAAAGATCAAAGGGCCCCGACACCTGTTCACTGCAGGAATTTGCTCACCCTCAGCAGGGCAGATAAGTACCCCTGCGCCGGAGCCCGATTCCAGGGACCCTGTGTGGATGAGACAGGGATGCATCATCCACATGAAGCAAGCAGGAGGGAGGCATCACAAGAAGATGGAAGGCACCAGACCAAGAAGTGCGACACCCCTCGGACCGGACCACCCCGCAGGTGAGTCTAATAAACGTTATTTTTCAGTTCTCCCAGGTCAGGTTGGGGGCTTATATACAGCATTATAGAATGTTATATATAAGCCCTGAAAGGTGATGGCCCTATCTTATATCGGCCAAAACCGCTGACAGGTTTCCGTTAAGGGGTTTTCTGGGTTGAAGAGAAAAGACTGCAGTCACACTACACAGTCAAAGAGTGTGGCTGAAAATGTTTCTCTCCAGACCATAAAACCCCAAATGTGTCACCAGGTTTTTGCAGACTAATCTGAGAACGGCATAATATAGAGACAGAGACTCTGATTCCAGTGATATATTACATACTAGTCAGCTTGCTGTACTTTTGCTGAAATCCGTTTTATCAGCAGGAAATAATCCTAGTACGCCTGCTACCATGTCATCTTCCATATTCATGAGCTCTATATAATGCCATCCACAGCAGTGATTGGCAGCTTTCTGCCTATGCACAGTGTATTCAGTGTGTGCTGCCAATCAATGGTGTGGGCAGGATTATTTTAAGTACATTATACAGAGGAAACAGGTATTTTATCAAAGCCACAGCAAACAGTTCAGTAAATAATACATTGCCAGAATAAGGGTCTCCACCCCTACATCATGCCGCTCTCATATGGGATAGCAACAGATGCCTCTTAACTCTCAATCACCAGAATAGAAAGTAACCTTTATATACAGCCAATTCTCCACTGAGGTTTAGTATGTATCACTAATTCTGTGAATTTGCTGGACCAAGGGGATATATTACTAGAAAACAAAAAGTACAATTTTAATTATATTTACATATTATAGTAGAATATAAAAAAGTTTTGTGGGTTGATTAATAATTTAATATAATAATTTATTAGTGATATTGTAGACTATTGTGTACTATAATTTAAAATTTTTTCAGAAAAGTGGATATGAAAACTCTATTTAAAGTCCAATTACATTTCACAATTTCTGCATGAACCAATAGTTTCCGAGATATCGCGGCAGCGATTAACCGTCAATTAATCTTGTAGACATCTTGCAGGCATGCTAAGTAAGCTTTGAGAGTCATCAATAGGCATGTGAAAGAAATCCCTCGCTTCCTAGAGCCATCATAATCATTGTATTTTTTGATTCTCATCCATGATTATTTAAATTATTAATTGTTTATCCATGAAAAAATGTTCAAAAAGTGGATTTTAGAACTATAGTTTTCGTTACCTCTAGACTACAACAAACATTAATCAAAAATACAAAGCTCTAAAAATAAAATCTGAAAATGTCTGACCTTTAGTGATCAATCAATTCTAAATATGTCTACTTGTTCACTAGTGGGTGCTAAAGTTTCTCCTTACATGAGCACTGCTAAACAAACCCATTTGGGTCAAAGTGTTAGTCCAGGGTTGGGAAGAAGGAGTATGTCCTTTGTAGCTCCAGTTTCTTTTGTGCCAATGAACCCTCTTAGAGATAATTATTTGCCTATATAACTGATGGAGGAAAAGGAGCGATGTAGTCTACATATACTCATTTGTGCACGAATTGCTATTGACCACTTTCACTTATACCACTGAAATCGAGGTTCACAATTTCGGATGTCTAAAGTTTACTGAAAGATCAAATCAATTTTCCTTTACCATGACCTCCTTTAGTCATAATTCAAGAAAGTATTGCTGCTCTCTGGTGCATTTCAGATATTTCTATAGCTTATAAAATCCATCATGGGGTCTTAAAAAAACTTCAAACTAATTGGTTGGAAATCATGTTCACTAGTTTTATTCTAGTCCATCCACGAGTAATAATAGAACAATATATAGAACTGTGCAAACATTTTGACCATATGTAAAAAAAATACTGTGAGAATGCTTGAAAAAATAAAAGTATTAATAGTTTACTTTTATTAATTAACAAAAAAGCTAAGTAAATGAACAAAAGAGAAATCTAAATCAAATCAGTATTTGGTGAAACCACCCATTGGATTCAATACAGCATCTAAGCATCAATTCTTCTAGATACACTTTTTTTTCGTGGAGCTCAGTATCAGCATTGTTTCAAACATCTTAGAAAACTAACCACAGATCTTCTGTAGATGTAGGCTTGTGCAAATCCTTTCTCAGCCTTAAGGACACTATTAATCTTAACTAAATTCCCAGCTCCATTTTCTGAAATACCTAAGTTTGCAAGGAACCATAAGGCTTCACTGTTGACTGCTGACACTCATTATTTTATATCTCTCTAGCCTTCTGACGAACATACTGCCTTCTTTCACAATTATTTTAAATTTTGATTCTTTAGTCCACAACACCTTCTGTCACTTAATTGCAGCCCAGTTCCAAACTTCTTTAAACTGTAAAACCCTTTAATTCTGGTATTTTAATTTTCTTCTCATTACGTCACTTATGGATTGGATTAATTTACTTTATATTTTGATAGATCGGACTTTTACTAATGTAGCGATAACAAATATGTGTTTTTTTAATTTTTTCAATTCCTTTATTTTTAATGGGGCAAAAGGGGGTGATTTTAGCTTTGGTGTGTTATTTCTTTTCTTTTTTTTCTTTTTACTGTGTTTAATAGTTCTCTTAGGGGACTTGAAGCTAAGATCATCTGATAGCTTGTGCTATACATAGCAGTGCATCACGATCTCTCATTAGCTGATGATTTGAAGCTAGAATGCCCGCTCCGCATGTTTGATGCCTGTTACACAGTCAATAAACATGTGGGGATTGCCTGCCTTTCACCATAATGCCATAGCCATCTTAGTAGTGGCATTACTGTGACTGACTAGCCAAATTACATCATCAGGGGTTATAAAAGAACAGGTGCCACCACGCTCAGCACACTGATGCTAATGTACAGCATAGGGACAGTTTATTTGAAGGGAAAGTGGTTGTCCAGGCCTGCGAGTGCACATTTTAACAAATCAGAGCCCTCTAATGTTAATACTGGTGCTGATGCTGAATCATCATATTAACAGTCCTTCTAAGGGCTAATCTTGTGCTTTGCTGTTTGTATCAGAGACATTCTGCATTTAGCTTAGGGAGGGAAACTTGTAGGAGCAGGGAGAGTGGGAGAATACAGCCTCTTGGCAGAGCTTAGGGCTTTGCAGTTCATTGCTATATATATATATATATATATATATATATATATATATTTGAAAAAAATTGAATATAATGTCATCCATAGAGTATTACGTGCTTTGTGTTAAATTTCAGTGGTGTATAACATGCAAGAAAAAGTTAAACTTTTTTCTGGATTCAATTAGCAATCCATAGAGTATTACATATTTTCTGTTACATCTTGGTGGTATATAGCACACCAAAAAGCGTTCAAAAATATTTCTGGATTCAATTAGTCATCCATGTATTATGCGCGTTCTGTTAAATTTTTGGTGGTATGTAACACTCCAAAAAAAGTTTAAATTTTTTTCTGGATTCAATTAGTTATCTGCAAATTACTTCAGTGTTAGCATTCTGGGAGAAGGTCATTGCATACGACCGGCAGCAGAGATAGGGGTTCATAGAAGAGTTTGTAGATCAGTAGAAATGTAACACTTGCCTCAAAGAATGCAAGAGCTGATTGCTGGAACCTGGTCACACTTCTCCAAATGGCATGAGTGTGAACCAAGAAGGAAGGGAGCAGTATGCAAAATGAACAGGCCTGGGAGAGGCTTCTCTAAACGGGGCTACCACCCTAGATAAATTGGACTGTCTTCAGTTTTCCCTCCTATGCGGGAGCAGGTGATGGTGCAGGTGACAAAGGACTCTTTCATCTATTTCTACTTGTCGGGGCCTGTAGCACTACCCGAAACTGGGCTACTTACAGCTCAGCCACCTGGGAATCGGGTTCCTGGAAGAAGGTGGAGGCAGTCCCCCAGCCTCCAGAGGAAAGAGAAGAAGAAGCAGATGACTGAAGAGGATCACTATGCTACCTTCCTTTTAATTGTTGTCCTGGCTTTTGAACTATGAGTGTTAGGTGTCGAGTTCCCGCCTCTGCACAGGGGGAATCTCAAACCATCTCCGCTGCGGTCTCCCATTCTTCTCCAGCCGCAGTGGAGTCTGCTCAGCGGACACATTGATCCCAGCATCTAGCTCAGGCTGATACTGGACAACTTATTACTACTGCCCTTCCATGCTCTGTCCTTGTAGCCAGCAATGTTCAGCAGCGAGCAGGTCTTTCTGGGACTAAGTCCTGCTTTTACCATACTGAGCATGCCCATGGGACGACCTCCCATTGGAGGTTGGGGGTCAAATGCTCAGGTCCTGTTGCGGCTCCTATTGGTACATATGGAAGGTCTTGTACCACTTCTGCTATAAAAGGTTTGCATGGCCGCTCGGCCATGCGCTAGTGTACATTTGAAAACCTGTGTGTGTTGATGAGTAAAAGTCGCTCTTTAAATCATCCCCTCCCTTGTGTATGAGTGCTTGTGTAAGGTGGATGTCTGCTATCTAGCACCCGGCTAAGCTATCAGCATTAAACACACGAATGGAAGACAGCTTTTAACACCAGGGATGGGCACTAGTTGTCTCTGGTGATGCCCTTTGGGCTCTGTAATGCCCCAGCCATTTTCCAAGACTTTGTAAATGACATCATGCGGGATATGCTGTCCACCTCGGTTGTAGTTTATCTGGATGATATTCTCATCTACTCTCCAGATATAGACTCCCACCGGAGAGATGTTTGCAAGGTCTTCGACCTCCTATGGGCTAACTCCCTCTATGCAAAGTTGGAGAAGTGTGTGTTTGAGCAGGAGTCCTTACCTTTCCTTGGCTATATCATCTCTGCCCAGGGATTGGCTATGGATCCTGCCAAGCTACAGGCTGTGATGGACTGGCAGGAACCCCATTCTCTCAAAGCGGTGCAGCGCTTTATGGGGTTTATTAATTACTATCGCCAGTTCATTCCCCACTTCTCAACTTTGGTAGCTCCCTTGGTTGCCCTCACCAAGAAGGGAGCAAATCCCAAGTTGTGGTCGGAGGAGGTCTCCAAGGCCTTTCTCTCGATTAAGTCACACTTCGCTAGCGCTCCCATCTTACATTGCCCTGATGTAGATAAGCCATTTATTATGGAGGTTGATGCCTTATCCGTTGGTGCTGGAGCAGTTATCTTCCAAAAGAATGCTCAAGGTCGGAAGCGTCATTGCTTCTTCTTCTCCAAGACCTTTTCACCAGCGGAGAGGAATTATTCCATCGGGGACAGGGAGTTGCTAACCATGAAGTTGGCTTTCTCGGAGTGGAGACACCTCCTGGAGGGAGCTCGTTTTCCCTTCCAAGTGTTCATAAACTGCAAGAACTTGGTGTATTTACAGACAGCCCAGCGCTAAATTCTGTTCTTCTCCCGGTTCCATTTCACCCTCCATTTTCTTTCTGGGGAGAAGAACATTTGTGCCAATGCTCTCTCTCGCTCTGTAGTGCCATCAGAGGAGGAGGAGCCTTGGCTTATTGTCCCTTCAGAGAGCCTGAGAACTGTGGCTCTGGTTTCGCTAGAGTCTGTGCCCCCAGGCAAGACTTTCGTTCCATCTAATTTGAGACCAGAGGTTCTCTCTTGGGCTTACTCATCCAGGGTGGGTGGACATTTTGGGAGCAAGATGGCATCTGAGCTCTTGGCGAGGACGTACTGGTGGCCACATATGGCCCGTGACGTCAGGGACTAAATTTGCAAGTAGAGGAGCTGCGGAGACACCATCACGTGTTTCTCAACGCAGGCAGTGAATAGCCAGGCCTTTCCCCGGGAAGGAACAACCAAGGGAAGGGCAGCATCCAATAAAGGAAAACATCCAATAAAGGAAAACCACCTATGCCAAGCATGGTATCCATCCACAGACAGCTGTTTCGGGGTTTTTGCCCCTCATCAGTGTGGAGTAGGAAACTGGCTATCAGGAGCAGTGCCTAGTAGAAAGTCTATAAAGCCACGGATGATTGACCTCGTGGAGACCAAAACATCCAACACCGTGGAGACACCATCACGTGTTTCTCAACGCAGTGATCCAGAACACTGCCCCCAAATATGCAAATGCAAGTAGAGGAGCTGCAGAGACACCATCACATGTTTCTCAACGCAGGCAGTGAATAGCCAGGCCTTTCCCCGGGAAGGAACAACCAAGGGAAGGGCAGCATCCAATAAAGGAAAACATCCAATAAAGGAAAACCACCTATGCCAAGCATGGTATCCATCCACAGACAGCTGTTTCGGGGTTTTTGCCCCTCATCAGTGTGGAGTAGGAAACTGGCTATCAGCAGCAGTGCCTAGTAGAAAGTCTATAAAGACACGGATGATTGACCTCGTGGAGACCAAAACATCCAACACCGCGGAGACACCATCACGTGTTTCTCAACGCAGTGATCCAGAACACTGCCCCCAAATATGCAAATGCAAGTAGAGGAGCTGCGGAGACACCATCACGTGTTTCTCAACGCAGGCAGTGAATAGCCAGGCCTTTCCCCGGGAAGGAACAACCAAGGAAGGGGCAGCATCCAATAAAGGAAAACATCCAATAAAGGAAAACCACCTATGCCAAGCATGATATCATCCGTGCCTTTATAGACTTTCTACTAGGCACTGCTCCTGATAGCCAGTTTCCTACTCCTCACTGATGAGGGGCAAAAACCCCGAAACAGCTGTCTGTGGATGGATACCATGCTTGGCATAGGTGGTTTTCCTTTATTGGATGTTTTCCTTTATTGGATGCTGCCCTTCCCTTGGTTGTTTCTTCCGGGGAAAGGCCTGGCTATTCACTGCCTGCGTTGAGAAACACGTGATGGTGTCTCCGCAGCTCCTCTACTTGCATTTGCATATTTGGGGGCAGTGTTCTGGATCACTGCATTGAGAAACACGTGATGGTGTCTCCGCGGTGTTGGATGTTTTGGTCTCCACGAGGTCAATCATCCGTGCCTTTAGGGACTTAATTTGGGCGTGTGTCTCCTGCGCCAAAAATCTGTCTCCTCTGCCATGGCCTGCTGTTCTACTTTACCCCCTGCCGGTGGTAGACAAGCCCTGGGAGATGGTCGGGATGGACTTCATGGTAGCTAAGTCTCATAGCTGTACAGTTATCTGGGTAGTCACCAACCATTTTTCTAAGATTGCACTTGGTTCCGCTTAAACGGTTACCTTCTGCATGTGCTTTAGTGGCGTTGTTTGTCAAACATGTTTTCCTTCTACATGGCATGCCTGACAAAGTTGTCAGTGACCCGGGTCCTCAGTTTGCATCTCGGTTCTGGAGAGAGCTCTGTTGTTTACTCAGCATTGATCTGAATCTGTCTTCTGCTTATCATCCCGAGATGAATGTCTTGGCAGAAAGGGCCAACCAGACTCTGGTCACGTACTTGCGACATTTTGTCTCCGCCAGGCAGGATGACTGGGCATCTTTGCTACCTATGCCAGAATTTGCCTTGAACAATGCTGTAGCCGACTCTACCGGAAAGACTCCATTTCTCCTTAATTACGACCAGCATCCGCATGTCCCTTTGCCCATACCCGTGTCATCCACCGATTCTAGGGTGACAGGCAGAGCGGTGGAGGCACATGACATTTGGGACCGCACACAGGATGCTATCCGGGCCTCCAAGGAGAGAATAAGGATGAGGCTTTCTGCTGATAAACACCCGTGCCCCGCTCCGACGTTTGCTCCTGGAGACATCGTGTGGCTCTCCGCCCGTAACATCAGGCTGCAAGTTGAGTCCATTAAGTTTGCACCTCGTTACATAGGCCCTTTTAAAGTTCAGGAGCAGGTCAACCTTGTGGTCTACCGTTTGGTTATTCCCCCGCACCTTGGTATCACCGACACCTTTCATGTTTCCCTCTTCCCGGTTTTCCGAGTCATCTGCCTGGACATCAGGTTCATCCATGGATGAGTTTGAGGTGAACTCTATCGTGGGGTGCAAGGTGGTACGTGACAAGAAATATTATCTGGTGGACTGGAAGGGTCACAGCCCATAGGACAGAACCTGGGAACCTGTGGAGCACATTCGGGCTCCGCTGCTGTTTGCAGCATTTGAGCGTAGCGAGGTCCATGGAGGGGGGCCCTAGGAGGGGGGGTGTTGTTTGGGGTCGAGTTCCCACCGCTGCAGAGGGGGAATCTCGAGCCATCTCTGCTGTGGTCTCCCATTCTGCATTAGCCGCAGTGGAGCCTGCTCAGCGGAGATGTCGGTCCCAGCGTCTCGCTCAGCCTGATACTGTGCAAAGGGTTACTGCTGCCTTTCCAGGCCCTGCTTTTGTAGCCAGCACCGGTCAGCGGTGAGCAGGCTTTTCTGGGACTAAGTCCTGCTTTGTACACACTGAGCATGCCCACGGGAGGACCTCTCATTGGAGGTCGGGGGTCACACGCTCAGGTCCTGTAGCAGCTCCAATTGGACCACTAGGAAAGTCCTTGTCTGCTGCAGCTATATAAGGTTCGCATGGCCGCACCTTAGCTACCACACCGCTAGTATCCACCTATGTTATGAGCTTGGCTACTTGGTGGTCATGTCTGTATGTGGTCAGGGTTGGCTGAAATAGCCCTTAGAATACCGGCACCTCCAGTGAGGAGTTGTTTGTGTGCTGTGCTGTCTGCATGACCATTCTTTGCTTTGCTCAGTTAGGTAGCTGTGATCCTCTGTGAGGTTAACAGGGCACAGCGTTTTCATATCTTTGCGGTTCTGTGAAGTTAACAGAGTTCGCTTATACTGCCATATAGTGCCGCCAATTACTTTGCAGCAGACATCTCTGCACGGTGGACCCCGGGCTGCGAATGCACCTTGTTGTTATCTTCCTATACTTGGTGCGTTCCGCTAGCCCTAACACCATGTTGAGAGTTATGGGAGCTAGGGCTCTCAGCTGAACACAGTTAGCCTCTCCTATTTTCTATATATCTGGGTCCTGACTGAGGCACATTGTCAGAGATAGCTTATGCTGCATGGCTGGGAGGATAGCAATTGTTGGTTATTGGAGTGGGCATTTGGTGGATTTATCCGTGACTGTTGTTTGGGTTTGTGAGCGTAATAATTCCCTTTCTTCTCCTACTTTGGTTTTACCCCACTGTCCACTCCCCGGTGCATTCCTCTGTTATATGTGAGTGTATATTTGTATGCTTGGTATTTTTTGTTTCCTCTGTTCATGATACCTTGTTTGTCTGGATGGTGTACTATGGTGCACTGCTACTCCCCTCTTCCCTGGGTGGGGGAAGGGAACAGACAAGGACTATTTTAAAGAGGAAATATGGCCTTCTGGTTTCTCACTGGAACACAGTTTTATCAGAAATGATTTGAATTAGCAAATTGGGCCCCCTGGCTGCACCCCAATATAAGGTCAAACAATTTTTAAGTGGAAATTTGGTATTCTAATTTCTCAGTGGAACTTAGTTTTACCAAAACCATTTTGATTAGCAAGTTGAGCCTCATGGTTGCATCTCAGTATTAGGCCTAATGATTTTTAAGGGGAAATCTAGCCTTCTGATTTCTAACTAAAACACAGTTTTATCACAAATGATTTGGATTAGCAAATGGGTCCCCTTAAGACTGCAACATAGTTTTAGCACAATCTAGTTAGATGCTGGGAGATCGATTTCACACAGGAAAGGATCCTATCTAAGGTAGCTAACTGAGAGGTTCAAATTAGCAGCAGTAGCAGCACTAGCAGGAGCGCCTTCTCTGCACTGTGACACTGAGAAAATGGCACCAGCAAAACAAGCTGTCTGCTTTTTATATGAACAGGTACATGTGACTTTGGCAGCCAATCACAAAAGACCTTGAGTCATGATGTTGTGATTGGTTTCTGCACCCTGATTGGCTGCTGGAATGTACACACAATAAATTATTAACGAAAAAAAAGAAAAAAAAATTACATTCATCTTTTTGATCGTGTTTAATTCAACTTGGTTGGACAGTTTTATAGGCAGGGTCGTTTGCGAACGTGGCGACGACATCAAATACGTTTACTTTTTTTTCATTAAAATATTTATTTCTGGGAACAAAATATATATATTTATTATTATTTTGGAATTTTTTGTTTTATTTAGATTTTTTTTACTTTTTTAAAAACTTTAACTAACGCCGTCTGATCGCAATTCTTATGCATTGCAATGCAGCAGCATTGCAATGCATTACAACTGACAGTCTATGCTCACACAAACTTGTTAGATCATGCATTGAGCATGATTTAAAAAAATTCCTGTGCTGAGATAATCTTATAAATGTGCCCCTGTTGTGTACTGTGTAATGGCCGTGTGTGACCGTATAGGGACATGAAGCAAAAGCTGTGGAACATCAGAACATTGGTTTTGCCTGAATCAAATCCTGAAAAAAGGCAGAATTTGGTGAATCTGAATATTTACAGAATTTGTAACAATTTCGATTTAGTATGAATTATCTGTAGTTTTCATACAATGCCACAAAATGAAGGAAGCATGCAGTGACTTTTCTTTTTAATATAAGGAAAAGTGTATGCAATGTATCATACAGTGATAAATAAGAGAATAGTGACAAGCCTGAAGATGCTTGGGAATAAAATCTTGGGTATTCTTTAATCAAGACGACAGTGGTACAGAAAGAGCGAGTGAAGGATCAGCTCATTTTGCAAAGGAGATTGACTCTATATTAATTATCTATGTAGTGATGGAGTTGAACATATTAGTAAACATAAGTTTGGGTAAATGATAGACAAATTGCCTCCTTTCTTTATGGGAGAAAAAGCTAATGGCTTCTTGTAAAAGTGTTGACTCCTCAATAGATGAATATAAAGCATCTCGGCAGGGTGCCAATTAAATACTATGGTGAGGTTGTTTGACTCCCTGTCTGTGCATGTCTGTGGTAGGGCGTTTCTGTGATTGTATGTAACCTGTGAGCATGTACTGTGGGTGGCCTGCCCAACATTTTGGTGGTTTTCTTATTCCCACCCCGTTTACTACGACCCTGGTCAGGCTACTTTTATTCCTCTGACAGCTTCATGAAGCACAAAACATGGAGCAATACATGCCATGAAATTGGCAACAAAGCCAAGCAAAAGAAGGAACAATCCCCTGTCAGGATGTGATCACAATATGGCTGATTGGATCTGGAAGCAGATGCCAGCAGCGGATATTGTTCGAGTGACTGAAAAGACATGACCCCCAAAAGGATAGAAGAAAACGAGGCCCTCCTCATGAACCAAAGGGGAGGGAAGGAGAGGTGAAACCAATGAATAAATCAGACGGTAAGGACCAGGGAATAAAAGGAAATGCTAAAGAGAACTTTTATGAGGCAAAGGAGGGCAGTCCAGTCTGTAAAAGCGCTACCTCCCCAGCTTCAGGAACATTTTCACAGACAATAACTTCTTAACAGATGGGAGCTTCAGTTAAAACTAAAAATACTCGGCTCTCTACACTTTTGTATTCCTGTTTGTTTAGTCTGCTCACAGCAAAGACAGGTGTCTAAAGAAAATAGAGCTACTACAAATGGTTAAAAGCCGGTGTGGTAAAAGGGCCTAAAGGAAATTCAAGAGATGGTTGAGTTTTCTATCAGGCGTCTATCACTGTCTTGAATGACTGATATGTATCGCTGTAGAACAGGGAAGTAAATACTGAAAAACTTTTTTATCTGCACACTGGAAATATCCCAATGTAAAATTCTATCACTTTACATACTTAGCATTATAAAATGAGTGCAAAAGATCATGCTTAAAAATGTAACCCTTAAAATACGGTATATGAAACTCTCACATCACTCATTTGAATGTGATGCAAATAGTATACGTGAAGAATGATTTTAATAGATTTTTGCTTTTTGTATAAGATTTTCAATAAGATTTTTCATTTTGTTCAAGCTCTCCAGCTTCAGTTACCATAATATAATGTATAAGGCAAACTGCAAAATGAAGTTTAGCTTGGAAATCATTATTCGAGATTTGAAAGCTATACAAATGAAATGTTTATGCCAAAAAAGCCTCTTTTTTTTTTTTTTACAAAAATGGATTGCACCATTTATTTTGTACCATTTATCCATTTTAGGTAAATTTTGTCTTTAGGCTGGAACAGCACAATATTGCAGAAGAACCTAAAGATAATGAGGTATAGTAATTCAAAAAGAGTAACGTGAAGTAATACCTAATACTAAATTTTATTTCAACCGTTAAAAAATATTAATTTAGACAAATTCTTCAATACCTGCAACCAGCAGGTCTGCTATTGTGGATTGATGATAACGATATCTAATACACCCTATATGGCCCTTACAGGCCCTATTTTACCCTTTCTTGCAGCGGAGGTTGGCACCGTAACTTGCACACAAAATGGTGCCCCTGCTCACAGTCGGCTCTCTTTAGTTACAACCTAACAGTCCCTATTATAGATTTAAACACACCAAACAAGATATCCAATGCTCGGTGTAAAAAAAGGGGGGGGTGCCGCAGTGATCAGAAAAGAAGAGAAGGGTGGAGATAACTATTAATCAGTGAACCAAAGGAGACTATGTCCTTAAATTAGTGGTTTATACGTTGGTAACAATCAAGCCAAAAAATGTTACCTCTTCAGTAGCCCAATCAATTCAAAAACAGTTGCAAACTACAAACCGGATACCCAGATCAATTCTTGGTTGGAGATTATTCGGTAAGGATAGGGAGATAGCTTGTACTAGCTCACCCTTACACTCACCCTGACTGAGTGTCCCTACCTTGCCGCGAAGGTTGGCACCCTAAATTGGCGCCCCCGCTCAACGTTGGCTCACCCTCACTCACCCTTAACAGAAGCCCTTTTCAACTCTCCAAGGCAACTTATAGATGATAATAGGGGGAGAAAAAAGAGGGGTGGGGGTATGAAAAAATACACATGTCCTAAGCCAGCATAGAGTGACACCACTAAATAACAATTTGCCAAAAGGCAAGTAACCCTAACTAAAGACTTAAAAAAATTGTTTTTTATTGAACTAATCAAGGTAAACATTTAAACTCGCACTGGACAGTGTGATATAGGGGACACTGATACATCAATGGTTAATTATAGATTGAACTCAAGTCCTAAAGAATACTCATTGCCCCATTAATATATTCAATAGAAGGCATATGGATCCAGGTGCGGCCTCTACCTAAATAACATATTTGTCGCCATATCAACCTACACTGCCTAGCGTTATCTAAAAAATTGCCCTAAACCTCCCTGACAAGTTTCGCCAGAGTGATTGACATCATCAGGGGATTGAGGCAGTGTAGCCTGATTTGGCGATTAATATGGTATAAAACTCCAGTACACCTTCACATGCCAAGGGTCGCACCACAAAAAATAGTATCGATCACCCTGATGTAAAATGAATCCACTCAGTGACTATAAGTTTTGTACAGTCCAAGACAATACCCTATTCAGAGCATTGTTGCTACCATTTGAGCAAACAGCCCTGTAGCATGTCCACACAAGATTCTCCCAAACGAAATTATTGCACTATGCCCATTACAGCACCAAAAAATTAGAATAAATCTTATCTGGGATCTGAATGATCAGAAATTACTTCAATGTGTTTCCCTTCCATGGTGTAAGTTAATTAGGAGGCGAATGGTTAATCCAATGTCAAAAATGTAGTGACATCATACAAATAGGACATCCTGGTTGCAGGTGCACAACATTGTCTTGCAACATACATCTTGTCTAAGCTGAAGTAAGCAGTTCAATAATTGTCATTGTAAATTTGGAGCAAATATGTAGCATCTTAAAGGGAACCCAACAGCTACATTTTCTTTTATTAACTAATTACAGCCCTGCATTCATCATGCAATGTTGATTTTGAGCAACCTCAATGCTAAAGGAAAGTTCCCAACATAATTGTAATAGCAGAGTTTTAATCTTGTAGTTCCATATATTTTAATTAGCTTTACTAATAGGAATGACGTGTACTCATAATTGACCAGTCCTGCCAAGACAGCTGATAGATATTACGACCATAGAAGTGAAGTTATAGTCTCTGACGTGCTCCTCCACCTCTTCCGCAAAGGCCCCGTGGCCGTCATGACTTCAGGCATGCACAGTGATCTCCTGCCTATGTGCCACTGCACTGATGTAACACTGTGCAGATCACATGTCTGATCGAATGACCACTTCCCTCTGAAATCTCGCAGCAGAAATGCTGCACTAGTGTAAATAATGGTGAGCTTGCTGGTAGTGGCACATAGGAAGAAGTTCACCACACATGAGCCACTACTTTCTGTCTCACTGCTAAACACAGCAGCGTCGGACATCTGAGATCACAAAGGGAACTGCTTGGTTGGTAAGACTTCGGGTCTGCACAGTGTCACGCCAGTGTAGTGACACAGGCAGAAGATCCCAGTGCTTGCATGAAGATGCCGCAGATGCCAGGCATTTCTGTGATTTAGATAGCGGGAAGGGGGTGGTGGAGCACTACAGAAAACATAACCACGCTGGCTGACCTGGACTGCTGAGAACTGAACACACATTATTCAGATTAGTCATACTAATTTGAATATGTTGCACCACGAGGTTAAAACACTAATTTCACAATCATGACAGCAACCCTCCCTTAACATTGAGGTTGCTAGAAATAAGCGTTACATGACAAATGCAGAACTGTAATCATTTAATAGGGGTAAATCCTGTTGTCAGATTTCCTTTAACCCCTTTATCACATTGGACATGTAGGTACGTCCAAGGTCGCCTAACCCTGTTTGCTGTGGGCTCTGGAGATGAGCCCGCAACTTTTCTGGCACATGTCTGCTGATTTCATCAGCTGATGTGTGCTACTAACAGCCGCGGATGGAATCGCGATCCACCCGCCGCTGTTAACATGATCACGTGGGAGATGTGTCACTAACTCAGCCCATTAACTCCCGTGTCTTATCTGTCTGCATTTTTTTTCTGTGTTCTGTTAGATAGATTAAGGGATTCTCAAGTACTAAAGGGACAGTGGTCATGGAGCGAGGGCACCACATCAAATTTTAGGCTTCCAAACTTCCAACGCTGATACCCCATATGTGGGGGGTAACCACCATTTGGGTGCATGGCAGAGCTCGGAAAGGAAGGAGCGCCATTTGGAATGCAGACTTAGATGGAATGGTCTGCAGGCGTCACATTGTGTTTGCAGAGCCCCTAATGTACCTAAACAGTAGAAACCCCCACAAGTGACCCCATATTGGAAACAACACCCAACAAGGAACTTATCTAGATGTATTGTGAGAACTTTAAACCCCCAAGTGTTTCACTACAGTTAATAGCGCAGAGCCGTGAAAATAAAAAATCATTTTTTTTCCACAAAAATTATCTTTAACACCCAGTTTTGTATTTTTCCAAGGGTAACAGGAGAAATTAGTTCCCAGCAGTTGTTGTGCAATGTGTCCTGAGTATGCTGATACCCCATATGTGGGGGGAACCACCGTTTGGATGCATGGCAGAACTCGGAAGGGAAGGAGTGCCATTTGGAATGCAGACTTAGATGGATTGTTGTTGTGAGTTCCGTTCTGGAGCTCCCTCCTGTGGTTGCTAATGGTATGTTTGCTAGTTCTGCCCTTAGGCTCCCTCTGGTGGTTTCGAGTGGAACTGCTGCTCCGTTAGGTAGCTGTAGCAGCTGCCTTCACTAATCGCCTTGCCTGGGTTTGTTATTTAAACCTGCTCTGGGCTTTGGTCCATGCCTGCTGTCAATGTTCTTGGTTGGATTTGATTCTTCCCTTGGATCAGTTCTTGTCTGCAAAAGATAAGTTTTGCTAGTTTGTTTGTCCATTTGTTTGGACTCTATTGCTTTGCATTTTGTCTCTTTTGTCCAGCTTGTCACTATGTCTTATTTAGGCTAGCTGGAAGCTCTGGGAAAGCAGATTTGCCCCTCCAAACCGTGAGTCGGTGTGGAGTTCATTTTTGTAAACTCTGCGTGGATTTTGTAGTTTTTTAATACTAACCGCACAGTATCCTTTGCTCTCTGTCTATCTAGTTTAGTATTGGCCTCCCCTTTGCTGAATTCTAATTTCATTTCTGTGTTCGTCATTTCCCTCTCCTTTCACAGTCAATATTTGTGGAGGGCTATCTTTCCTTTTGGGGGTTTCTCTGAGGCAAGATAGCTTTCTATTTCCTTCTTTAGGGGTAGTTATATCTTAGGCTGTGACGAGGTGTCTAGGGAGTGTCAGGAACATCCCACGGCTATTTCTAGTTGTGTTGTTAGGATTAGGGACTGCGGTCAGTAGAGATACCACCTTCTCAGAGCTCGTTCCATGTTGCGTTTTAGCCACCAAGTCATTTCAGTGTGGCCTCTTAACCACCAGGTCATAACAGATTGGTCTGCAGGCGTCACATTGCATTTGCAGAGCCCCTGATGTACCTAAACAATAGAAACCTCCCACAAGTGACCCCATATTGGAACTTAGACCCCCAAGGAACTTATCTAGATGTGTTGTGAGAACTTTGAACCCCCAAGTATTTCACTACAGTTTATAACGCAGAGCCGTGAAAATAAATAATTATTTTTGTCCCACAAAAATGCTTTTTTAGCCCCCCAAATCTTTATTTTCCCAAGGGTAACAAGAGAAATTGGACCCCAGAAGTTGTTGTCCAATTTTTCCTGAGAACGCTGATACCCCATATGTTGGGAGAGCTCGGAAGGGAAGGAGCACTATTTTTCTTTTTCAACGCAGAATTGGCTGGAATTGAGATCGGACTCCATGTCGCGTTTGTAGAGCTCTGAAGTGCCTAAACAATGGAAAACCCCATTTCTGACTGAAACCCTAACCCAAACACACCCCTGATGACGCTGTATGGTGGCTCGTTTTTTGCGGGAAAAGATGACGTTTTCAGCGGTACCATGGTTATTTATATCTGTCTTTTTGATCGCGTGCTATTCCACTTTTTGCCTCTGAAGGGGTTAACTAGTGGGACAATTTTATAGGTCGGGTCGTTACGGATGCGGCGATACTAACTATGTGTACTTTTATTGTTTTTTTTATTTAGATAAAGGAATGTATTTATTGGAACAATATATATATATTTTTATTTACTTAGGAAGGTACTTCGCGTATAAATTGGCCAATGTATATCAACCCAATTGCCATGTCGAGGCGTCCTTTGTAATTGGGTCCCTGTCCTGTTTTGTCACCTCTCCTTGGCAAAAATGCCAACAATTTATGGGAACAGTTAACTATTTAAAATCACCTGTGGCTATTGGGAGTGGGAAAACACATGTCCAAAAAGACTTAATAAAAATAGAGAACAAGATCAGCACATCCAATCTAGTGTGAACAGGCGCCAACCAAAAAAACATATAAGTTGAAAAACGATAAAGGTTGCACCATTATTTACCAAGAATGATTTCTCTAGAACATTGAAAATGGATTACTGCCAAAGAAAATAGGAGAAAAGCGCTATATGAAATATTTATCTGCAAAAATTGCTATGAAAAAGGAAGATACTTAGCGCATAAATTGGCCAATATATAGGAGCCCAATAGCCATGTCACGGCGTTTTTCGTAATTGGGTCCCTGTCCTGTATTGCCACCTCTCCTGGCCAAAAAAGCCTACAATTTATGGGTCAGGAGTGGACCAGTTAACTACTTAAAATCACCTGTGGCTATTGGGAGTGGGAGTGCACATGTCCAAAAAGGCTTAATAAAAATAGAGAACAAGATCAGCACATCCAAGCTAGTGTATACAGGCGCCAACCCAAAAAAATATACTTTGAAAAACGATAAAGGTTGCACCATTATTTACCAAGAATGATTATTCTAGAACGTTGAAAATGCATTACTGCCATAGAAAATAGGAGAAAAGCACTTATGGGCACGACAGGGGTTACTAGAAACTCTTCCCTTTCCCCCCTCTGATTCATACAACTGATCTATGGGCCCTGCAGATCTGCTGTCTACAAAAAGGACTTTAATTTTGGTGATCAAACCATTTATTATTGAGGATTCAGTACCTAATACATTGGAAGGGATATTCCCTTGAAGATCGGTCATGGGTTCTGGCCAGTTCTGCGCACGCTGATCAACTGGTGCAGATTTTTCATGCCAAATACCTTGAGAAGCCTGGGAGTCCAGTGGCCCCCTGTTAAGTGGGGGGTACTGTCATGGTATAGGACATGGTTCAGGTCCTGCTCTCTCAGAGTTAATATCGCTGGCCTCTCTTTGGATCAGGGAGTGGTATTTATACACACTCCAGACTAGGATTCCCTGTCAGCTATGCTTTCGTTTAGTTTGTGTGTCTGACCCCTTGAGTGTTTGCTCGGTTTGCATTTGCTTGTTTTGCTCTCCGTGCTTTACTCTGCTTGTTTGTTCTGTTGGCTTTTTGACCTTTGGCTTCCTTTCTGACTTTCCCTCTGTCTCACCCCTCGCTTACCTCGTTATATCCTGGTTTTGATCTTGGCACCTTTAACTAAATTCCAGTGCATATCGTCTCCTCTGCACCCTGTCTGTTGTACTTTTGAACGACATCATTGGTTTTAGCATGTCATGTACTAGAAAACGGGAAAAAAATTCCAAGTGCGGTGAAATTGCAAAAAAAGTGCAATCCCACATTGGTTTTTTGTTTGGCTTTTTTGCTAGGTTCACTAAATGCTAAAAATGACCTGCCATTATGATTTTCCAGGTCATTACGAGTTCATAGACACCAAACATGACTAGGTTATTTTTTATCTAAGTGGTGAAAAAAAATTCCAAACTTTGCTAAAAAAAAAAAAAAAAAAATTGCGCCATTTTCCGATACTTGTAGCGTCTCCATTTTTCATCATCTGGGGTCGGTTGAGGGCTTATTTTTTGCGTGCCGAGATGACGTTTTTAATGATAGCATTTCAGTGCAGATACGTTCTTTTGATCGCCCGTTATTGCATTTTAATGCAATGTCGCGGCGACCAAAAAAACGTAATTCTATCTGCTGATCGCTGCTATGTAGCAGAATTGCACGTGTGATGTGAGCGCCGACCACAGGGTGACGCTCACAGCGACGGGCAATCAGTAACCATAGAGGTCTCAAGGACCTCTATGGTTACAATATACAAGCATCGCCGACCCCCGATCATGTGACGGGGGTCGGCGATGACGTCATTTCCGGCCGCCCGGCCGGAAGCGGTAGTTAAATGCCGCTGTCTGCGTTTGACAGCGGCATTTAACTAGTTAATAGGTGCGGGCAGATCGCGATTCTGCCCGCGCCTATTACGGGCACATGTCAGCTGTTCAAAACAGCTGACATGTCCCGGCTTTGGTGCGGGCTCACCGCGGAGCCCTGCATCAAAGCAGGGGAGCCGGCATCGGACGGTATAGTACGTCCGATGCCGGTAAGGGGTTAATGTGAAAAAAATGAACTTTTTTGAATTTACCAAATGGCTACAATGAAACAAAGAGTGAAAATTTTAAAGGAGTTTGAGTATTTTCCATACCCACTGTATATTTGTAACATTTTTTGGTATTATCTTTGAACATTAATAAAGTTATTTTTTTAGGGGTATTTCTTTCTGGTGGAATTTTTGTTAATGTTACCCCCACCTTTTGTATCTATTTATAGTGTTTTTTTCATGTTTGGTTTCTATAAATTCATAACGACCCAAGGAATCATAATGGCAGGTCAGTTTTAACAAACATTTAAAAGAAAAAAATATTTGTGGAATTGCACTTTTTTCAATTTCAATGCACTTTTTTTCCTGTTTTCCAGTAAATGATATGGTAAAACCAATGATATCATTCAAAACTAAAATCCATCATGTAAAAAACAAGCCCTCACATGGCCATATAGACAAAAAAAACTACTCTGGGAAGAACTGGAGCAAAACAAAAGAAAACTCAAAAATGGAAAGCCAAGGTGGTGAAGGGGGTCCTGTAACTCAATTCATGGTGCCAACACCATGGGCAGCATGAATTAAAGTCTGGCTGCACAATTACAGCCAGGCATGCTTTTCTCTGAAATGCTACAGCATTTAAAAGAACATAAAAAATAGCTCAAAAAGCCACTCAAAATTTGCAACATATTGAGAAGAAACCCCAAAATGCAGGTATAATTGCTATGCTCTTATAATAGAACTACTTTATATATTCTAAAATTTCCACTATGCTTTATGTATAATAGCAGGATTTGATGCTGCATTTGGCTTCAGCAAAAGTCAACCCTATTACGGTTTTGCTTAATGAGCTTTAGTGTTGTTTTTATAAAATCACTGTGTTATCAGCAGATTATCACTAAATGACTATTAAATCTGTTGTTATGTTGTCCTCAATATTCATGAGCTCAGTATATACACATTCTCATCAATTGGAGGCTGGGCCTCCCTGACCTTTCCTGGTGCCTGCGCACTGCAGTACTTTGCTCTGCCCTCAACAGGACAGATAAGTACGCCTGCGCAGGAGCGCGATTCTGGGAAGCCTGTGTGAATGATGCAGGGATGCGTCATCCACATGAATCAAGAAGGAGGACGGCATCGCAAGAAGATGGGAGGACATGAAGATGAAGAGTGACACCATCGGAATGGACCGCCCCACAGGTGAGTATAATAAAAGTTATTTTTCTTCTCTTGCAGGTCGGGTAGGGGGCTTATATACAGTATTATAGAATGACATAGATAAGCCCTGAAAAGGTGGTGGTCATAACTCGTATCGGCCTAACCCGGGGACAGGTTCCCTTTAAGTGAAAAAGCTTTGGACCAGAGAATAATGCTTTGTTTGAAGCTAGAGATGAGTGAACATGCTCAGATAACGTCTTACACGAGCATCTTGGGTGTGCTTATATATTATGTTCGCGCCCCTGTGTTCAGGCTGTCTAAAAAAATGCAAATTTGTCACAAGTGTGTAACGTCAACCTGGGAGATCTAGGGATAAAAGATCACTGAGTATTGTAAATTGCAGATCTTCCATATAGCCTGCGTATTTAGATCCCATATTAAATTAATTTGATTACCTTTGATGCTGAAGAGATTAATAACCCTTTCTATGCTGGTCAGAAACATGCAACTCCATTTCAGCTGCTTCTTATCTGGTTGCTAACTCTACCTATAAAACCTGTCCAGACCCTGTCTGTCCTGCCAGTTAAAGCACTGTTTCTTTGCTATTAGGAATCTCTGTGATGAATAGGAGTTCATTGTTGATATTGGAGATTTGTCTTCCTGTGTTGCGTGCTAAAGATACTGTAAGTAGTTGAAGTTTGGAGTTGGAGTCGTGGTGTTCTGTAGGTTGCTGTTTTACGTGTGTGTTTATCCTGTTCCATTTTCCCATTTAGTTTATTTCTCCCTGTCCCTATCCTTGTCCCTGTTGTTAGTTAGTGCTTTTGTATGATAGAGGTTTTATGTTATCCCTGTTATATCTTTGTGTCTGGATTACCTTTCATTTCTGTCACAGGTCTATCTCTGCATCTGCCAGCACAACTAGATATTGCGCAGTCAGGATAGCTAGTCTGTACAGGAATGGGCAGGGTCAGTTACAGTTTTTAGTGTATAGCCTATTTTACAGAGTCAATTGCTACACAGACATGGCAATACTAGGATCTGTTAAGCTCATTCAGGGTGAGCCGCACTTGAGTGGAGGCGCATTGCGCTAACTTAGTGTGCCCTTCTGCAGTCAGGTAGGTTTAGAACAGGGTCATATTCAGGCTTTTACCAGTCCAAAAAATGATCTTTAAGGGTTAGGTAATAGTCTCCCTGAGTTGTATGTTTTCCATGTGCATGTATTTGTGGAGTCATAACAAATGGCCTCACATTGTCCTCCATACATAATAATGGGCCCCACATAGTTCTCTTTACAGAATAATGGCCTCATATAATCCTCTATACAGTATAATTGTCGCACATAGTCTTCCATGCAGAATAATGGCCCCACATTGTTCTCCATACAGTATAATGGGCCCCACATAGTCCTCCATAAAGAATTATGGGCCCCACATTGACTTCCATAAAGTAGAATGGGCCCCATATAATCCTCCATACAGAATAATGGCCCCACATAGCTCTCCATACAGAATAATTACCCCACACAGTCCTCCATACAGTATAATGGGCCAAACCCAGTTCTCTATACAGAATAATGTGCTCCACATAGTCCTAAATACACAGTATAATGCTTATCCTTCATACAGCGTAATGGTCCCACATATCCCTTCATGCAGAAAAATGGCCCCACATAATTGTCCATATACAGGTCCTTCTAAAAAAATTAGCATATAGTGTTAAATTTCATTATTTACCATAATGTAATGATTACAATTAAACTTTCATATATTATAGATTCATTATCCACCAACTGAAATTTGTCAGGTCTTTTATTGTTTTAATACTGATGATTTTGGCATACAACTCCTGATAACCCAAAAAACCTGTCTCAATAAATTAGCATATCAAGAAAAGGTTCTCTAAACGACCTATTACCCTAATCTTCTGAATCAACTAATTAACTCTAAACACATGCAAAAGATACCTGAGGCTTTTATAAACTCCCTGCCTGGTTCATTACTCAAAACCCCCATCATGGGTAAGACTAGCGACCTGACAGATGTCAAGAAGGCCATCATTGACACCCTCAAGCAAGAGGGTAAGACCCAGAAAGAAATTTCTCAACAAATAGGCTGTTCCCAGAGTGCTGTATCAAGGCACCTCAATGGTAAGTCTGTTGGAAGGAAACAATGTGGCAGAAAACGCTGTACAACGAGAAGAGGAGACCGGACCCTGAGGAAGATTGTGGAGAAGGACCGATTCCAGACCTTGGGGAACCTGAGGAAGCAGTGGACTGAGTCTGGTGTGGAAACATCCAGAGCCACCGTGCACAGGCGTGTGCAGGAAATGGGCTACAGGTGCCGCATTCCCCAGGTAAAGCCACTTTTGAGCTACAGAGAAGCAGCACTGGACTGTTGCTAAGTGGTCCCAAGTACTTTTTTCTGATGAAAGCAAATTTTGCATGTCATTCGGAAATCAAGGTGCCAGAGTCTGGAGGAAGACTGGGGAGAAGGAAATGCCAAAATGCCTGAAGTCCAGTGTCAAGTACCCACAGTCAGTGATGGTGTGGGGTGCCATGTCAGCTGCTGGTGTTGGTCCACTGTGTTTCATCAAGGGCAGGGTCAATGCAGCTAGCTATCAGGAGATTTTGGAGCACTTCATGCTTCCATCGGCTGAAATGCTTTATGGAGATGAAGATTTCATTTTTCAGCACGACCTGGCACCTGCTCACAGTGCCAAAACCACTGGTAAATGGTTTACTGACCATGGTATTACTGTGCTCAATTGGCCTGCCAACTCTCCTGACCTGAACCCCATAGAGAATCTGTGGGATATTGTGAAGAGAAAGTTGAGAGACGCAAGACCCAACACTCTGGATGAGCTTAAGGCCGCTATTGAAGCATCCTGGGCCTCCATAACATCTCAGCAGTGTCACAGGCTGATTGCCTCCATGCCACGCCGCATTGAAGCAGTCATTTCTGCCAAAGGATTCCCGACCAAGTATTGAGTGCATAACTGAACATTATTATTTGTTGGTTTTTTTGTTTGTTATTAAAAAACACTTTTATTTGATTGGATGGGTGAAATATGCTAATTTATTGAGACAGGTTTTTTGGGTTATCAGGAGCTGTATGCCAAAATCATCAGTATTAAAACAATAAAAGACCTGACAAATTTCAGTTGGTGGATAATGAATCTATAATATATGAAAGTTTAATTGTAATCATTACATTATGGTAAATAATGAAATTTAACACTATATGCTAATTTTTTGAGAAGGACCTGTAGTATAAGGGTCCCACATAGGGCCCCTTAGCTCCCATAGTCTTTCATACAGAATAATGGGCCCCACATAGTCCTCCATACAGTATAATGGTTCCACGTAGCCCTCCATACAGAATAATTGCCCAGCATAGTCTTCAATCTACTATATAATTGTCTAAGGGTCACTTCCGTCTTTATGTTCCTCTGTCTGTCACGGATATTCATTGGTTGCAGCCTCTGTCTATCATGGAATCCAAGTCACTGATTGGTCTCGCCAGCTGCCTGTCATGGCTGCCGCGACCAATCAGCGACGGCCACAGTCTGATTAGTTCCTCCCTACTCCCCTGCAGTCAGTGCCCGGTGCCCGCTCCATACTCCCCGCAGTCACTGCTCACACAGGGTTAATGCCAGCAGTAATGGAACGCGTTATGCCGTGGGTAACTCACTCTGTTACCGCCGCTATTAACCCTGTGTGACCAAGCTTTCACTATTGATGCTGCCTATGCAGCATCAATAGTAAAAAGATCTAATGTTAAAAATAATAAAAAAAATAAAAAATTATTATATACTCACCTTTCGCGACGCTCCGGTGACCGTGCCATGCAAGCGGCAGGTTCCGGTGCTAAGGGTGGTATGCGATAAGGACCTGTCATGATAACATCACGGTCATGTGACCACGATGTCATCACAGGTCATGCGCCCCTGCGTGAGAAGGACCTGCCATGACATCACAGTCATTTGACCATGACGTCATCACAGGTCCTGTGCGCCTGCGCGAGAAGGACCTGCCATGACGTCACGGTCATGTGACCGCGACGTCATCACACCCTTTGACCGGAAGCTGCCACGTGCACCTCGCACAGACAGCAGAACTACAAAGGGCCCTCAGATCGGAAGGTGAATATATGTTTATTTTTTATTTTTTAACCTGTGACATACGTGGCTGGGCAATATACTACGTAGCTGGGCAATATACTACGTGGCTCTGTGCTGTATACTACGTCACTGTGCAATATACTACGTGGCTCTGTGCAGTATACTACATCACTGGGCAATATACTACGTAACTGGGCAATATACTACGTGGCTGGCAATATACTACGTCACTGGGCAATATACTACGTAACTGGGCAATATGCTACATGGCTGGGCAATATACTACGTGGCTCTGTGCTGTATACTACGTTGCTGTGCAATATACTACGTGGCTCTGTGCTGTATACTACGTCACTGGACTATATACTACGTAACTGGGCAATATACTACGTGGTTGGGCAAAATACTATGTCACTGGGCAATATACTACGTAACTGGCAATATACTACGTGGCTGGGCAATATACTACGTGGCTGGGCAATATACTATGCCACTGGGCAATATACTATGTAACTGGGCAATATACTATGTGGCTGGGCAATATACTACGTGGCTGGACAATATACTATGCCACTGGGCAATATACTATGTAACTGGGCAATATACTACATGGCTGGGCATATACTACATCACTGGGCAATATACTACATTATTGGGCAATAAACTACGTGGCTGGGCAATATACTACGTGGCTGGGCAATATACTACGTGGCTGGGCAATATACTACGCCACTTGGCAATATACTATGTAACTGGGCAATATACTACGTGGCTGGGCAATATACTACGTGGCTGGGCAATATACTACGTGGCTGGGCAATATACTATGCCACTGGGCAATATACTATGTAACTGGGCAATATACTATGTGGCTGGGCAATATACTACGTGGCTGGGCAATATACTATGTCACTGGGCAATATACTACGTAACTGGGCAATATACTACGTGGCTCTGTGCTGTATACTACGTCACTATGTGGCTGGGCAATATACTACGTGGCTGGGCAATATACTATGTCACTGGGCAATATACTACGTAACTGGGCAATATACTACGTGGCTGGGCAATATACTACGTGCCTGGGCAATATACTACGCCACTGGGCAATATACTATGTAACTGGGCAATATACTACGTGGCTGGGCAATATACTACGTGGCTGGGCAATATAGTATGTGGCTGTGCAATATACTATGTGGACATGCATATTCTAGAATACCCGATGTGCTAGAATCGGGCCACCATCTAGTACAGAATAATAGCCCCATATAGTCCTCCATAGCGTTTTATTACCCACAAAGTCCTCCATACAGAATAATGGGCCCCACATAATCCTCTATACAGAATACTATCCTCATATAGTCATCCATACAGTATAAGGGCCCCACATAGTCCTTATCTTTTTTTTATATAGTGCTAACATATTACGCAGCGCTTTACAGTTTGCACACATTATCATTGCTGTCCCCGATGGGGCTCACAATCTAGAATCCCTATCAGTATGGTTTTGGAATGTGGGGGAAACCAGAGAACCTGGAGGAAACCCACGCAAACACGGGGAGAACATACACGCTCCTTGTGTGTCCTTGGTGGGATTTGAACCCAGGACCCCAGAGCTGCAAGGCTGCAGTGCTATCCACTGAATAATGGGCCCCACATTAAAAAAATACATAAACACTCACCTTTCCTCATACCCTCACTGCTCCAGTCTTGTCAGCAAGTACACTGAAGCTCCTTACTGCTTGGCACAGAGGGCTCAAAATGCATCATGCGCGCTGTCCTGGGATGTCAGATGCAGGGGGAAAATGATGGAGGAGGGAGCGAATGACTTCACTCTTCCGTCATTGCTTTAAACTGCATCTGCATCCTGGATGCCAATATAGATGAAATTTTGATTCCAGGCAGGCATTCAGGGGGTGATGTCAGCATCACGGCCAAGAAAAATTATCCTGCAGTCCAGATTGGGCCCACGGGCCAGAGATTGGCATGTATGTCCTAAGAGAAAAGCTGCCTCCAGCAATGTCTAACAAAAACTTGCTTGTTGTTCAAAACACAAGCATGTTCAATTCAACTCCGCATGCATGTTTATGGGAAATACACCTTCAGATGGCTCTTCAATAACTGCCAAATATAGACCTTTTTGATGATACAGTTAGGGCCAGAAATATTTGGACAGTGACACAATTTTCGCGAGTTGGGCTCTGCATGCCACCACATTGGATTTGAAATGAAACCTCTACAACAGAATTCAAGTGCAGATTGTAACGTTTAATTTGAAGGGTTGAACAAAAATATCTGATAGAAAATGTAGGAATTGTACACATTTCTTTACAAACACTCCACATTTTAGGAGGTCAAAAGTAATTGGACAAATAAACATAACCCAAACAAAATATTTTTATTTTCAATATTTTGTTGCAAATCCTTTGGAGGCAATCACTGCCTTAAGTCTGGAACCCATGGACATCACCAAACGCTGGGTTTCCTCCTTCTTAATGCTTTGCCAGGCCTTTACAGCCGCAGCCTTCAGGTCTTGCTTGTTTGTGGGTCTTTCCGTCTTAAGTCTGGATTTGAGCAAGTGAAATGCATGCTCAATTGGGTTTAGATCTGGAGATTGACGTGGCCATTGCAGAATGTTCCACTTTTTGGCACTCATGAACTCCTGGGTAGCTTTGGCTGTATGCTTGGGGTCATTGTCCATCTGTACTATGAAGCGCCGTCCAATCAACTTTGCAGCATTTGGCTGAATCTGGGCTGAAAGTATATCCCGGTACACTTCAGAATTCATCCGGCTACTCTTGTCTGCTCTTATGTCATCAATAAACACAAGTGACCCAGTGCCATTAAAAGCCATGCATGCCCATGCCATCATGTTGCCTCCACCATGTTTTACTGAGGATGTGGTGTGCCTTGGATCCTGTGCCGTTCCCTTTCTTCTCCAAACTTTTTTCTTCCCATCATTCTGGTACAGGTTGATCTTTGTCTCATCTGTCCATAGAATACTTTTCCAGAACTGAGCTGGCTTCTTGAGGTGTTTTTCTGCAAATTTAACTCTGGCCTGTCTATTTTTGGTATTGATGAATGGTTTGCATCTAGATGTGAACCCTTTGTATTTACTGTCATGGAGTCTTCTCTTTACTGTTGACTTAGAGACAGATACACCTACTTCACTGAGAGTGTTCTGGACTTCAGTTGATGTTGTGAACGGGTTCTTCTTCACCAAATTAAGTATGCGGCGATCATCCGCCACTGTTGTCATCCGTGGACACCCAGGCCTTTTTGAGTTCCCAAGCTCACCAGTCAATTCCTTTTTTCTCAGAATGTACCCAACTGTTGATTTTGCTACTCCAAGCATGTCTGCTATCTCTCTGATGGATTTTTTCTTTTTTTTCAGCCTCAGGATGTTCTGCTTCACCTCAATTGAGAGTTCCTTTGACCGCATGTTGTCTGCTCACAGCAACAGCTTCCAAATGCAAAACCACACACCTGGAATCCACCCCTGACCTTTTAACTACTTCATTGATTACAGGTTAACGAGGGAGACGCCTTCAGAGTTAATTGCAGCCCTTAGAGTCCATTGTCCAATTACTTTTGGTCCCTTGAAAAAGAGGACGCTATGCATTACAGAGCTATGATTCCTAAACCCTTTCTCCGATTTGGATGTGGAAACTATCATATTGCAGCTGGGAGTGTGCACTTTCAGCCCATATTACATATATAATTTTATTTCTGAACATGTTTTTGTAAACAGCTAAAATAACAAAACTTGTGTCACTGTCCAAATATTTCTGGCCCTAACTGTATGTCTTGTGTGATAATGTTCATGATTCAATTAAAAGTGGTTATGATCTATACAGATGGAGGTTTACCAGGCAGGTCCAAGGACTTTAGTCCCTCATTGTATGTTGAATATTGTTATATATATATATAGGTTAAGCCCACAAAAATAGATTTCATTTATGCCAAGAATGAATATTACATTAGTACCATACAAATGACTGAATGGAAAAACAGAAACTGAGAATAACATAGGACATGTCACTTTAAGTTGTGGACACATTTATCTGGGTGTATTTATTGTTCACCTCCTCCTCAAACCTTGAATCAAAAGTTTGGAAGAATTATATCTCATTTAATGCAAAGTCCATTTTTTACAGTTACAAATTCATAATCTAAAGCTCTTATCACCACAGCTTCATTTATCTGACTTTATTGCCTTTCATTTCTGAAAATAATTTACAGCTTGCATTCTGACATCTAAATTAAGAGGGTGCACTAATTCTTGTGCATAACAATAATGAATTAATAAGCTTTTCCCTGCAAAGCCAGCAACGATTAATTATTATGCACACTACAGTAAAGTCACTATTTGTTGGGTAAATTGAGCTTTATCAGCTATTGTTCTAAATGACAATAAAGCCCCAATGAATAAAATGATACCTATTAAAAGCAATGCATAAAAATATTGTAAAAAAATTAGGTTTGACACTTTAGGCTGAATAGTTGGCAATAGATTATTACATCTAACCCTAGACACCTCTATTACGAGACCTTGTGTGCGAGATTAATGAATGAAGCCTAGTTCTGTAAATCTAACGAAAAAAAAATCTGCTGCAGGGCAATAAAATAGCAATTTACATATTAGCACCCACTATATAAAAGAAACTGTCTGTGAAAAACACTGTGTTATACCGAGGATACAGGGACTTAAAGGGAATCTGTCACCCCAAAATTCGCCTATAAGCTGCGGCCACCGGCATCAGGAGCTTATCTACAGCATTCTGGAATGCTGTAGATAAGCCCCCGATATCACCTGAAAGAGAAGAAAAACAGGTTATATTATACTCACCCAGGGGCGGTCCAGGCCTTGGGCCTGCCATCTTCTTACGATGACGTCCTCCTCTTTTCTTCCTGCCGCGGCTCTTGGGCAGATGTAATTTGTCTGCCCTGTTGAGGGCAGAGCAAAGTACTGCAATGTGCTGGTGCCGGGAAAGGTCAGAGAGGCACAGCGACTGCGCACTGCAGTACTTTGCTCTGCCCTCAAAAGGGCAAATCAGTATGCCTGCATCGGAGGCGACACAGGAAGAAAAGAAGAGGACGTCATTGCATGAAGATCGGCTCTGCTACTTAGAGGCAATGCTCAGATCACCCCTATGTAGTAGAATTACAGCTTTGATTTGAGCGACGACCACAGGGTGGCGCTCACAGCAATCTGGCATCAACAGCCAAAGAGGTCTCCAGGAGACCTCTGGTTGTCATGCTGATGCACTGCTGACCCCCGATCAAGTGACGGGTGTCAGCGGTGCGCACATTTCCATCCCGATGGCCAGAAGTGCTTGTTAAATGCCGCTGTCAAAGTTTGACAGTGGCATTTAACTAGTTAATAGGCCCGCATGGATTGCGATTCCACCTGCGCCTATTGCAGGCACATGTCGGCTGTTGAAAACAGCTGACATGTCGCAGCTTTGAGGTTGACTCACAGCCGGAGCCCACCTCAAAGCGGGGGTACTGACCTCAGATGTACTATTCCATCCAAGGTCAGTAAGAGGTTAATGCTTGAACGGGAGTTTGATTCCCCGCCCCGCATGTTTGGCGCTTTGTAGTCAGCCAATGAATATGTGGGGATTGCTTGCCAGTCACTGTAATGCTGTAGCCATCTTAGTCATGGCATTACTGTGATTGGCTGGCCGCATAGCGTCATCAGGTCTATACAGTGGGGCAAAAAAGTATTTAGTCAGTCAGCAATTGTGCAAGTTCCGCCACTTAAAAAGATGAGAGGCGTCTGTAATTTACATCATAGGTAGACCTCAACTATGGGAGACAAACTGAGAAAAAAAAATCCAGAAAATCACATTGTCTGTTTTTTTAACATTTTATTTGCATATTATGGTGGAAAATAAGTATTTGGTCAGAAACAAAATTTCATCTCAATACTTTGTAATATATCCTTTGTTGGCAATGACAGAGGTCAAACGTTTTCTGTAAGTCTTCACAAGGTTGCCACACACTGTTGTTGGTATGTTGGCCCATTCCTCCATGCAGATCTCCTCTAGAGCAGTGATGTTTTTGGCTTTTCGCTTGGCAACACGGACTTTCAACTCCCTCCAAAGGTTTTCTATAGGGTTGAGATCTGGAGACTGGTTAGGCCACTCCAGGACCTTGAAATGCTTCTTACGAAGCCACTTCTTCGTTGCCCTGGCGGTATGCTTTGGATCATTGTCATGTTGAAAGACCCAGCCACGTTTCATCTTCAATGCCCTTGCTGATGGAAGGAGGTTTGCACTCAAAATCTCACGATACATGGCCCCATTCATTCTTTCATGTACCCGGATCAGTCGTCCTGGCCCCTTTGCAGAGAAACAGCCCCAAAGCATGATGTTTCCACCACCATGCTTTACAGTAGGTATGGTGTTTGATGGATGCAACTCAGTATTCTTTTTCCTCCAAACACGACAAGTTGTGTTTCTACCAAACAGTTCCAGTTTGGTTTTATCAGACCATAGGAAATTCTCCCAAAACTCCTCTGGATCATCCAAATGCTCTCTAGCAAAATTCAGACGGGCCCGGACATGTACTGGCTTAAGCAGTGGGACACATATGGCACTGCAGGATCTGAGTCCATGGTGGCGTAGTGTGTTACTTATGGTAGGCCTTGTTACATTGGTCCCAGCTCTCTGCAGTTCATTCACTAGGTCCCCCCGCGTGGTTCTGGGATTTTTGCTCACCGTTCTTGTGATCATTCTGACCCCACGGGGTGGGATTTTGCGTGGAGCCCCAGATCGAGGGAGATTATCAGTGGTCTTGTATGTCTTCCATTTTCTAATTATTGCTCCCACTGTTCATTTCTTCACTCCAAGCTGGTTGGCTATTGCAGATTCAGTCTTCCCAGCCTGGTGCAGGGCTACAATTTTGTTTCTGGTGTCCTTTGACAGCTCTTTGGTCTTCACCATAGTGGAGTTTGGAGTCAGACTGTTTGAGGGTGTGCACAGGTGTCTTTTTATACTGATAACAAGTTTAAACAGGTGCCATTACTACAGGTAATGAGTGGAGGAAAGAGGAGACTCTTAAAGAAGAAGTTACAGGTCTGTGAGAGCCAGAAATCTTGATTGTTTGTTTCTGACCAAATACTTATTTTCCACCATAATATGCAAAAAAAATGATAAAAAAACAGACAATGTGATTTTCTGGATTTTTTTTTCTCAGTTTGTCTCCCATAGTTGAGGTCTACCTATGATGTAAATTACAGACGCCTCTCATCTTTTTAAGTGGTGGAACTTGCACTATTGCTGACTGACTAAATACTTTTTTGCCCCACTGTATAAGACCCTTGACGCCACACTCGGCACAATATACTCCTGACACAGGAAGCGTAGGGAGAGGTGCTGGTGAGAGGGACAGAATCGTAGTTGCGTATTAACCAGGGATTCAACCACATTTATAATTCTGTTAAGTACAACAACAGCACTTTTTAGGGCTAATTGTAATCAATAGTAATACTACTGTTAGCAGCACTTAGGGAGACATTGTGCTGAAGAGATCAAGTAGGTCAGGATAGCGTTAATTGCATGTACTTTAAATTGCAGCCTGCAACTGATACCAGTACCTCTTTTCAGGGCTAATAATATTATTTTTGTTCTTAAGTCTGCAAATTATTCTGATCAGGGAAATATTACACATAATTTTTACTGCAGCAGTTATGCGCCAAAGGCATACAACCAGACTTGGTTGGCTCTCAAAAGCATTCATATTTTGATACTGCAGTCTCATACGACCATCTCAATTAGGCAAATTTGCCTAAGTTGTGCCTCAAAACTCCCAAAGTAAGTTGTTTGTTAAAAAAATTGCATTGCTATATTTATTCTGCAGTCTGATATGTCCGAGTGAGATGTGTAAATTTGCCTGCCTTTGTAATAAAGCCTTTAAGCTGGGAAATTTTATCATGCTACATTTGGGTCTAAAACCCCCCTAAAAAAGAAATTGTTACAAATATTGCATTACTATATTTGTACTGCAGTCTCTCACGTTCGTCTGAAGTGGGCAAGTTTTGCTGGCATTGTAATACTGCAATTTTTTTCAGCAGTGATATTTTATATGGCATTTACCATGCTAAATTTGGGCCTCAAAGCACACACAAAAAAACTTTGTCATTGTCTGCAATGTTTTCACAACAGGGATGTATCATACATTATTTAAAATGGGTAAGGTCAAGTGTGTGGTAAGGGATGGGGAAGTGGATGTGATGCTGAAGGTGAGCACAGAGGCCGAGGACATGGGCAAGGTGAATCCTTGCCTGCTGCGGGAGCACAACAAACACGCACATCATGTCGATCTAGCTTTCTGCACCACATTGGAAGGGGATGCAGAACACTAATCTTGAAGCCAGACCAGTGTGAAAAGGTTGTTGGATGGATAACAGATAATGCTTCAGGTTTCAGTAGCTGTGATTCTGCACAACATAATCCTCACTCTTATTCTCCTTCTTCCCACCATTCCGAGTGCCCAGAGACAAGTGATCCCACACTGGAACACTCCAAAGAGCTGGTCACATTTCCATTTATAGAATCTGGCCTCTCGCCCTGTCAGTTCCCACTGGGACATGAGGAGAACATATGTAGTGATACTCAAATAGTTCAGTAGCTCCACTCACAAGAAGGAAAATACAACTACTTTTGCAAGAGCTGGATGATGATGAGACTCATTGCCAGGAAGTGGTGTTGTTACGTTAGCAAGTCAGGAGGAGGACCAGGCTGTGGAAGTGGAAGACGAGTTGGTGGAAGATGAAGTCACTGACCCAACCTGGGAAGGTGACATGCAGAGTGAGGACAGCAGTGCACAGTGGGAGGGATCCACTGCACCATAACAGGCAGGAAGAGGCAGTTGGGTGGCCAGAGACACAAGGCTAGCAACTGGTCCCTAGAGCACAGCACGGGTGAAGTTGCCAAGCCAATGGTTAGGTGTTCCTGAGTTTGGTGCTTTTTTAAAGACATTCAAGTTAACATAAAAAAAATCCATTTGCAACATCTGCCGTGCCACCATCAGCCAGGGCAGCACAACTATCAGCCTGACCACTGCCAGCATGCTAAGGCACATGCAAGCAAAGCACCCAACTACTTTGCCTGACCGTCGGGGTCCGGAAACAGTGTGTGCAAGTGACACCACTGCCTCTTGCCCTGTTCTATGGGTACACAAATTCCCTGTCCATGAAGATGCTACTCACCTTGCACCTGTCATTGCACACTTGCAACCACTGTCAACAACCACATCCACCTCCTTGTCCTAGTGCAGAGTTTAGTTATCAATACCCCAGTCCTTGGAACACAAAAGTAAATACGCTTCCACCCACTTACAAGCTACAATGCTAAGATTGCCTGCCCTAGAAATGTTGCCAAATAAGCTTGAGGAGTTGAAACCTTTCTGCAACCTCATGGTGGCAGCAGTCCCTTTGTACCCAGTCCCCAGCCGCCACTCTTTCTCCTAGTGTGCCGTCCCCGCTTTACACAAGCACATATCCTATAACATCAACCTTGATCACCTCTTTTACTGGGAAGGCCCATTTAACCACGTAAACCTGGACAATTGCTTGTGGCCAGGGATGCTACATTTACCTGACGGCACACTAAGTGAACATTGTGGAAGCCGGGACACAGTTGGACCCTGGAATGGAATAAGTTCTACCTACACTAAGGATTGCAGGCTCTGGTTCAATCAAGGTTGCTCCCACCTTCTACAGCTGTTTTTACACCTCCTCCTCCTCCTCACCCTCCTTCTCACAAAAACGTCAACATCAGTGCAACCTGGAAGCACTGCAGCACTGCCTCTGCGAAAGGCAAGAAGCTGTGCTGAAGCTAATCTTCTTAGGTGACAAATAACACACCACCAGGGTCGTTGAAAGGTCTAAAAGACCAGACTGATATGTGGCTATTAGCCCTTAACCTACAATCAGGCATGGTCATGTGTGACAATGGCCGTAACCTAGTGGCAGCTATGAAGTTTGGTAACCTCGCACACATACCCTGCCTGGCCCATGTGGTCAAATTAGTGGTTCAGCGGTTTCTCAAAAAGTACCCAGATCTGCCTGAGTTAATTGTGAAAGTACGCCACTTATGTGCCCATTTCCGCAAGTCAGCTACAGCTGCAGCCACCCTGGCAGTACTGCGGCAGCATTTGCAATTTTCAGCTGAACAATTGGTGTGCAATTTCATCTAACCTCTTTTTCTGATCTTTCATGATACATTGGGGGCTTATCTACAACATTACAGAATGCTGTAGATAAGCCCCTGATGCTGGTGGGCTTAGCTCACCTTCGAATTTGGGGGTGACAGGTTCCCTTTAAATAATGTATTGACACAATGCTTATTTTTTACAGATTGGACCTGATATTACTGCAAGGGCATTGCAAGAGCATTTAAATATTAGGGGCATAAGCTCAAAACATTCTTTAAATAGTGTAAGTGCCTGTTAGTACTCCAAGCGTATTGCCAGAGGAGAGGAGTGAAAATCCAGGGCCATAAGCCCAAACACAATTATACCACACAAAACTTAGATTTATTGAAAACGGAACAGCTATAAAGTAAGCTTTCAAGTAACACTAAACAAAATAACTACACAACAACTACACAAAAATAATAAAAAATTTGGCAGTTCCTCTCTTAATTTTATCCCATCTACTAATGTTATTTTGCATCATATTGCAAGTAAATGAAGACATGAAAAACATCTTCATATTTTGCCCAAGGAGATTAGCTGCCCCCCCCATAACCCATCTCCAGACTATCCACCGACTGGCTGTAAGAAAACTGGCAGCAAAAGAAGACCTCCACCCACTCACACTTTAGTGTCTAAAATAGGATACAAAGGCCATTAAGCCTCATGTTTTGGCTTATCCAAAGACATATGAAATATCTAATGGAATGGAAACTTCCTTAGATTAAAAAGGATTTCTATTGGTAGAAATTGGAAACAACCATTTGGAGGATAATTCTTTTGTCCTCTATATAAACACATTAAAAATATGGAGAAAATAAGAATGATGCACATTAATATTTTATTAATATTTCTTAGTCATTGGATGATATAGAATCTATTATATAAATTTACTTAACAACTAATTAATAGTTTTCTAAGCAAGCAAGAAAACTGCCATATAATTGAGAATGCATTTCCAGCATTAAAGAGGGTATTATCTTGATAAATGACTTTGCTCCTTTCTTAAAAGAAAGTGGTCCAAAACTTTGATAAACGACCCCTCCAGCCTTTACATTACAGTGATTCAGCTTTTCACCCATAGGCATCATTTGTCAGCTTGTCAGGATTATCCTATATGGTGAAAGTATATCGGTAGACATATTATTTTCTTTGTGTCTCCCCAGTATTACAGGTTAAGGGTTAATACGTGCATTTCAGAATGAATGCATACATTTCAGAATGGTCAAACCTACAATTTATTCTATTCTTTCATACAATCTTGGAGGTTATAACTTTTGCGCAATTAGACAATTCTAGGAGTAGATAGTGAAAATTCAATGGAATCATTTCTCAAGTACCTGGATGTCTACAAAGTCAACTTTTTACGATACTGTTAAAAAAAATTATGGAATGCTTACATTTTAAAGTTATGCATTGTTAGAATTCATACATAGCATATCGAGCCCATTTACCTTAGTTGCTTATTTTCCAAATGCATAGTGCCAACAGCATAGCCCTGAGTGCTGTACTTTGCTAGCCACTGTTATACAGTGGCCCCTGAAAGCCATTAAGTGTCTAGAAATTGTTCTTTTACCATGTAGAGCTAAACAATGTCTAGTTTCATTTTTTGTGCATACAGAGCGGCATGGTGCCCTCATAGTGCTAATCTAGCCAGTGCGATATGGCGTCTTATTGTGTTTACCTAAAGCTTTTGCTTAAACAGCACCCTACCTTATCAACAAGCATCCTTTTATTAAATATGTGTACTGCTTTATTTGCACATACAGAATACAGTATACACAAGAGAAATGTCTCTAAGAGCAGTTCCAAAATATAAGGGTATGTGCACACGTTGCAGATTTGCCTGTGGAATTTTCTGTGCAGATTCTGCTTCTCTTGGCAGAAAATGCAGTTAAAAATCCACATGGATTTGATGTGTTTTTGATGCATTTTTGACTCATTTTTGATGCGGATTTTCATGCGGATTTGTGTGCGTTTTTGAAAGCTAAATAAAGATCTATTATTTAACAAAAACAAGAATTGTGATATCAACCTCTTCATTTACATACTCCATTGAAGAATAATGTTTGCACACACAGAAAGACAGATAGAAAAATTGGAACAGCACATACAATTAAATGGGTGCACAGACCTCCAAGCAACTAATCCATATACTTGCCAAATATACAGGAACCAAAAAAAAATGGAAGGCAGCACTCCAGGTTTTAGCAAAAATATAAGTGGACTTTATTGGCGCGGTGAAACGTTTCAACTTCCAAAAGCTGCTTGAGTGCTCTATAGGCCTCCAGTGACACACTGACAGGAGACAATGGCTCCTGCAGTGTTATCACTAAAGAGGTTACAATATATGGAATGAAGTGGTAGTTCCAGCTCCTTAAAATTCAAAGTCTTTATTTTCCAAGTTAAAACTTCATAATCATCAAAGAATTCTTGTACATCAAGGATGCATAGGCAGTGAAAAAGAAAGGTATAAGCAACGCGTTACGATCAACTAAGATCTTTATAACAGCTTAATCCTGCATCTACCTTCTAGTTCTCGTCATAAGCTGTTCCATATACTCTTACACAGCTGATTTGATCACCTGGTATTAATTGCAGAGTCTGCACCTATCAAAATTTCACAGAAAAATTATAAATTTTTAAAACATCATAATACATATAAATGACATAATACATACAACAACTATTTACAAATAATGGTACATTAATTCATTTCTCCTATTCAGGCCACTTGGATATCTTGTTTTTAGATTATAAATCCAAAATGCCTCTCTGGTTAAGAGGCGTCTTTTTATATTTCCACCGCGCGGTGATTTTTTTATTTGTTCTATACCTTGGACTTTCATTGCTGACATATTTCCAGCGTGGTGGGTTATAAAGTGTTTTGCTACCATGGAAATATTGCGATTATTACTATTTCCTTTTAGTGTGTTTCTCAAATGTTCGGATATGCGCGTCTTTAATTTTCTTGTGGTGCAACCCACATTTGTTAGATTACAGACAATTACTCACAATCTATTTTATAGACCACATTAGTCGTATGACAATTTATGAATTGCTTTATATTATACATTGATGAATTTTTCTTGTCAGTGAAGGTTTTACTTGTAAGCGCATGTTCACATGTGCTGCACGATGTGGTTCCGCACTTGTAGAAGCCATTGACTTCCAGCCATGTCCTTGATTTGGTTCTGGTCAGAAATAGTCCCGGGGAGATGAAGTTTCCTATTGCATTAAATTTATAGAGTAGTTTTTTGGTTCCACTCTTTTATAAACTCTTCTGTATATACGATTGTAGGAACTTTTTTTTATCCTCAAGCCCCTTGGTATCATGTCCTTCGCTACATAGTTTTTTAATGTGGTATAATTCCACCAAATTCTGGTTTCTTGTTTAGAGCGTTTTTCCAGCTCCATCATGTTATTAGTAAAGTCTATGGGGTCAGTTGTTTCCCCTGGGATACCTCCAAACACATGTGCGACCTTTTCAGATCTGTTTTTAGTGCGCATAGTGGCCATCATAGGAAAAAAAAATAAAAATTATAATAAATTTAATGCAACTCTTAATAAAACATGATGAAGCAAAACTTCCAGAAATTCAAAAAAGTGTTGAAGAAACTAACGGCTTGATAAATGAATATAAGAGTTTGTCACAATTTGAATCCTCTCTATTCAAAATGAAAGAGAATGTAACTACATTAGAGGAGGATATAATGAGCAGAAAAAATACAAGTTTGAAAGAGACTTAACCCCTTAGTGACAGAGCCAATTTGGTACTTAATGACCAGGCCAATTTTTGCAATTCTGACCACTGTCACTTTATGAGGTTATAACTCTGGAACGCTTCAACGGATCCCGCTGATTCTGAGATTGTTTTTTCGTGACATATTGTACTTCATGTTAGTGGTAACATTTCTTCGATATTACTTGCGATTATTTATGAAAAAAATGGAAATATGGCGAAAATTTTTAAAATTTTGCAATTTTCAAACTTTGTATTTTTATGCCCTTAAATCAGAGAGATATGTCACAAAAAATGGTTAATAAATAACATTTTCCACATGTCTACTTTACATCAGCACAATTTTGGAAACAAAATTTTTTTTTGTTACGGAGTTATAAGGGTTAAAAGTTGACCAGCAATTTCTCATTTTTACAACACCATTTATTTTTAGGGACCACATCACATTTGAAGTCATTTTGAGGGGTCTATATGATAGAAAATAATGAAGTGTGACACCATTCTAAAAACTACACCCCTCAAGGTTCTCAAAACCACATTCAAGAAGTTTATTAACCCTTTACGTGCTTCACAGGAACTGAAACAATGTGGAAGGAAAAAATGAACATTTAACTTTTTTTTGCAAACCTCTTAATTCAGAACCATTTTTTTTATTTTCACAAGTGTAAAAACAGAAATGTAACCATAAATTTTGTTACGCAATTTCTCCTGAATACGCCAATACCCCATATGTGGGGGTAAACCACTTTTTGGGCACACCGCAGAACTTAGAAGTGAAGGAGCGCCGTTTGACTTTTTCAATGCAGAATTGGCTGGAATTGAGATCGGACGCCATGCCACGTTTAGAGAGCCCCTGATGTGCCTAAACAGTGGAAACTCCCCACAAGTGACACCATTTTGGAAACTAGACCCTTAAAGGAGCATATCTAGATGTGCGGTGAGCACTTTGAACCCCCATGTGCTTCACAGAAGTTTATAATGTAGAGCCGTGAAAAAAAAAATCGCATTTTTTCTACAAAAATGATCTTTTTGCCCACAAATTTTTATTTTCACAAGGGTAACAGGAGAAATTAGACCACTAAAGTTGTTGTGCAATTTCTCCTGAGTACGTCGATACCCAATATGTGGGGGTAAACCACTGTTTGGGCGCACCGCAAAGCTTGGAAGAGAAAGAGTGCCGTTTTACTTTTTCAATGTAGAATTGGCTGGAATTGAGATCGGACGCCATGTCGCGTTTGGAGAGCCCCTGATGTGCCTAAACAGTAGAAATCCCCCACAAGTGACCCCATTTTGGAAACTATAGACCCCCATGGAACTTATCTAGATGTGTGGTGAGAACCTTGAATGCCCAAGTGCTTCATAGAAGTTTATAATGCAGAGCCGTGAAAATAAAAAATATTTTTTTTTCCACAAAAAAGATATAGTAGCCCCCAAGTTTTTATTTTCACAAGGGTAACAGGAGAAATTGGACTGCAATAGTTGTTGTCCAATTTATCCCGAGTACGCTGATGTGCCATATGTGGGGGTAAACCACTGTTTGGGCGCACGGCAGAGCTCGGAAGGGAAGGAGCGCCTTTTTGGAATGCAGACTTTGATAGAATGGTCTGTGGGCATTATGTTGCGATTGCAGAGCCCCTGATATACCTAAACTATAGTAACCCCCCACAAGTGACCCCATTTTGGAAACTAGACCCCCAAAGGAACTTATCTAGATGTGTGGTGAGAACTTTGAATGCCCAAGTGCTTCACAGAAGTTTAGAATGCAGAGTCGTGAAAATAAAAAATATTTTTTTTTTCACAAAAAAGATATTGTAGCCCCCAAGTTTTTATTTTCACAAGGGTAACAAGAGAAATTGGACCCCAGAAGTTGTTGTCCAATTTATCCCGAGTACGCTGATGCCCCATATGTGGGGGTAACCCACTGTTTGGGCGCACGGCAGAGCTCAGAAGGGAGGGAGCACCATTTGACTTTTTGAGCGCAAAATTGGCTGTCGTGTTTGGAGACCCCCTGATGTACCTAAACAGTGGAAACCCCCCAATTCTAGCTCCAACCCTAACCCCAACACACCCCTAACCCTAATCCCAACCTGATCCATAATCCTAATCACTAACCCTAACTAGAGTTGAGCGACCTTGACCTTTTTAGAGTCGAGCCGGGTTTTGCGAAACCCGACTATGTCCAAAGTCGGGTCGAGTGAAATCGGCCGATTATGACGTAAAGTCGGGATCGACCGAAACACGAAACCCAATGCAAGTCAATGGGGCAGCATAGTCGGCAGTGAGTGGGGGCCAGGAAAACACCTAGAGTGGCCATTTTAATGTCAAAACCATCCATTCTTCTTAATGAAGCTTGTCAAGCGTAATTTACCTTATAATAATTGGAAGGCATTTGAAATTGGGGGTCATTTGGCTAAAGTTGTGGGGGGTAGGGCTGGTTCAAGTAATTAGTGGGCCCAGGAAATCTGGACCACGTCACGGCAGTGGAGCAGGGAGAGGTAAGTATTTCAACTTTGCAAGTGCTGTGAACCTGAGCAAGCAGGGGGGGCCCACTCGTTGGCATTGGCACTGGCACAGGGCCCCTCAAAGTACAGCGGTGTGTTTGCACGGCGGGGGCGCCTCCCACCGGCAGCAACACTTTTGCGTACTATGAGAGGCCCTGTGCCAGTGACGTCGCCAACTAGTATTCCTCCCCCCACCTGATGAAGGAACCTGCACTTTCATCTGCACCTTCCTCTTTGTCCCCGTGTAAGGTGGTATGGTATGCGGGAAGAGCAACCTGACTTTCAGCAGGGTCACAATGTTGTTGTGTAGCGTGCACGGGGAATGTTGCGTTATGGGTCAATGTACCAGCAGACTCATCTATCACTGGCTGGGCAATGGGCACGATGAAGTGGAAACACAGATATAGGCCCAAAGAAGAAAGTGGGCTAAATGCAGTTCAAAATTGGTAACACAGGAATAACCAGGGGGCATTGCAGTGGAGGACAACTGGAATGAGAGGCTGACACAGAGAGTAGGGCCAAATCAGTAAGTAGTCGAAATGCAGTTCAAAATTGGCAACCGTAGTAAACAGGCGGCACAGCTTTGTTCAGTGGAGGAGAACAGCAAGGAGTGGCAGACACCGATAGTAGGCCCCAAACCAACTAGTACGCCAAATGCAGTTGTTCCATTTAACCACAATTTAATGAGAGCCTGAAGATAGAAGCTCAGGAAAGGCAACCTGGGGAACACCTTGGAGTGTAACACACCATCTCTCTCCACCCCATACCCATTTTGTATGGCCTAATGCAGTGTACTTTTCTACAACTACTAAACGAGAGTCGGAAGACCGAAGCAATGGCAAGGAAACCTGGGGAACACCTTAGAGTGTAACACACCCTCTCTCTACACCCCATACCCAATTTGAAGGTCTAATGCAGTGTAGTTTCCAAGAACTACTAAACGAGAGCCGGAAGATCGAAGCTCAGGAAAGGCAACCTGGGGAACACCTTGGAGTGTAACACACCCTCTCGCTACACCCCATACCCAATTTGAAGGCCTAATGCAGCGTAGTTTCCAACAACTACTAAACGAGAGCCGGAAGATCGAAGCTCAGGAAAGGCAACCTGGGGAACACCTTGGAGTGTAACAAACCCTCTCTCTACACCCCATACCCAATTTGTAGGCCTAATGCAGCGTAGTTTCCGACAACTACTAAACGAGAGCATGAAGATCGAAGCTCAGGAAAGGCAACCTGGGGAACACCTTGGAGTGTAACACACCCTCTCTCTACACCCCATACCCAATTTGTAGGCCTAATGCAGCGTAGTTTCCGACAACTACTAAACGAGAGCCGGAATATCGAAGCTCAGGAAAGGCAACCTGGGGAACACCTTGGAGTGTAACACACCCTCTCTCTACACCCCATACCCAATTTGTAGGCCTAATGCAGCGTAGTTTCCGACAACTACTAAACGAGAGCCGGAATATCGAAGCTCAGGAAAGGCAACCTGGGGAACACCTTGGAGTGTAACACACCCTCTCTCTACACCCCATACCCAATTTGAAGGCCTAATGCAGTGTAGTTTCCAAGAACTACTAAACGAGAGCCGGAAGATCGAAGCTCAGGAAAGGCAACCTGGGGAACACCTTGGAGTGTAACACACCCTCTCGCTACACCCCATACCCAATTTGAAGGCCTAATGCAGCGTAGTTTCCAACAACTACTAAACGAGAGCCGGAAGATCGAAGCTCAGGAAAGGCAACCTGGGGAACACCTTGGAGTGTAACAAACCCTCTCTCTACACCCCATACCCAATTTGTAGGCCTAATGCAGCGTAGTTTCCGACAACTACTAAACGAGAGCATGAAGATCGAAGCTCAGGAAAGGCAACCTGGGGAACACCTTGGAGTGTAACACACCCTCTCTCTACACCCCATACCCAATTTGTAGGCCTAATGCAGCGTAGTTTCCGACAACTACTAAACGAGAGCCGGAATATCGAAGCTCAGGGAAGGCAACCTGGGGAACACCTTGGAGTGTAACACACCCTCTCTCTACACCCCATACCCAATTTGAAGGCCTAATGCAGTGTAGTTTCCAAGAACTACTAAACGAGAGCCGGAAGATCGAAGCTCAGGAAAGGCAACCTGGGGAACACCTTGGAGTGTAACACACCCTCTCGCTACACCCCATACCCAATTTGTAGGCCTAATGCAGCGTAGTTTCCGACAACTACTAAACGAGAGCCGGAATATCGAAGCTCAGGAAAGGCAACCTGGGGAACACCTTGGAGTGTAACACACCCTCTCTCTACACCCCATACCCAATTTGAAGGCCTAATGCAGTGTAGTTTCCAAGAACTACTAAACGAGAGCCGGAAGATCGAAGCTCAGGAAAGGCAACCTGGGGAACACCTTGGAGTGTAACACACCCTCTCGCTACACCCCATACCCAATTTGAAGGCCTAATGCAGCGTAGTTTCCAACAACTACTAAACGAGAGCCGGAAGATCGAAGCTCAGGAAAGGCAACCTGGGGAACACCTTGGAGTGGAACACACCATCTCTCTACACCCCATACCCAATTTGAAGGCCTAATGCAGAGTAGTTTCCAAGAACTACTAAACGAGAGCCGGAAGATCGAAGCTCAGGAAAGGCAACCTGGGGAACACCTTGGAGTGTAACACAACGTCTCTCTACACGACGGAAGGGCTGATTCTTAGGAAGGAAGGCTGTTGGAAATAAGCATTGCGCGTCCGAGGGTGATTATATTCTTATTAGGTATATACTCACCCTCGGACGCGCCCTGCTTCTTTATTTGGAATGAATGTTTATTTGCAATGTGGTGTTGACTTTCTCTATTATTTTGGTAATTAATGATTTTATTATTTTCATTATTTTGCATCTTCTCGGCAATAATATAAAGAAGACGCGACAGGACAACACTCGGTGGATGCCATATGTGTGTTTTCAATTTAAAAAAACTTTCAGTTAACTACTTGCAGGAGAAAGTAATTGTAGCTGGTGGCCATTTTTAGTACTGTACCAGATTTTAGTTGTGTGTTTGTTTTTAATGTTAAAATGTCTGCATTTGATATCTCACCAGTATTTTCTTTTTTATAAGCAAAATACTTATTTTTATATTTTCTGATGTTGGTTCCAGGGGTACACGGCCAGCAGTGCCCTGGTCAGTGTAGTAGTAGTTGAAAGAATGGACCGCAGACAGGCATCGAAGGCCTAAAATAATAACACATGGCTGTAGGCAATTTTAAATTGGTTCCAGGGGTACACGGACAGCAGTGGTGTGGTCAGTGGAGGCCTAGTGGAAGGAGTGACCGCAGACAGGCATCGAAGGCCTAAAATAATAACACATGGCTGTAGGCAATTTTAAATTGGTTCCAGGGGTACACGGGCAGCAGTGACCTGGTCAGTGTAGTAGTAGTTGAAAGAATGGACCGCAGACAGGCATCGAAGGCCTAAAATAAAAAAATTGGGCTGGCTGTAGGCAATTTTAAATTGGTTCCAGGGGTACACGGGCAGCAGTGGTGTGGTCAGTGGAGGCCTAGTGGAAGGAGTGACCGCAGACAGGCATCGAAGGCCTAAAATAATAACACATGGCTGTAGGCAATTTTAAATTGGTTCCAGGGGTACACGGGCAGCAGTGACCTGGTCAGTGTAGTAGTAGTTGAAAGAATGGACCGCAGACAGGCATCGAAGGCCTAAAATAAAAAAATTGGGCTGGCTGTAGGCAATTTTAAATTGGTTCCAGGGGTACACGGGCAGCAGTGGTGTGGTCAGTGGAGGCCTAGTGGAAGGAGTGACCGCAGACAGGCATCGAAGGCCTAAAATAATAACACATGGCTGTAGGCAATTTTAAATTGGTTCCAGGGGTACACGGGCAGCAGTGACCTGGTCAGTGTAGTAGTAGTTGAAAGAATGGACCGCAGACAGGCATCGAAGGCCTAAAATAAAAAAATTGGGCTGGCTGTAGGCAATTTTAAATTGGTTCCAGGGGTACACGGACAGCAGTGGTGTGGTCAGTGGAGGCCTAGTGGAAGGAGTGACCGCAGACAGGCATCGAAGGCCTAAAATAATAACACATGGCTGTAGGCAATTTTAAATTGGTTCCAGGGGTACACGGACAGCAGTGGTGTGGTCAGTGGAGGCCTAGTGGAAGGAGTGACCGCAGACAGGCATCGAAGGCCTAAAATAATAACACATGGCTGTAGGCAATTTTAAATTGGTTCCAGGGGTACACGGACAGCAGTGACCTGGTCAGTGTAGTAGTAGTTGAAAGAATGGACCGCAGACAGGCATCGAAGGCCTAAAATAAAAAAATTGGGCTGGCTGTAGGCAATTTTAAATTGGTTCCAGGGGTACACGGACAGCAGTGGTGTGGTCAGTGGAGGCCTAGTGGAAGGAGTGACCGCAGACAGGCATCGAAGGCCTAAAATAATAACACATGGCTGTAGGCAATTTTAAATTGGTTCCAGGGGTACACGGACAGCAGTGGTGTGGTCAGTGGAGGCCTAGTGGAAGGAGTGACCGCAGACAGGCATCGAAGGCCTAAAATAATAACACATGGCTGTAGGCAATTTTAAATTGGTTCCAGGGGTACACGGACAGCAGTGGTGTGGTCAGTGGAGGCCTAGTGGAAGGAGTGACCGCAGACAGGCATCGAAGGCCTAAAATAAAAAAATTGGGCTGGCTGTAGGCAATTTTAAATTGGTTCCAGGGGTACACGGGCAGCAGTGGTGTGGTCAGTGGAGGCCTAGTGGAAGGAGTGACCGCAGACAGGCATCGAAGGCCTAAAATAATAACACATGGCTGTAGGCAATTTTAAATTGGTTCCAGGGGTACACGGACAGCAGTGGTGTGGTCAGTGGAGGCCTAGTGGAAGGAGTGACCGCAGACAGGCATCGAAGGCCTAAAATAATAACACATGGCTGTAGGCAATTTTAAATTGGTTCCAGGGGTACACGGACAGCAGTGACCTGGTCAGTGTAGTAGTAGTTGAAAGAATGGACCGCAGACAGGCATCGAAGGCCTAAAATAAAAAAATTGGGCTGGCTGTAGGCAATTTTAAATTGGTTCCAGGGGTACACGGACAGCAGTGGTGTGGTCAGTGGAGGCCTAGTGGAAGGAGTGACCGCAGACAGGCATCGAAGGCCTAAAATAATAACACATGGCTGTAGGCAATTTTAAATTGGTTCCAGGGGTACACGGACAGCAGTGGTGTGGTCAGTGGAGGCCTAGTGGAAGGAGTGACCGCAGACAGGCATCGAAGGCCTAAAATAATAACACATGGCTGTAGGCAATTTTAAATTGGTTCCAGGGGTACACGGACAGCAGTGGTGTGGTCAGTGGAGGCCTAGTGGAAGGAGTGACCGCAGACAGGCATCGAAGGCCTAAAATAATAACACATGGCTGTAGGCAATTTTAAATTGGTTCCAGGGGTACACGGACAGCAGTGACCTGGTCAGTGTAGTAGTAGTTGAAAGAATGGACCGCAGACAGGCATCGAAGGCCTAAAATAAAAAAATTGGGCTGGCTGTAGGCAATTTTAAATTGGTTCCAGGGGTACACGGACAGCAGTGGTGTGGTCAGTGGAGGCCTAGTGGAAGGAGTGACCGCAGACAGGCATCGAAGGCCTAAAATAATAACACATGGCTGTAGGCAATTTTAAATTGGTTCCAGGGGTACACGGACAGCAGTGGTGTGGTCAGTGGAGGCCTAGTGGAAGGAGTGACCGCAGACAGGCATCGAAGGCCTAAAATAATAACACATGGCTGTAGGCAATTTTAAATTGGTTCCAGGGGTACACGGACAGCAGTGACCTGGTCAGTGTAGTAGTAGTTGAAAGAATGGACCGCAGACAGGCATCGAAGGCCTAAAATAAAAAAATTGGGCTGGCTGTAGGCAATTTTAAATTGGTTCCAGGGGTACACGGGCAGCAGTGGTGTGGTCAGTGGAGGCCTAGTGGAAGGAGTGACCGCAGACAGGCATCGAAGGCCTAAAATAATAACACATGGCTGTAGGCAATTTTAAATTGGTTCCAGGGGTACACGGACAGCAGTGGTGTGGTCAGTGGAGGCCTAGTGGAAGGAGTGACCGCAGACAGGCATCGAAGGCCTAAAATAATAACACATGGCTGTAGGCAATTTTAAATTGGTTCCAGGGGTACACGGACAGCAGTGACCTGGTCAGTGTAGTAGTAGTTGAAAGAATGGACCGCAGACAGGCATCGAAGGCCTAAAATAAAAAAATTGGGCTGGCTGTAGGCAATTTTAAATTGGTTCCAGGGGTACACGGGCAGCAGTGACCTGGTCAGTGTAGTAGTAGTTGAAAGAATGGACCGCAGACAGGCTTAGAAGGCCTAACATAACAAACTTGGGCTGGCTGTAGGCACTTTTAAATTGGTTCCAGGGGTACACGGGCAGCAGTGGTCTGGTCAGTGGAAGTCTAGTGGAAGGAGTGACCGCAGACAGGCTTCCAAGGCCTAACATAACAAACTTGGGCTGGCTGTAGGCACTTTTAAATTGGTTCCAGGGGTACACGGGCAGCAGTGGTCTGGTCAGTGGAAGTCTAGTGGAAGGAGTGACCGCAGACAGGCTTCCAAGGCCTAACATAACAAACTTGGGCTGGCTGTAGGCACTTTTAAATTGGTTCCAGGGGTACACGGGCAGCAGTGGTCTGGTCAGTGGAAGTCTAGTGGAAGGAGTGACCGCAGACAGGCTTCCAAGGCCTAACATAACAAACTTGGGCTGGCTGTAGGCACTTTTAAATTGGTTCCAGGGGTACACGGGCAGCAGTGGTCTGGTCAGTGGAAGTCTAGTGGAAGGAGTGACCGCAGACAGGCTTCGAAGGCCTAACATAACAAAATTGGGCTGGCTGTAGGCACTTTAAATTGGTTCCAGGGGTACATGGGCAGCAGTGTATGGTCAGTGGAAGTCTAGTGGAAGGAGTGACGGCAGACAGTCTTCGAAGGCCTAACATAACAAAATTGGGCTGACTGTAGGCACTTTTAAATTGGTTCCAGGGTAACACGGCCAGCAGTGGCCTGGTCAGTGTAGTAGTTGTAGAAAGAAGGGACCGCAGACAGGCTTCGAAGGCCTAACATAACAAAAATGTCAAAACAATGGTATTGTCAGTGCCAGGCATTGAAGGATGTCAGCGGCTAGACTACACATTGGTGAAGCTGTGAGAGATAATTTTGCTAGTGGTAGAGCACTGTTTGAGCTGGGGGGGGGAACTGTCTTGTGGCCGGCGGTACAGGCACAGGGCCCCTCATATTACAACGGTGTGTCTGACGTTGGGTGCGCACCACCACCGCCAGAGACACTTTATTGTACTATGAGGGACCCAGTGGCAGTGCCGTCGACCAAAAGCGGCCACACCCACCTCTTCAGACAAACAGCACTCTCAAGGGTCCAAGCGCAAAGTGGCGATAGCACGGCCCCGTGTGGGGAGTTTGGCCATTTCGTGAGGTGGAAACATGTCGTATGCTGGACAATCAGGTGAAGAAAATTACGAGATTGGAAAAGTCATTCAGAATAGTCCACAGGCAAGACCTTTTCATAGGAAAGCTAGGTGTCAGCCGGGCAGGGTGGGGCAAAAGATTTTGAAATCCAGTTGTGGTTCATTTTAATGAAGGTTAGATCATCTACATTTTGGGTAGCCAGACGAGTCCTTTTTTCTGTTAGTATTGAACCTGCAGCACTGAATACTCTTTCTGATAGGACACTAGCTGCCGGGCAAGCAAGCTCCTGCAATGCATATTCTGCCAATTCTGGCCAGGTGTCTAATTTGGATGCCCAGTAATCAAATGGGAATGACGGTTGAGGGAGAACGTCGATAAGGGATGAAAAATAGTTTGTAACCATACTGGACAAATGTTGTCTCCTGTCACTTTGAATTGATGCTGCAGTACCTGTCCTGTCTGCGGTCATAGAAAAATCACTCCACAACCTGGTCAGAAAACCCCTCTGTCCAACGCCACTTCTGATTTCTGCCCCTCTAACACCTCTGGTCTGCTGGCCCCTGGAGCTCGTGTGAGAACGATCACGGGCGCTGTGTGCAGGGAATGCCAGAAGCAAACGGTCAACAAGAGTTGATTGTTTTGTTGCTAATATTAGTTCCAAGTTCTCATGTGGCATAATATTTTGCAATTTGCCTTTATAGCGAGGATCAAGGAGGCAGGCCAACCAGTAATCGTCATCGTTCATCATTTTTGTAATGCGTGTGTCCCTTTTGAGGATACGCAAGGCATAATCCGCCATGTGGGCCAAAGTTCCCGTTGTCAAATCTGCGGTTGTGCTTGGTTGAGGGGCAGTTGCAGGCAAATCTACGTCACTTGTGTCCCTCAAAAAACCAGAACCCGGCCTTGCCACGCCACCAATTTCCCGTGCCCCCGGGAAAGCTTCCTCATTAAAAATATACTCATCCCCATCATCCTCCTCATCCTCCACCTCCTCTTCGCCCGGTACCTCGTCATGTACACTGCCCTGACCAGACAATCGCTGACTGTCATCAAGGCTTTCCTCTTCCTCTGGTGCAGACGCCTGATCCTTTATGTGCGTCAAACTTTGCATCAGCAGACGCATTAGGGGGATGCTCATGCTTATTATGGCGTTGTCTGCACTAACCAGCCGTGTGCATTCCTCAAAACACTGAAGGACTTGACACATGTCTTGAATCTTCGACCACTGCACACCTGACAACTCCATGTCTGCCATCCTACTGCCTGCCCGTGTATGTGTATCCTCCCACAAAAACATAACAGCCCGCCTCTGTTCGCACAGTCTCTGAAGCATGTGCAGTGTTGAGTTCCACCTTGTTGCAACGTCTATGATTAGGCGATGCTGGGGAAGGTTCAAAGAACGCTGATAGGTCTGCATACGGCTGGAGTGTACAGGCGAACGGCGGATATGTGCGCAAAGTCCACGCACTTTGAGGAGCAGGTCGGATAACCCCGGATAACTTTTCAGGAAGCACTGCACCACCAGGTTTAAGGTGTGAGCCAGGCAAGGAATGTGTTTCAGTTGGGAAAGGGAGATGGCAGCCATGAAATTCCTTCCGTTATCACTCACTACCTTGCCTGCCTCAAGATCTACAGTGCCCAGCCACGACTGCGTTTCTTGCTGCAAGAACTCGGACAGAACTTCCGCGGTGTGTCTATTGTCGCCCAAACACTTCATAGCCAATACAGCCTGCTGACGTATGCCAGTAGCTGCCCCATAATGGGAGACCTGGTGTGCAACAGTGGCAGGTGCGGATGGAGTGTTTGTGCGACTGCGGTCTGTGGACGAGCTCTTGCTTCTGCAGGAGGACGAGGAGGAGGAGGAGGAGGGGGTGCGAACGGCTACAGACAACTGTTTACTAGACCGTGGGCTAGGCAGAACTGTCCCAAACTTGCTGTCCCCTGTGGACCCTGAATCCACCACATTTACCCAGTGTGCCGTGATGGACACGTAACGTCCCTGGCCATGCCTACTGGTCCATGCATCTGTTGTCAGGTGCACCTTTGTGCTCACAGATTGCCTGAGTGCATGGACGATGCGCTCTTTAACATGCTGGTGGAGGGCTGGGATGGCTTTTCTGGAAAAAAAGTGTCGACTGGGTAGCTCGTAGCGTGGTACAGCGTAGTCCATCAGGTCTTTGAAAGCTTCGCTTTCAACTAACCGGTAGGGCATCATCTCTAACGAGATTAGTCTAGCTATGTGGGCGTTCAAACCCTGTGTACGCGGATGCGAGGCTAAGTATTTCCTTTTTCTAACCATAGTCTCATGTAGGGTGAGCTGGACTGGAGAGCTGGAGATCGTGGAACTAGCGGGGGTGCCGGTGGACATGGCAGACTGAGAGACGGTGGGAGATGGTATTGTTGCCGCCGGTGCCCTAGATGCAGTGTTTCCTACTACGAAACTGGTGATTCCCTGACCCTGACTGCTTTGGCCTGGCAAAGATACCTGCACAGATACAGCAGGTGGTGCGCTAAATGGTGGTCCTACACTGCCGGAAGGGATGTTGCGTTGATGACTAGCTTCATTGGCCGAGGGTGCAACAACCTTAAGGGACGTTTGGTAGTTAGTCCAAGCTTTCAAATGCATGGTGGTTAAATGTCTATGCATGCAACTAGTATTGAGACTTTTCAGATTCTGACCTCTGCTTAAGGAAGTAGAACATTTTTGACAGATGACTTTGCGCTGATCAATTGGATGTTGTTTAAAAAAATGCCAGACTGCACTCTTTCTAGCATCGGATACCTTTTCAGGCATTGCAGACTGAGCTTTAACCGGATGGCCACGCTGTCCTCCACCAGGTTTTGGCTTTGCCACGCGTTTTGGGCAAGATACGGGCCCGGCAGATGGAACCTGTGGCGATGTTGATGCCTGCTGCGGCCCCTCCTCCTCCTCTGCTTCAGAACTGCTGCCGCCTGCACCCTGTTCCCCCAATGGCTGCCAATCGGGGTCAAGAACTGGGTCATCTAATAACTCTTCTTGTACCTCCTGCGCAACTTCGTCTGTGTCACCGTGTCGTTCGGTGGTATAGCGTTCGTGATGGGGCAACATAGTCTCATCAGGGTCTGATTCTTGATCAGCACCCTGCGAGGGCAATGTTGTGGTCTGAGTCAAAGGACCAGCATAGTAGTCTGGCTGTGGCTGTGCGTCAGTGCACTCCATGTCAGATTCAATTTGTAATGGGCATGGACTGTTAACTGCTTCACTTTCTAAGCCAGGGACGGTATGTGTAAAGAGCTCCATGGAGTAACCCGTTGTGTCGCCTGCTGCATTCTTCTCTGTTGTTGTTTTTGCTGAAGAGGACAAGGAAGTGACTTGTCCCTGACCGTGAACATCCACTAACGACGCGCTGCTTTTACTTTTACCAGTTTCACGAGATGAGGCAAAAGAGCTAGAGGCTGAGTCAGCAAGATAAGCCAAAACTTGCTCTTGCTGCTCCGGCTTTAAAAGCGGTTTTCCTAATCCCAGAAAAGGGAGCGTTCGAGGCCTTGTGTAGCCGGACGACGAACCTGGCTCCACAGCTCCAGACTTAGGTGCAATATTTTTTCCCCCACGACCACCTGATGCTCCACCACTACCACTACCCTCATTACCAGCTGACAATGAACGCCCCCGGCCACGACCTCTTCCACTAGACTTCCTCATTGTTTTAAAAACGTAACCAAACTAACGTTATTTGTTGCAGTCACACAACTTACACGGTGAGCTATAACTTCAGTATGATTTAGCTAACCCTTTACAGGTTGGTGAGACCACAGCGAAAATCAGGCCCAATGTTACACACTCTTTTTTTGGTGGCTGCAAATTAGAGAGATGCCCCACACGCAGGACTGTCACTGAAGCACAAATGTTAATATTAATGTCACACTATTATTTTTTTTTTATTTTTATTTTTTTCAGGAACACTTTAGAAACCCCCCAAAAAAAAAAAAATAGATTTTTGCAGGGAGAATTTAGAAAACAAATGTAACAAACTATATGCTTTCTATGGGCCACTGAGTGAGAGATGACGCACACAGGAATCAGGAGTGGCACACAAGCCCAGAGGCCAATATTTTTCTACCAATGATTGATGGAGTTATTTTCTCTGGTAGATTTTGGAACCCAAATCAAGGAAAAAAAATGTAGGCTTTCTATGGACCACAATTGGAGAGAGAGAGAGAGAGAGATGGCACACCCAGGAGTCAAGACTGGCACACAAGCAGAAAGGCCAATATTAATCTCCCACTGTTTTTTTTTTTTTTTTTTTTTCAGGGAGACTTTAGAAAAAAAAATAATAAAAAAAATATGATTTTATCAGGAAGAATTTAGAAACCAAATAAAATAAAATGATTTTTTCAGGGAGAATTTATAAAACAAATAAAAACAAAAATAGGCGTTCTATGGCCCACTGACTGAGAGATGACGCACACAGGAGTCAGGAGTGGCACACAAACCCAGAGGCCAATATTTTTCTACCAATGATTGATGTAGTTATTTTCTCTGGTAGATTTTAGAACCCAAATCAAGGAAAAAAAATATAGGCTTTCTATGGACCACAATTGGAGAGAGAGAGAGAGAGAGAGAGAGAGAGAGAGAGAGAGAGAGATGGCACACCCAGGAGTCAAGACTGGCACACAAGCAGAAAGGCCAATATTAATCTCCCACTGTTTTTTTTGGTTGTTTTTTTTTTTTTTTTTTCAGGGAGACTTTAGAAAAAAAAATAATAAAAAAAATATGATTTTATCAGGAAGAATTTAGAAACCAAATAAAATAAAATGATTTTTTCAGGGAGAATTTATAAAACAAATAAAACCAAAAATAGGCGTTCTATGGCCCACTGACTGAGAGATGACGCACCCAGGAGTCAAGACTGGCACACAAGCAGAAAGGCCAATATTAATCTCCCACTGTTTTTTTTGGTTGTTTTTTTTTTTTTTTTTTCAGGGAGACTTTAGAAAAAAAAATAATAAAAAAAATATGATTTTATCAGGAAGAATTTAGAAACCAAATAAAATAAAATGATTTTTTCAGGGAGAATTTATAAAACAAATAAAACCAAAAATAGGCGTTCTATGGCCCACTGACTGAGAGATGACGCACCCAGGAGTCAAGACTGGCACACAAGCAGAAAGGCCAATATTAATCTCCCACTGTTTTTTTTTTTTTTTTTCAGGGAGACTTTAGAAAAAAAAATAATAAAAAAAATATGATTTTATCAGGAAGAATTTAGAAACCAAATAAAATAAAATGATTTTTTCAGGGAGAATTTAGAAAACAAATAAAACCAAAAATAGGCGTTCTATGGCCCACTGACTGAGAGATGACGCACACAGGAGTCAGGAGTGGCACACAAACCCAGAGGCCAATATTTTTCTACCAATGATTGATGTAGTTATTTTCTCTGGTAGATTTTAGAACCCAAATCAAGGAAAAAAAATATAGGCTTTCTATGGACCACAATTGGAGAGAGAGAGAGAGAGAGAGAGAGAGAGAGATGGCACACCCAGGAGTCAAGACTGGCACACAAGCAGAAAGGCCAATATTAATCTCCCACTGTTTTTTTGGTTGTTTTTTTTTTTTTTTTTCAGGGAGACTTTAGAAATAAAAATAATAAAAAAAATATGATTTTATCAGGAAGAATTTAGAAACCAAATAAAATAAAATGATTTTTTCAGGGAGAATTTAGAAAACAAATAAAACCAAAAATATGCGTTCTATGGCCCACTGACTGAGAGAGAGAGAGAGATGGAACGCTTAGTACTGGCACACAAGCCCAAAGGGCAATATTAATCTCCCTTTTTTTTTCCAGGGAGAATTTCTGAAACCCAAAAAAAAAATAAAATAGGCTTTCTATGGCCCACTATTTGTGAGAGAGATGGGACGCTCAGGACTGGCACAGATGGCACGCTCAGGACTGGCACAGAAGCCCAGAGGCCAATATTAATCTCCCTTTTTTTCTGGGAGAATTTATAAAACCAAAAAAATATTTAAATAGGCTTTCTATGGCCCACTATTTGTGAGAGAGATGGCACGCTCAGGACTGGCACAGATGGCACGCTCACAACTGGCACACAAGCCCAGAGGCCAATATTAATCTCCCTTTTTTCAGGGAAAATTTATAAAACAAAAAAAAAAATTAAATAGGCTTTCTATGGCCCACTATTTGTGAGAGAGATGGCACGCTCAGGGCTGGCACAGATGGCACGCTCAGGACTGGCACACAAGCCCAGAGGCCAATATTAATCTCCCCTTTTTTTCAGGGAGAATTTATAAAACCCCCAAAAAAAATAAAATAGGCTTTCTATGGCCCACTATTTGTGAGAGAGATGGGACGCTCAGGACTGGCACAGATGGCACGCTCAGGACTGGCACAGAAGCCCAGAGGCCAATATTAATCTCCCTTTTTTTCTGGGAGAATTTATAAAACCAAAAAAATATTTAAATAGGCTTTCTATGGCCCACTATTTGTGAGAGAGATGGCACGCTCAGGACTGGCACAGATGGCACGCTCACAACTGGCACACAAGCCCAGAGGCCAATATTAATCTCCCTTTTTTCAGGGAGAATTTCTAAAACCCAAAAAAAAAATAAAATAGGCTTTCTATGGCCCACTATTTGTGAGAGAGATGGGACGCTCAGGACTGGCACAGATGGCACGCTCAGGACTGGCACAGAAGCCCAGAGGCCAATATTAATCTCCCTTTTTTTCTGGGAGAATTTATAAAACCAAAAAAATATTTAAATAGGCTTTCTATGGCCCACTATTTGTGAGAGAGATGGCACGCTCAGGACTGGCACAGATGGCACGCTCACAACTGGCACACAAGCCCAGAGGCCAATATTAATCTCCCTTTTTTCAGGGAAAATTGATAAAACAAAAAAAAAAATTAAATAGGCTTTCTATGGCCCACTATTTGTGAGAGAGATGGCACGCTCAGGGCTGGCTGGCACAGATGGCACGCTCAGGACTGGCACACAAGCCCAGAGGCCAATATTAATCTCCCTTTTTTTCTGGGAGAATTTATAAAACCAAAAAAATATTTAAATAGGCTTTCTATGGCCCACTATTTGTGAGAGAGATGGCACGCTCAGGACTGGCACAGATGGCACGCTCACAACTGGCACACAAGCCCAGAGGCCAATATTAATCTCCCTTTTTTCAGGGAAAATTGATAAAACAAAAAAAAAAATTAAATAGGCTTTCTATGGCCCACTATTTGTGAGAGAGATGGCACGCTCAGGGCTGGCTGGCACAGATGGCACGCTCAGGACTGGCACACAAGCCCAGAGGCCAATATTAATCTCCCTTTTTTTCTGGGAGAATTTATAAAACCAAAAAAATATTTAAATAGGCTTTCTATGGCCCACTATTTGTGAGAGAGATGGCACGCTCAGGACTGGCACAGATGGCACGCTCACAACTGGCACACAAGCCCAGAGGCCAATATTAATCTCCCTTTTTACAGGGAAAATTTATAAAACAAAAAAAAAAATTAAATAGGCTTTCTATGGCCCACTATTTGTGAGAGAGATGGCACGCTCAGGGCTGGCACAGATGGCACGCTCAGGACTGGCACACAAGCCCAGAGGCCAATATTAATCTCCCTTTTTTTCAGGGAGAATTTATAAAACCAAAAAAAAAAATAAATAGGCTTTCTATGGCCCACTATTTGTGAGAGAGATGGCACACTCAGGACTGGCACACAAGCCCAAAGGCCAATATTAATCTCCCACTGTATTTTTATCAGGGAGAATTTATACACCCCACAAAAAAAAATACAGAAAAATGAAAAGGCTTTCTATGGCCCAAAAGATTCACAGAATCTAGAGGTGGAAAGCATCTGCACCGATACCCCAATTTTTTTCATATTGGATCTGGGGCCAGAAAAAGTGGCGTCCAAGCAGAATACAGACACTCATCACCAGACGTTAACCCCTGGGGATGGAGGTGATTCAGGTATGGCAGGCAGCTACTATCTCCCTGCCTGCAGTAATCTCAGCCAGGTATGGCAGGCAGCAATAAGGAGTGGACTGATGCACAAATGAAATAAAAAGTGTGGACAAACAAAAAAGATAGCTGTGCAGAAAGGAAGGAACAAGAGGATTTGTGCTTTGAAAAAAGCAGTTGGTTTGCACAGCGGCGTACACACAGCAATGCAGCTATCAGGGAGCCTTCTAGGGCAGCCCAATGAGCTACAGCGCTGAGGGGAAAAAAAAAAAACAAAAAACTTCCACTGTCCCTGCACACCGAGGGTGGTGTTGGACAGTGCAAATCGCTGCAGCACAAGCGGTTTTGTGGTTAATGGACCCTGCCTAACGCTATCCCTGCTTCTGACAAAGCGGCAGCAACCTCTCCCTAAGCTCAGATCAGCAGCAGTAAGATGGCGGTCGGCGGGAACGCCTCTTTATAGCCCCTGTGACGTCGCAGACAGCAAGCCAATCACTGCAATGCCCTTCTCTAAGATGGTGGGGACCAGGACCTATGTCATCACGCTGCCCACACTCTGCGTTTACCTTCATTGGCTGAGAAATGGCGCTTTTCGCGTCATTGAAACGCGACTTTGGCGCAAAAGTCGCGTACCGCATGGCCGACCCCGCACAGGGGTCGGATCGGGTTTCATGAAACCCCGACTTAGCCAAAAGTCGGCGACTTTTGAAAATGTTCGACCCGTTTCGCTCAACCCTAACCCTAACCATAATCACAACCCTTACCCCAAAACAACCCTAATGTCAACCCTAACCATAACCCTAATCAAAACCCTAAATCCAACACACCCCTAATCCTAATCTCAACCCTAACCTCAAACCTAACCCTAATCCCAATACACCCCTAATCACAACCCTAACCTTAACCCTAATCCCAAACCTAACCCTAATCCCAAGCGTAACCCTAATGCCAACCCTAACCCTAATACCAACCCTAATCCAAACCCTAACCCTAATCCCAGCCCTAACCCTAACTTTAGCCCCAACCCTAGCCCTAACTTTAGCCCCAACCCTAACCCTAGCCCTAAGGCTACTTTCACACTTGCGTCGTTTGGCATTCCGTCGCAATCCGTCGTTTTGGACAAGAAACGGATCCTGCAAATGTGCCCGCAGGATGCGTTTTTTGCCAATAGACTTGTATTGCCGACGGATCGTGACGGATGGCCACACGTCGCTTCCGTCGTGCACTGGATCAGTTGTGTTTTGGCGGAGCGTCGGCACAAAAAAAGTTCAATGAAACGTTTTTTTGTACGTCGCATCCGCCATTTCTGACCGCGCATGCGTGGCCGTAACTCCGCCCCCTCCTCCCCAGGACATAGATTGGGCAGCGGATGCGTTGAAAAACTACAGCTGCTGCCCACGTTGTGCACAATTTTCACAACGTGCGTCGGTATGTCGGGCCGACGCATTGCGACGGCCCCGTACCGACGTAAGTGTGAAAGAAGCCTAACCCTAAATTTAGCCCCAACCCTAACCCTAAATTTAGCCCCAACCCAAACCCTATATTTAGCCCCAACCCTAGCCCTAACCCTAGCCCTAACCCTACCCCTACCCAAACCCTAACCTAACCCTACCCCTAACCCTACCCCTAACCCTACCCCTAACCCTACCCTACCCCTAACCCTAACCTCACCCTACCCCTAACCCTACCCCTAACCCTACCCCTAACCCTAACCTAACCCTACCCCTAACCCTAACCCTACCCCTAACCTAACCCTACCCCTAACCCTACCCCTAACCCTACCCCTAACCCTAACCCTAACCCTACCCCTAACCCTAACCCTACCCCTAACCCTACCCCTACCCCTAACCCTAACCCTAATCCTACCCCTAACCCTAATTTTAGCCCCAACTGCTGTTCTCCTGCCGGCCGGCCGGCAGATGGAGACAGATGGCGGGCGCACTGGGCATGCGTCCGCCATGTTCTTCTGCCGGCGACCAGGAGGAGCAGCAAGAGGATCCAGGGACACAGGTGAGTATTGTAGGGTCCCCGAATCCCCCTATTTCTCTGTCCTCTGATGTGCGATCACATCAGAGGACAGAGAATTACACTTTACTTTTTTTTTTTTTTTGCGGTCGCCGGTAAACAGTTAATTACCAGCGATCGCAAAACAGGGGTCGGTAAAACCGACCCCGATCATGCTCTTTGGGGTCTCGGCTACCCCCGGCAGCCGAGACCCCAAAGATTCTCCCGGTGCCGGCCGGCGGGCGCACTGCGCATGCGCCCGCCATTTTAAAGATGGAGGCGCCCACCGGGAGACACGAGGAGCATCGGGGGAGCTAGGTGAGTATTGGGGGGCCACCTGGGACCCCTTTTCTCTGTCCTCCGATGTGCGATCACATCGGAGGACAGAGAAATTAAAAAGAGATCGCTTTTTTTTTTTTTTGCGATCACCGGTAAACGGTTAATTACCGGCGATCGCAAATGCGGGGTGGGTTAAAAACCCCCCGAATCATGTTCTCTGGGGTCTCGGCTACCCCCGGCAGCCGAGACCCCGGAGAAAATCGGCCTGTGGGGGGCGCTATTGACTTTTTCCACAGCGCCGTTAATTAACGGCGCTGTGGTTTAAGTACCCTTAGCGGCCGCCGTTAAAAGGCGTATCGGCGGTCGCTAAGGGGTTAAAGGATTACTCCACAAATAAAGTCTAAGATTTGGATCAGTGGGAAAATATATAAAAAACCCCTAGATCTATACTCAAACACAGCCAGTCTCTCAAAAAAATCTATTCAAAGACCACAGGTGGGGTTCACATCGTCTGACCCTGTCTCTTCAGACGCAAACTTCAGTGCATCAGATTTATCCCTGAACAACACAACAATGGATAATAAAATGAAAAGCCATAAGCGGTCAAAAAACGTCAAAGGCGAGGAGGGAGGAAACACGAGAAATCCATCGGGAGTAACAACCCGCTACAAAAAGAAACTGAAGTATTGAATGTAATCAATCTGTCTACACAGGAATTAACAACAGATCAATTAGAAGCTTTATCATTAGGTCTTAATTTTGTGCCAGATATGGAATTTAATTTGTTCAACACCATATTACATATAAACAAATTTATTCGCAATTTGACCATCAAAAAACATTTTCTAACAGAAGAAGATACTCAGGAAGCAAAAATGAAAGAGGATGTTATAAATGAATTTGAAAACTTGGATTACAAGGAACAAATGGCACTCAATGCCTTCAAGAATTATCCTCTCAGGAGAAACAAAAAGGAAATTAATCAATCAGAAAAATTCATTACAAAAAATCCATACTTTTATCCAATACAAACCAGAGTTGAAAGTATGGACAAATTCCAAGAGGCACTAGAAAATGACTTGAATGACTTGAAAGATAGACAGAAACAACATAATCACAACAAAAATAATAATTTGTCAAAGAAATTAAGACAAGCGCTACAAAGCTTGAAAGAAATGAAAAATATAATAATTAAAAGAAGTGATAAAGGAGGATCTATTGTTGTGCTCAATGCAGAAGTCTATAAACAAAAAATGTGTGAAGTACTATCAGACACAATGACATATGAAAAAATAATGAGAAATTCCATCAAGACATTTGATGAAGATATAAATCAAATTATCCAGGAAGGTCTTAACCTGGGAGTCATAAATAAAAAACAGGCGGACTATTTATTAGTACCAACATTGCCAATACTGTATGGACTTCCAAAGGTACATAAAACCAGCGGCATACCACCAATGAGACCAATTGTCTCAGGTCTAGGATCCATGAACGAGCACTTGTGTGAATGGGTCGACACACTTGTTTTAAGACTACCAGGATATATTAAAGTCTCCAGGGAAGTCCTGAAAACTTTTTCCAAAAAACGTGCAAAGCCAATACACATCTCTATGCTGCGATGTCATATCGCTTTATACATGCATACCACACAAGCTGGCAATGAGAGCCTTGGATTCCATATTGAAAAATACAGTGAATATTCACAAGATTTAAAAAAAAATTGTTGCAGGTTGTTTTTTTCTGCTAACCCACAATATTTTTTCTTTTGATGATGATGTATTTCTACAGAAGACAGGTGTCCCGATGGGGGTTAAATATTCCCCGTCTTTGGCCAATCTGACTATGGCCTTTTGGGAGTACAAATATATATATTCTGTGGATAATCCTTATTCCGGGGGCGTGGTCTGGTATGGCAGATACATCGATGACTTGCTCATCATATGGGGGAGAGATGTGTCTGCCATACCAGACTTCGTTAAATACATGAATAACAACAGTTTTAATATTAAATTCACTCACAGGTATGATAGTAAACATATTTCATTCCTGGATCTGGAGTTACTAGGCATATAAGGTCATACCATTATTAGCAAAATGCATATAAACCTATCAGTGGGAACACTGTCCTGCATGCTATAAGTTGCCACCCCAAACACACCATCAAGCCGATACCAGTGGGGGAGTACACTAGACTAAAAAGAAATTGTAGCAGAGCAGATGATATGAATAAAGAATTTAAAGAACTGGAAATTAAATTAGGTGCAAGAAAATATCCCAGATGGTCTTTAAAAAGAGTAGAAAATATAGTGGGTAAAAAAGATAGAGAAAGCATGTTAGCACCTAGGAGACAGGATAGGAAATTAAAAGATCACAGAAAAAAGAAACCATTCATCTGTTTACAATATAGCCCACAATTCAAACAAATAAAACATATTATTAATAAACGCTTGCCAATTCTCTATGAGGACACTACACTAATCAATATATTGGGGGAAGGCATTAATGTGGTAGCTAGGAGAGCACCTACAATAGGAAACTTAATCTCCCCGGGGCTATTTCTGGCCAGAACCAAATCAAGAACTTGGCTGAAAGTCAATGGCTTCTACAAGTGCGGAACCACATCGTGCAGCACATGTGAACATGCACTTACAAGTAAAACCTTCACTGACAAGAAAAATTTATCAATGCATAATATAAAGCAATTCATAAATTGTCATACGACTAATGTGGTCTATAAAATAGATTGTGAGATCTGTAATTTAACATATGTTGGTTGCACCACAAGAAAATTAAAGACGCGCATATCCGAACATTTGAGAGACACATTAAAGGAAATAGTAATAATCGCAATATTTCCATGGTAGCAAAACACTTTATAACCCACCACGCTGGAAATATATCAGCAATGAAAGTCCAAGGTATAGAACAAATTTAAAAAATCACCGCGCGGTGGAGATATAAAAAGACGCCTTTTAACCAGAGAGGCATTTTGGATTTATAATCTAGAAACAAGATATCCAAATGGCCTGAATAGGAGAAATGAATTAATGTACCATTATTTGTAAATAGTTGTTGTATGTATTATGTCATTTACATGTATTATGACGTTTTAAAGATTTGTAATTTTTCTGTGAAATTTTGATAGGTGCAGCCTCTGCAATTAATACTAGGTGATCAAATCAGCTGTGTAAGAGTATATGGAACACCTTATGAGAACTAGAAGGTAGATGTAGGATTAAGCTGTTATAAAGATCTTAGTTGATCAAAACGCGTTGCTTATACCTTTCTTTTTCGCTGCCTATGCATCCATGATGTACAAGGATTCTTTGATGATTATGAAGTTTTAAATTGGAAAAAAAAGACTTTGAATTTTAAGGAGCTGGAACTACCACTTCATTCCATATATTGTCTCCACTGCTCGTCGGGTCAGGATGAGTTCTGCGCACCTGTGGTATCGGTGAGCTGGCAGAGGCTTAGCCTCTTTTTATTTTCTTTTACTAAAGAGGTTACCTGAGTTCATGTTCTCACTTTACGGCAACATTGCATAAGAATTTTCCCACACAGCTGTGCTGCAAGTGACAGTACGAACTGTACTGAACTCCCGGCGGTGGAGTGATACAGTGTGGAGGATTTCCTCCTATTACTGTGCCATCATAATTCATAACTTGGCCCCAAGAGTCTAAAACCCCTAAATATAAGCATGTGGCCATTTCACTACATATGAGCTAATGGCAAGTGCATGTCAATGAGATAGGGCAAAAATAATTTTCTATTGTGTTTTCTATTTTCACTAACATTTATTTTATTAAAAGCAACTTTGGTGTTTAGTGTACTGATACATTTCTTGATAGGAAACCTGTCATGTCCTAAAATGCTATTAACCTGGACATATGTGGTTAATCTGCAGGTTAATAGCATTCCAAATCCATGCAGCCACCATACTGAAAACCTGGCTACTGAGAGGAAGTGAAATTTATTCCTACTCGCAGCCTCCAGCTTTCAGTCATAAAGGCACATGTGGCATGGTTTTGATGCTGTATTCCTGAACTGATAGTGGTTCTGGTGATGCATTCAGGTACTGATGGTGGTTCTGGTGCCATATTACTGTACTGATGGTGGTTTTGGTGACATATTCCTATTCTGATAATGGTTCTAGCTAGGGTTGAGCGAAACGGGTCAGCCATTTTCAGAAGTCACCGACTTTTGGCAAAGTCGGGTTTCATGAAGTGTGTGGGGTCGGCCATGAAGTCAGCGATCTTCTGAATCCGATACCGACTCCCGATATGTTTAAGATATCGGGAATTGGTATCGGAATTCAGATTTAAGTGTAAAATAAAGAATAAAAATAAAAAATATTGCTATACTCACCCTCGGACGTGCCCTGGTTGTAACCGGGAGCCTTCCTTCCTAAGAATCAGCGCTTGAAGGACCTTTCGATGACGTCACGGCTTCTGATTGGTCGCGTGACGCCCATGTGACCGCTCACGCGACCAATCAGAAGCTGTGACGTCATCGAAAAGTCTTTCAAGCGCTGATTCTTAGGAAGGAAGGCTGCGGGTTACAACCAGGGCGCGTCCGAGGGTGAGTATATTCCTATTAGGAATATACTCACCCTCGGACGCGCCCTGGTTATAACCCGCAGCCTTCCTTCCTAAGAATCAGCGCTTGAAGGACCTTTCGATGACGTCACGGCTTCTGATTGGTCGCGTGACGCCCATGTGACCGCTCACGCGACCAATCAGAAGCTGTGACGTCATCGAAAAGTCTTTCAAGCGCTGATTCTTTGGAAGGAAGGCTGCGGGTTACAACCAGGGCGCGTCCGAGGGTGAGTATATTCCTAATAGGTATATACTCACCCTCGGACGCACCCTGGTTGTAAACCGCAGCCTTCCTTCCTAAGAATCAGCGCTTGAAGGACCTTTCGATGACGTCACGGGTCACGGCTTCTGATTGGTCGCGTGACGCCCATGTGACCACTCACGCGACCAATCACTAGCCACGACGTCATCGAAAGGTCCTACAAGCGCTGATTCTTAGGAAGGAAGGCTCCCGGTTACAACCAGGGCGCGTCCGAGGGTGAGTATAGCAATATTTTTTATTTTTATTCTTTATTTTACACATTAATATGGATCACAGGGCCTGAAGGAGAGTTTCCTCTCCTTCAGACCCTGGGAACCATTAGAAACCCAATGCACTGCATTGGGTTTCATGTTTCGGCCGACCCCGACCCCGACTTTTCTGTAGGATCGGCTGATTTCACTCGACCCGACTTTTGAAAAAGTCGGGTTTCGTGAAATCCGACCCGATCCTATAAGAACAAAAGTCACTCAACCCTAGTTCTAGCAACACATTTATGTAGTGATAGTTGTTCTGGTTCTGTATTCATATACTTTTGATGGCTCTGTTGCTGAAATATAGGGATGAAAGTTCTGGTGTTATATTCATCATCAGAACCTTAATCAGTTTATGGAGTTGAAATCAAAATCATCATCTGTATGTATATAGAACACCGAGCCATCAATGGTACATAAATACCATTCATTGTGAATCTCTAAATGACCCAATGTTGTCCTAAATGCCTAATGATGATAAATATAAATATCCATCTGTGTTTAATCAAGTCTCCGTATAAATGCACCTACTTTGTGATAGTCTCAGGGTTCTGTTTGAAGCACAGAGAGCATCATAAAAACCAAGGAGCACAACAGGCAGGTCCATGATACTATTGTGGACAATTTTAAAGCCGGATTTGGATACAAAATGATTTCCAAAACTTTAAAAATCCCAAGGAGCGCTGTGCAAGCAATTATATTGAAATGGAAGGAGTATCATACCACTGCAAATCTACTAAGACACATACGTCCCTCTAAACTTTCATCTCAATCAAAGAGAAGACTGATCAGAGATGCAGCCGAGAGACCCATGATCACTCTGTTCTTACAGCATGTGGTTCGTTTACATGGCATTCCAGAGAATATCGTTTCTGACAGAGGTTCCCAGTTTGTTTTGAGGTTTTGGCGAGCCTTTTGTGCTAGGATGGGCATTGATTTGTCTTTTTCCTCGGCTTTCCATCCTCAGACTAATGGCCAGACCGAACGAACCAATCAGACCTTGGAAACATATCTGAGATGCTTTGTTTTTGCTGATCAGGATGACTGGATGTCCTTTTTGCCTTTGGCTGAGTTCGCCCTTAATAATCGGGCCAGCTCGGCTACCTTGGTTTCGCCGTTTTTCTGCAACTCTGGGTTCCATCTTCGTTTCTCTTCAGGGCAGGTTGAGTCTTCGGACTGTCCTGGTGTGGATACTATGGTGGACAGGTTGCAGCAGATTTGGACTCATGTAGTGGACAATTTGACCTTGTCCCAGGAGAAGGCTCAACGTTTTGCTAATCGCAGACGCTGTGTGGGTCCCCGACTTCGTGTTGGGGATTTGGTTTGGTTGTCTTCTCGTCATATTCCTATGAAGGTTTCCTCTCCTAAGTTTAAACCTCGTTTCATTGGTCCGTATAGGATTTCTGAGGTTCTTAATCCTGTGTCTTTTCGTTTGACCCTTCCAGATTCTTTTTCCATCCATAACGTATTCCATAGGTCGTTGTTGCGGAGATACGTGGCACCTATGGTTCCATCTGTTGATCCTCCTGCCCCGGTTTTGGTGGAGGGGGAGTTGGAGTATATTGTGGAGAAGATTTTGGATTCTCGTGTTTCAAGACGGAAACTCCAGTATCTGGTTAAGTGGAAGGGTTATGCTCAGGAAGATAATTCCTGGGTCTTTGCCTCTGATGTCCATGCTCCCGATCTTGTTCGTGCCTTTCATATGGCTCATCCTGGTCATCCTGGGGGCTCTGGTGAGGGTTCGGTGACCCCTCCTCAAGGGAGGGGTACTGTTGTGAATTCTGTGGCAGAGCTCCCTCCTGTGGTCACAAGTGGTACTTCGGCTGATTCTCTCTATGAGCTTCCGTTGGTGGAGGAAAGTGGTACTGCGGCTTCTGAGTTTCCTTCCTCAGGTGATGTGGTGAAGTCGTTAGGTGCTGCTCTATTTAACTCCACCTAGTGCTTTGATCCTGGCCTCCAGTCAATGTTCTAGTATTGGACTAGCTTCCTCCTGGATCGTTCCTGTGGCCTGCTGCTCTGCATAGCTAAGTTGCTCTTGTGTTATTTTTTGTTTGCTGTTTTTTCTGTCCAGCTTGTTTATTTGTTTTTTCTTGCTTGCTGGAAGCTCTGGGATGCAGAGGGTGTACCTTTGTGCCGTTAGTCGGTATGGAGGGTCTTTTTGCCCCCTTTGCGTGGTTGTTTGTAGGGTTTTGTGTTGACCGCAAAGTTACCTTTCCTATCCTCGCTCTGTTCAGAAAGTCGGGCCTCACTTTGCTAAATCTATTTCATCTCTACGTTTGTCTTTTCATCTTAACTCACAGTCATTATATGTGGGGGGCTGCCTTTTCCTTTGGGGTATTTCTCTGAGGCAAGGTAGGCTTATTTTCTATCTTCAGGCTAGCTAGTTTCTCAGACTGTGCCGAGTTGCATAGGGAGCGTTAGGCGCAATCCACGGCTGCCTCTAGTGTGGTTGGAGAGGATTAGGGATTGCGGTCAGCAGAGTTCCCACGTCTCAGAGCTCGTTCTATGTTTTTGGGTTATTGTCAGGTCACTGTATGTGCTCTGACTTCTATGTCCATTGTGGTACTGAATTACCAAATCATAACAGTACTGGAGGCCTAAGTACTAATAATTCTCAATAGAAGGAAAAAAGAAGTTCTGAGACCATTTTTTTTTTCTCTGCACTGTGTTTTGCCTTTTTTTTCCCCTAGACATTTGGGTGGTTCAGGACACAGGTATAGCGATGGACATTAAAGGTCTGTCTTCATGTGTGGATCAGCTCACGGCAAGAGTACAAAATATTCAAGACTTTGTGGTTCAGAATTCTATGTTAGAACCAAGAATTCCTATTCCTGATTTGTTTTTTGGAGATAGAACTAAATTTCTGAGTTTCAAAAATAATTGTAAACTATTTCTGGCTTTGAAACCTCGCTCCTCTCGTGACCCAGTTCAACAAGTTAGGATCATTATTTCTTTTTTACGTGGCGACCCTCAGGACTGGGCATTTTCTCTTGCGCCAGGAGATCCTGCATTAAGTAATATTGATGCGTTTTTCCTGGCGCTCGGATTGCTGTACGATGAACCTAATTCAGTGGATCAGGCAGAAAAAATTTGCTGGCTCTGTGTCAGGGTCAGGATGAGATAGAGGTATATTGTCAGAAATTTAGAAAGTGGTCCGTACTCACTCAATGGAATGAAGGTGCGCTCGCAGCTATTTTCAGAAAGGGTCTCTCTGAAGCCCTTAAGGATGTCATGGTGGGATTTCCTATGCCTGCTGGTCTGAATGAGTCTATGTCTTTGGCCATTCAGATCGGTCGACGCTTGCGTGAACGTAAATCTGTGCACCATTTGGCGGTATTATCTGAGCATAAACCTGAGCCTATGCAGTGCGATAGGACTTTGACCAGAGTTGAACGGCAAGAACACAGACGTCAGGATGGGCTGTGTTTCTACTGTGGTGATTCCACTCAAGCTATCTCTGATTATCCTAAGCGCACTAAGCGGTTCGCTAGGTCTGCCACCATTGGTATGGAACAGTCAAAATTTCTTTTGTCCGTTACCTTGATCTGCTCTTTGTCATCTTATTCTGTCATGGCATTTGTGGATTCAGGCGCTGCCCTGAATTTGATGGATTTGGAGTATGCTAGGCGTTGTGGGTTTTTCTTGGAGCCCTTGCAGTGTCCTATTCCATTGAGAGGAATTGATGCTACGCCTTTGGCCAAGAATAAGCCTCAGTACTGGACCCAGCTTACCATGTGCATGGCTCCTGCACATCAGGAGGTTATTCGCTTTCTGGTGTTGCATAATCTGCATGATGTGGTCGTGTTGGGGTTGCCATGGCTACAAGTCCATAATCCAGTATTAGATTGGAAATCCATGTCTGTGTCCAGCTGGGGTTGTCAGGGGGTACATGGTGATGTCCCATTTCTGTCTATTTCGTCATCCACCCCTTCTGAGGTTCCAGAGTTCTTGTCTGATTACCGGGATGTATTTGATGAGCCCAAGTCCGATACCCTGCCTCCGCATAGGGATTGTGATTGTGCTATCGATTTGATTCCTGGTAGTAAATTCCCAAAAGGTCGACTGTTTAATTTATCTGTGCCTGAGCACGCCGCTATGCGGAGTTACGTGAAGGAGTCCTTGGAGAAGGGGCATATTCGCCCGTCATCGTCGCCATTAGGAGCAGGGTTCTTTTTTGTGGCCAAGAAGGATGGTTCGCTGAGACCTTGTATAGATTACCGCCTTCTAAATAAGATCACGGTTAAATTTCAGTACCCCTTGCCGCTGTTATCTGATTTGTTTGCTCGGATTAAGGGGGCTAGTTGGTTCACCAAGATAGATCTTCGTGGTGCGTATAATCTTGTGCGTATTAAGTGAGGCGATGAATGGAAAACTGCATTTAATACGCCCGAGGGCCATTTTGAATATCTAGTAATCCCATTCGGACTTGCCAATGCTCCATCAGTGTTTCAGTCCTTTATGCATGACATCTTCCGAGAGTACCTAGATAAATTCCTGATTGTATACTTGGATGATATTTTGATCTTCTCGGATGATTGGGAATCTCATGTGAAGCAGGTCAGTACGGTGTTTCAGGTCCTGCGTGCTAATTCTTTGTTTGTGAAGGAATCAAAGTGTCTCTTTGGTGTTCAGAAGGTTTCATTTTTGGGGTTCATTTTTTCCCCTTCTACTATCGAGATGGACCCTGTTAATGTCCAAGCCATCCATGATTGGACTCAGCCGACATCTCTGAAAAGTCTGCAAAAGTTCCTGGGCTTTGCTAATTTTTATCGTCGCTTCATCTGCAATTTTTCTAGTATTGCTAAACCATTGACTGATTTGACCAAGAAGGGTGCTGATGTGGTCAATTGGTCTTCTACTGCTGTGGAAGCTTTTCAAGAGTTGAAGCGTCGTTTTTCTTCTGCCCCTGTGTTGTGTCAACCAGATGTTTCGCTTCCGTTCCAGGTCGAGGTTGATGCTTCTGAAATTGGAGCGGGGGCTGTTTTGTCGCAGAGAAGTTCTGATTGCTCGGTGATGAAACCATGCGCCTTCTTTTCCAGGAAGTTTCCGCCTGCTGAGCGAAATTATGATGTTGGCAATCGAGAGTTGCTGGCCATGAAGTGTGCATTCGAGGAGTGGCGTCATTGGCTTGAAGGAGCTAAGCATCGCGTGGTGGTCTTGACTGATCATAAGAACTTGACTTATCTCAAGTCTGCCAAGCGGTTGAAACCTAGACAGGCTCGTTGTTTGCTGTTTTTTGCCCGTTTTGACTTTGTGGTTTCGTACCTTCCGGGCTCTAAAAATGTGAAGGCAGATGCCCTGTCTAGGAGTTTTGTGCCCGACTCTCCGGGTTTATCTGAGCCGGCGGGTATTCTCATAGAGGGAGTAATTGTGTCTGCCATCTCCCCTGATTTGCGGCGAGTGCTGCAAAAAATTCAGGCTAATAAACCTGATCGTTGCCCAGCGGAGAAACTGTTTGTCCCTGATAGGTGGACGAATAAAGTTATCTCTGAGGTTCATTGTTCGGTGTTGGCTGGTCAACCTGGAATCTTTGGTACCAGAGAGTTAGTGGCTAGATCCTTTTGGTGGCCATCTCTGTCACGGGATGTGCGTTCTTTTGTGCAGTCCTGTGGGATTTGTGCTCGGGCTAAGCCCTGCTGTTCTCGTGCCAGTGGGTTGCTTTTGCCCTTGCCGGTCCCGAAGAGGCCTTGGACACATATCTCTATGGATTTTATTTCAGATCTTCCCGTCTCTCAAAAAATGTCAGTCATTTGGGTAGTTTGTGATCGCTTCTCTAAGATGGTCCATTTGGTACCCTTGTCTAAATTACCTTCCTCCTCTGATTTGGTGCCATTGTTCTTACAGCATGTGGTTCGTTTACATGGCATTCCAGAGAATATTGTTTCTGACAGAGGTTCCCAGTTTGTTTTGAGGTTTTGGCGAGCCTTTTGTGCTAGGATGGGCATTGATTTGTCTTTTTCCTCGGCTTTCCATCCTCAGACTAATGGCCAGACTGAACGAACCAATCAGACCTTGGAAACATATCTGAGATGCTTTGTTTCTGCTGATCAGGATGACTGGGTGTCCTTTTTGCCTTTGGCTGAGTTCGCCCTTAATAATCGGGCCAGCTCAGCTACCTTGGTTTCGCCATTTTTCTGCAACTCTGGGTTCCATCCTCGTTTCTCTTCAGAGCAGGTTGAGTCTTCGGACTGTCCTGGTGTGGATACTGTGGTGGACAGGTTGCAGCAGATTTGGACTCATGTAGTGGACAATTTGACCTTGTCCCAGGAGAAGGCTCAACGTTTTGCTAATCGCAGATGCTGTGTGGGTCCCCGACTTCGTGTTGGGGATTTGGTTTGGTTGTCTTCTCGTCATATTCCTATGAAGGTTTCCTCTCCTAAGTTTAAACCTCATTTCATTGGTCCGTATAGGATTTCTGAGGTTCTTAATCCTGTGTCTTTTCGTTTGACCCTTCCAGATTCTTTTTCCATCCATAACGTATTCCATAGGTCGTTGTTGCGGAGATACGTGGCACCTATGGTTCCATCTGTTGATCCTCCTGCCCCGGTTTTGGTGGAGGGGGAGTTGGAGTATATTGTGGAGAAGATTTTGGATTCTTGTGTTTCAAGACGGAAACTCCAGTATCTGGTTAAGTGGAAGGGTTATGCTCAGGAAGATAATTCCTGGGTCTTTGCCTCTGATGTCCATGCTCCCGATCTTGTTCGTGCCTTTCATATGGCTCATCCTGGTCATCCTGGGGGCTCTGGTGAGGGTTCGGTGACCCCTCCTCAAAGGGGGGGTACTGTTGTGAATTCTGTGGCAGAGCTCCCTCCTGTGGTCACAAGTGGTACTTCGGCTGATTCTCTCTATGAGCTTCCGTTGGTGGAGGAAAGTGGTACTGCGGCTTCTGAGTTTCCTTCCTCAGGTGATGTGGTGAAGTCGTTAGGTGCTGCTCTATTTAACTCCACCTAGTGCTTTGATCCTGGCCTCCAGTCAATGTTCTAGTATTGGACTAGCTTCCTCCTGGATCGTTCCTGTGGCCTGCTGCTCTGCATAGCTAAGTTGCTCTTGTGTTATTTTTTGTTTGCTGTTTTTTCTGTCCAGCTTGTTTATTTGGTTTTTCTTGCTTGCTGGAAGCTCTGGGACGCAGAGGGTGTACCTCCGTGCCGTTAGTTCGGTACGGAGGGTCTTTTTGCCCCCTTTGCGTGGTTGTTTGTAGGGTTTTGTGTTGACCGCAAAGTTACCTTTCCTATCCTCGCTCTGTTCAGAAAGTCGGGCCTCACTTTGCTAAATCTATTTCATCTCTACGTTTGTCTTTTCATCTTAACTCACAGTCATTATATGTGGGGGGCTGCCTTTTCCTTTGGGGTATTTCTCTGAGGCAAGGTAGGCTTATTTTCTATCTTCAGGCTAGCTAGTTTCTCAGGCTGTGCCGAGTTGCATAGGGAGCGTTAGGCGCAATCCACGGCTGCCTCTAGTGTGGTTGGAGAGGATTAGGGATTGCGGTCAGCAGAGTTCGCATGTCTCAGAGCTCGTTCTATGTTTTTGGGTTATTGTCAGGTCACTGTATGTGCTCTGACTTCTACGTCCATTGTGGTACTGAATTACCAAATCATAACACTAAGGGTTCTATCTATTAGGCCACTCCTCACATAGGGTAAAACTGGAGGGTTGGTTAGGAAGTTAATGAGAGTCAGAAGGAGGAGAGGAGAGTTCCTGGTTGGGGACCGATGAGGAAAGGTCTCCCGGTCGAGCTGGCTAGGGTGATCTCTGGTCAGATCAGACTGAAATCTGAGGAGAGAAAGAAGGACACAGAGCTGCGCCTGCAACCCATGCGGCAACATCCTAAGAAAGGACACAAAAGGAATTGTGCTGTAGTGAGTGAGAAAAGAAGTCATAGCAACAGGAGTGAAACATCAGTGGGAGACCAGCTAGAAGCAGGCTGCCTCCATCTGAAGCGCAGATCCGGTGGCCAGAATACCGAGGGAGTAAAGAGCTCTATGCCGTTACTTCAGAGACTGGCAGGGCAGTTAATTCCAAGTTGGCCCTCCAACCTTTATACCTAAGAAGACACAGTGGCAACTTGTGGGGGACGGGGCATCTCTAGGGTCCCTATAAACAAGCCTCAGACCATCAGTCATACGGGTTTTGTCCTATCCGTACCACCTGGGGGACAGAGAGGAGTAACAACAGTGAGGACCTTATGGTAGCTTATGCAAGTAGGGACCTACTACGTTACTGTGCGCAAGGGGAAGGCTATTGAATTCCTCCTGGGCTAGAAGACTCTGGATTTGCCTTCAGACCGGCCGGACTCTGCCTACCCTGTGGTCCCTACCCTGGACTGTGGATGCTGAATCTTCAGTAAAAGGTAAAGAGACTGCAACCCTGTGTCTTCGTTATTCACTGCACCTTGCACCATCCACCATCTACACTCTGGGAAGCCCTGGGAATACACTTCACCTGTGGGAAGGTATACCATCTAGCTGCCTTAACATCACCCCAGCGGACCCCTAAGCAGCGTCGGTCGTCCTGACCGAATACCACAGGTGGCGTCACGAACATTATCCTATACACTTTTGCCCTTTTATTGGATGCCCCTCACAGGGCCACGGACCGGGTCAAGCCACCGTGACATCCCCACTGAGTACAGAAAAAGGGCCCAGATATGAGTACCCCATTGCCCTAATGTGGGGGCGATCCACACAAATCTGGCCTTTATGGAAGAGTGGCAAGAAGAAAGCCATTTCTCATAAATATCCATAACAAGTGTGGTTTGAAGTTTGCAACAAGCCACCTGGGAGACACACCAAACATATGGAAGAAAGTGCTCTGGTCAGATGAAACCAAAATCGAACTTTTTGGCGCAACAATGCCAAACGATATGTTTGGCATAAAGGCAAAACAGCTCATCACCCTGAACACACCATCCCCACTGTCAAACATGGTGGTGCCAGCATCATGGTTTGGGCCTGCTTTTCTTTAGCAGGGACAGGGAAGATGGTTAAAATTGATGGGAAGATGGATGGAGCCAAATACAGGACCATTCTGGAAGAAAACCTGTTGGAGTCTGCAAAAGACCTGAGACTGGAATGGAGATTTATCTTCCAACAAGACAATGATCCCAAACATACGTTTACAAATAAACGTATACAGGTGTTAGAATTGCCAAGTCAAAGCCCAGACCTCAATCCAATCGAGAATCTGTGGAAAGAGCTGAAAACTGCTGTACACAAATGATCTCCATCAAACCTCACTGACCTCGAGCTGTTTGCCAAGGAAGTATGGGCAAGAATTTCAGTCTCACGATGTACAAATCTGATGGAGACATACCCCAAGCGACTTGCAGCTGTAATCGCAGCAAAAGGTGGTGCAACAAAGTATTAAGTTAAAGGGGCCGAATAATATTACACGCCCCACTTTTCAGTTTTTGATTTTCCTCAAAAATTTAAAATAACCAATACATTTTGTTCAACTTCACAATTGTGTTCCACTTGTTGTTAATTCTTCACCAAAAATTTACATTTGGTATCTTTATGTTTGAAGCATGATATGTGGGAAATGGTTGAAAAGTTCTAGGGAGCTGAATAGTTTCATAAGGCACTGTATTCTAATACAGCTCTGGCAAACATTAAGAGACCACTGTAAAATTTTCAGTTTGTCTGATTTTTCTCTTTATAGGTCTATTTTTGAGTAAAATGTAAAATGTTCTTTTATTCTATAAACTACTGACAACATGTCTCCGAAGTTCCAAGCAATACATTTTGTATTTGTTTTCTGAAAATGAAAAATGGTCAAAATAACAAAAAATGCATTGCTTGCAGACCTCAAATTATGCAAAAACAAAAAAAACAAGTTCATAATCGTTTAGAAACAACAATACTAATGTTTTAACTCAGGAAGAGTTCAGAAATCAATATTTTGTAGAATAACCATGATTTTTAATCACAGTTTTCATGTGTCTTGGCATGCTTTCTACCAGTCTTTCACACTGGTTTTGGGTGATCTTATGCCACTCCTGGTACAAAAATTGAAGCAGTTCTTTGATGGCTTGTGACTATCCATCTTCCTCTTGCTTAAATTCCAGAGGTTTTCAATGGGGTTCAGGTCTTGAGTTTGGGCTGGTCATGACAGGGATTTGATGCGGTGGTCCTTCATCCACACCTTGATTGACCTAGCTGTGTGGTATGGCACATTGTCACATTGTCCTGCTGGAAAAAACAGTCCTCAGAGTCGGGGAACATTGCCTGAGTAGAAGGAATCAACTGTTTTTCCAGGATAACCTTTCATGCGGCTTGATTCAAATGTCCTTCGTAAAGAACAACCTGTCCAATTCCAGCCATGCTGAACCATCCCCAGATCATCATCTGGTCATCTAATGGTTAGACGGAGACCTGGAGAGGCGTATAAGTCACAGTGTCTTGCACTCACTGTGAAATTTGGTGGAGGATCGGTGATGATCTCGGGATGCTTCAGCAAGGCTGGAATTGGACATTTAGAATTGCTACACGTAAAACATATCTGGGAAAAAGGATAATCCCCTTGGTCTGAGTTTAGTTGTATTCTTCATTGATTTGTTACAACTGGGGGCTACATGATTTTTAAGGGTCATATTCCTCCTAAAAATGACCCCTGGATTTGAGGGTAGAACCTTTCACATTAAATAACACTTTGAATAATGGACTAATGTTTGGACAATGGAGTCCTGATCGATTTGAAAGACTTGTTGAAGGTTGTTACAAAGCTGTATTTAAATTTGCTATTACCAGTGTGAGAGCAGGATTTATACTTATCTATCCTGACTTCATTGTGGAAATTCTACATATATTCTTTTCTGCTTTCCAAGATGGAGTGTGAGCCAGTATGTGTGTGTGAGATAACAGAGGTTCCTCAGAAATGTCTTTGTCTAAAGGTACCGTCACATTAAGCGACACTGCAGCGATATAGACAACGATGCCGATCGCTGCAGCGTCGCTGTTTAGTCGTTGTGTGGTCACTGGAGAGCTGTCACACAGACAGTTCTCCAGCGACCAACGATGCCGAAGTCCCCGGGTAACCAGGGTAAACATCGGGTTACTAAGCGCAGGGCCGCGCTTAGTAACCCGATGTTTACCCTGGTTACCATTGTAAATGTAAAAAAAAAAACACTGCATACTTACATTCCGGTGTCTGTCGCGTCCCCCGGCGTCAGCTTCCCTGCTCTGTGTAAGCGCCGGTCGTAAAGCAGAGCGGTGACATCACCGCTGTGCTCTGCTTTACGGCCGGCCGGCGCTGACACAGTGCAGGGAAGATGATACCGGGGGACGCAACAGACACCGGAATGTAAATGTGGCACCCCTAGGGGTATTTGCCACAAAAATAGTTACTGACAGTAAATGCAAATACTAAAATAGCAAGACTGCACTACCACCTCCGGCCAGAAGGGGGAGCTCCAGAGACTCCCCTTGATCCATTCTGGTCTGAGAGAAGAACTGGCAGTTGGGCTAAGGAGCTGAAAGTGAGAGGTCATACAGTTGAATCTCTAACAGCCCTGTGACTGTTACCAGGCCTAAATCACCGGCCTGAGGAGAAGAGGGATAGAGAAAAAGGACATTGTGAGAACCGGGTAGCATTAATCACTACCCAGAACAGGCGCAAAGACGGATACCGGATCCGTGGCTGTATTCATTACATATAATACAGCAACCGGAAAAACGTGAGGTGATATCAGCTTCACTAGGGTCGGACGCAGCAACAGACACAGAGTTCAGCGGTACTCCTGGAGGGGGTAAGACGATAAAAGGACTCGGGTTGCCCGTCGAACCAGGACCCGGAGGGGACAGATTGGGCCGGCAGCCAGTTCACATACAGCAGCAGGGCCACACAGATATTGCGTACAATAAGAGGCGAAGACCCCGGCAGGGTCAAAGTAACTCAGAGTTCCCATACAGACTCCGGTGACAGGACTGGTTGTAAATCCTTTTTTGTTAAAGTAAACTGGTTAAACGTTTCAGTGCCTCAGTCTTTCATTTGGACAATAGCCATCTATCCAGGATTGGGATCATCACCGCTGGGAGAACCTGCTGCTGATCAAGTAAGTGCCTGTTCCCTCACGATACCCTTTACACTGTGCATTGCCTGAGGCCACAGCACCGGGTCAAGCCACCCGTGACACCCCCCTCAAGAGACAGACCCCATTGGTCCGGTGCTGGGTACCCCGGTCTCTTGGGCGTCACAATTTGCGTCACGAACAGGATCTAGCCAGCCCATATACCGGGTATTGTGTGCCGTGATTGGAGCCCAAAACTGTGAAAACTGGGATGAAAAATCTTGAAAATTGACTTTATTAAAGAAAAATCCATTCCCCATTGAAAACTATTGAAAGTGACTTTTCCCCATTGGTTATAATGGAGTAAAGATGGCCGCCATCCCCTGAGGTAATCACTTCATAACCGTTAGGCACGAGACTGTTAATTGAGCTACGCCATCACCTGAGCCCCAGTCTAACTGAAAAACTTCAGAATCCGCCATTACAGAGCGCGGTGGGTGGGAGCAGCAGGGGGCGTGTCATTGTGGGCGGCACCAAGCTGAGCGCTCTGACATCAGAGCAAGGGGAAAATCGATCCTGCTGCACAGCGGAACGAATCTACACTATCCCGACGGAAGCGGAGGACCGGAAGGGTCCGGATTAACTAAGGGGGCACGGTATGTCGCAGCACGGAGACGCCGCAGCACTCGGCAACGCTAATGCAGCTGAAAGACAGAGTGTCAATAGAGAGTCCGGCAGCGCAGCGGTGCAAGGAGTGGCGCCCATCATGCCGGTGCTGATGCCATATACCCCGGGTGGCCCATGGCTTCCAATGTATGAAGGTGAGCCTAATACCCTTGACGATTTCAGAGAAAAGATGCTGGCCCATTTTGACATGTTCCCTGTGGGTGAAGTTCAGCGTGTTAGTCTCCTGATGATGCAGTTAAGTGGCCATGCTAAGCGAGAAGTCACAGCATGGGCAGCTGATCTAAAAGGCACTGTTGAACGCATATTTGCTGGATTAAAAGCTACATTTGAAACCACGGCCAGCAGCAAAGCTAAAATACAATTCTTTAGTTGCAAACAAAAAGCTAATGAGGGCGTGAGAGACTTTGCCTTAAACCTGCAGGAAGCCCTTAAATCACTTACACTGGCTGAACCCATTTTTAACACCGGAGCGGATAAACTGCTAAGAGATCAATTTATTGAGGGACTCTACACCCCTTCTCACCGGGGGCATGTGAGCATGCTTGTTTTTAAAAACCCTGAATTGACATTTGCCCAATTAAAGGAGAGCGTTATACGTCTCCAGCTGGCAGAGGCACCTCGGGATCAGGATCCTGCGCAACTCATGGCAGAGGCTCCTCAACAACATGGAGTACCAGTGACATCAGCTATGTCCGGGGCCATTGCTAAGCCCCTGGGGCCCAGTACTAATGAGGCTCTTCAACAAAAGCTTGACTCTTTAACTGATGTTGTTGCTTCAATGGCTAAAACCATGCAGGAGATGAGAGGACCCAAGATGGAGTTGTCAAACCGTAGAGAAGGTGTTCCATGGATGAGACCCCGGAGATACCCGACATGGAGAGGACGACCCCGCGACCGCTACCAACCGGATGGACAGCCCATTTGCCGCCGTTGCCAGCAGCCAGGCCACTTTGCACGAGATTGTGATTTAAACGGGAATCCCCTGGGAATGCGGGCCGCTTCGCAGGAATGAACTTTCAAGGCCCAACACCCTGGCACGACAGGTACATCGGAGGACGACCCATTATCCCTATCGTGCTGGACGGAATTCCCCTCAACGCTTTGCTGGACACAGGTTCCCAGATTTCATCTATACCGTATATCCTTTATAAGAGGTACTGGGCTGATGCAGATATTGATAAAGGGCCCTCTGATGTTGAACTAGATATATGGGCCAGTAATGGTAAGTTGGTACCGAAACTAGGATTCAGGGAGATGACCATAAAGATTGGTAAAGTAGAATTGAAGAAACAGGGTATAATTGTTGTTGATGTTGACCGGCGGAACTGTGAACCAACTGTATTGATAGGAATGAATGTGTTAGAGAACTGCTTTTCCGAAGTCATTTCTGTCTTACAGCAAATTGCTGAAACTGCCCAATCCTGCCAGCAGAGAGTTCTCCGGAGGGAAATAAAAGTATTGATGTTAAGGCAACAGGTAGAAGTTGCAGGTGGAGAAATCGGCAGTGTGAGGGTAAGTGATCCAACATCTATTGTAATCCCACCAAAAACAGAAATGCTGGTATGGTGTAGAGCAGCCATTGGTACTAAGGGACGAGATTATCAAGCCTTAATAGAACCAGTGTACACCGACAGCAGGCCCACTATACTCACAGCACGAGGGATAGTCGAGGTACACCGGGGACGAGTGCCGGTACGACTTTTGAACTGTGGAGAGGAAGAGGTCACTTTGCCAAGGTGTGCTACAATGGCAAAGCTATATACTGTTGACAACAATGCCATCACAACCATTGAGCCCTTAGAACCAACCTGTCAGGTGGAAGGCAATTGCTCAGATGGAGAAATGGAGGATTGGTGCCAACAGCTACACGTGGGCATAAATTCAACACCTACCCATCAAAAACAAGGGGTGTATAGGCTAGTGACGGAATATGAACAAGTCTTCAGTAAACACCCATTGGACTTCGGACGGATAGAAGGGGTAGAACACACAATCCCCACCAGTGACCATCCCCCAATAAAAGAAATATATAGACCCATACCGCCCGCTCACTATCAATGTGCAAAAGATATGCTGAGGGAGATGAAACAGGCCGGGGTAATAAGAGACAGCTGTAGCCCCTGGGCGGCCCCTCTAGTGATTGTCAAAAAAAAGGACGGAACCATGAGAATGTGCGTAGACTACCGGAAGATTAATAACATCACCCATAAAGACGCCTACCCCTTGCCTAGGATAGAAGAGTCCTTAACTGCTTTGAAATCTGCTAATTATTTTTCCACCTTAGACTTAACAAGCGGGTATTGGCAAGTCCCTGTGGCTGAGCGAGATAAGGAAAAGACGGCATTCACCACACCAATGGGTCTATGTGAATTTAATCGCATGCCGTTCGGACTCTGCAACGCATCCGGTACCTTCCAGCGGCTGATGGAATGCTGCCTCGGACACAAGAACTTCGAGACCGTCCTCCTGTACCTAGATGATGTGATCGTCTACTCAAAGACTTACGAACAACACTTAATAGACCTGGCAGAAGTGTTCGAAGCCTTATCCAGGTATGGCATGAAAGTCAAGCCATCCAAATGTCACCTTCTCAAGCCAAAGGTACAGTACCTGCGACACATCGTGAGTTCGGAGGGAGTAGCACCAGATCCCGAGAAAATAAGCGCCATAAGGGATTGGCCAAGACCTACCAGCGCAAAAGAAGTGAGACAATTCCTGGGATTGGTGGGTTACTATCGCAGATTTATAAAAGGATTTACCAAGTTGGCAGCACCCTTGCAAGACACCTTGGTAGGGCAGACGAAGAAACCTTCAAACCGAAACCCTCCTTTTCAGTGGAACGACGAAAGGGAAGACTCCTTTGAACAACTAAAGAAGGCACTAACCGGAGAAGAGGTTCTGGCATACCCAGATTACCATCAACCTTTCATCCTCTACACCGATGCCAGTAATGTGGGACTAGGGGCGGTGCTGTCACAAAAGCAAGAAGGTCGGGAGAAAGTCATCGCCTTTGCAAGTAGAAAGCTCCGGCCTACTGAAAGAAATTCAGAAAATTACAGCTCCTTCAAATTGGAACTACTGGCAGTAGTTTGGGCTGTGACTGAACGTTTCAAACACTATCTGGCCGCTGCAGAATTTATTGTCTATACTGACAACAATCCGTTGACCCACCTGGACACAGCCAAATTAGGTGCGTTAGAACAGCGATGGATAGCCCGGTTATCTAATTACAACTTCAAGATCAAGTATCGAGCAGGTCGCAAGAATGGAAATGCCGATGCCCTATCCCGGATGCCACACTTGAGAGATGTAGAAGAAGAAATGGGGGAGCTTGAAGAAATTGAACTACCAGCCTTCCATCATCCCAAGGCAAAACATCATCAGTCAAGTACCTATCAGAAACAACAAGAGGTGAATTTAAATCCGTTAGCACACCATAGATGGGCTGACACCCAAGACAGCAATCCGGCTGTGAAGTTGGTGAAGGAACTGTTAACTGAGCAAAGTGCATATCCCGATGAGGATGCCCCAGAAGAGACGCATCAACTCTGGAAAGAGAGAGGCAAAATGTTCCTGTATCAAGGGAAGCTCTGTAGGAGGTACACCAATCCGAAAACACATGAATTGGTTTGGCAGATTATCGTGCCTAAACAAGATGTCAAGATGGTCCTCGAAGCTTACCATAATGGTGCTGGTCACTTCGGTTTGAAAAAGTTAGAAGTACTTCTAAGAGAAAGATTTTATTGGGTCGGGATGAGAAAATCAATCGAACAGTGGTGCAGAAATTGTGGCCCGTGCAACCTCAGAAGAAACGATCAAAAGAACCAAAGAGCACCACTGCAGCCCATAATCACCAAACAACCACTTGAACTTGTAGCCATAGACCACGTGAAGTTGACACCAAGCCGGTCTGGCTATGTCTATGCCTTGACCATCGTGGACCATTATTCACGCTTCTTGGTAGTAGTACCCGTAAAAGATCTGACAGCAAAAACAGCAGCCAAAGCGTTCCAAACGTACTTTTGTAGACCCCATGGATATCCGGAACAGGTTCTCACCGACCAAGGTACAGCCTTTGAATCAGAGATCTTCAGAGAATTCTGTAATATGTATGGTTGCAAAAAGATCCGGACGACGGCCTATCATCCACAAACAAACGGCTTATGCGAGAAGATGAACCATATTGTAATAGAACTACTAAAGACTTTACCTGAGGCAGAAAGGAATCAATGGCCAGAGAAATTGCCTGACTTGGTGGATCTGTATAATCATGTCCCGGTGAGTTCCACCAATTGCACCCCAGCTTACCTTATGCGTGCAAGACCCGGCCAATTACCAATCGATCTAGAAATGGGAATTCTGAAACCAGACGCAGAAGTCCAAGACTCCAATTGGGATATCATACGGCAAAAGCAGTATCGCCAAGTGCAAGAGAGTGTGGAAAGAAGCCTTCAGCAAACTAGAGAAAGACAAGAGCGAACTTTCAACCAGAATGCTCTAGCGACCCCATTAAGACCAGGTGACCAAGTGCTCAAGAGAAATCGTCGAACCAATAAACTGGACAATCAGTGGGAAGCCGTACCCTACACAGTTTTACCAACAAGAGTGGATAATCCTAAAATGTGTCTCATTAGCAAAAACGGAGGCTTAACATCTGTACTAGTGTCAAGAGACAATCTTAAATTATGTCCGGAAGCATTGAAAGAGCCAGACGTTGTCCAGCCAGAACCAGAAGTTATTCAACCCATACAGGTTCAACCAGTAAAGGAAAAAGAAGAGGAAGTGTATCACACCTGTATAGGAGACTTTCCCAAAACCCTACTAACATACCATGGTGCAGTAGTGGTTCCCATGGTGGCCTTTTACCCAACACCAAACCCAATACCAGAAGTCCCAAGACAGGAAGAGGCTGACCCCGTACTACAGGAGGTTCCAGGCCAGGAAGAACAGATTCCTGGTCAGAGTAATCCCATTCACGGTGGACTTGCCAACTCCATAGTCGTGGAATTATCTTTAGCAGAGCGGGCAGATACTACATCCGCAGTAGACAGTAGTACACCACATGAAGAGACACCGCTATTACGTAGATCACAGCGTAGTACCCAGGGTCAATTACCGGCCAGGTATGCAGATTACCAACTATAAAGCTCATAATGTGAATTGTATATATGTTATGCCGTATATAGTTAAACAGAAAATGTAGTATAGTCATTGTTATCAGTCTGCAACGTTTAAGCCCAGTGCCTACAGAGACTTGTCTGTATGAACTTCTTGCATATTCTTGAACTTTTTATCAGCCCGGAGGCACTAAATCAAAGCTCCGGAAAGACTGCTTTTTGAACTTTGCTCCTCGCTCTTTTTGAACTTTCTTTAGACTTTATATTGATAACTCCGTTGGAAAAATGGAACTAAATTCCTGGACACTAAGTACAGTGCCTTTCCTAATACCTTCAAGGATAGAACTGTATTAATGGACGCTATTTGAAGTGACTTTGTACAGAACTATATTTTTGTTTCCTCGAGTGGTTTTTGTAACTTTTCATTTTTAAGACTCTGTACATATTAATTGTTATTTCAAAATGTTATTGTCCCACAGTCCCGGAGTACTGTTCTTAACTAAGGGGGAATGTGGCACCTCTAGGGGTATTTGCCACAAAAATAGTTACTGACAGTAAATGCAAATACTAAAATAGCAAGACTGCACTACCACCTCCGGCCAGAAGGGGGAGCTCCAGAGACTCCCCTTGATCCATTCTGGTCTGAGAGAAGAACTGGCAGTTGGGCTAAGGAGCTGAAAGTGAGAGGTCATACAGTTGAATCTCTAACAGCCCTGTGACTGTTACCAGGCCTAAATCACCGGCCTGAGGAGAAGAGGGATAGAGAAAAAGGACATTGTGAGAACCGGGTAGCATTAATCACTACCCAGAACAGGCGCAAAGACGGATACCGGATCCGTGGCTGTATTCATTACATATAATACAGCAACCGGAAAAACGTGAGGTGATATCAGCTTCACTAGGGTCGGACGCAGCAACAGACACAGAGTTCAGCGGTACTCCTGGAGGGGGTAAGCCGATAAAAGGACTCGGGTTGCCCGTCGAACCAGGACCCGGAGGGGACAGATTGGGCCGGCAGCCAGTTCACATACAGCAGCAGGGCCACACAGATATTGCGTACAATAAGAGGCAAAGACCCCGGCAGGGTCAAAGTAACTCAGAGTTCCCATACAGACTCCGGTGACAGGACTGGTTGTAAATCCTTTTTTGTTAAAGTAAACTGGTTAAACGTTTCAGTGCCTCAGTCTTTCATTTGGACAATAGCCATCTATCCAGGATTGGGATCATCACCGCTGGGAGAACCTGCTGCTGATCAAGTAAGTGCCTGTTCCCTCACGATACCCTTTACACTGTGCATTGCCTGAGGCCACAGCACCGGGCGGGTCAAGCCACCCGTGACACCCCCCTCAAGAGACAGACCCCATTGGTCCGGTGCTGGGTACCCCGGTCTCTTGGGCGTCACATAAGTATGTAGTGTTTTTTTTTTTTTACATTTACAATGGTAACCAGGGTAAATATCGGGTTACTAAGCGCGGCCCTGCACTTAGTAACCCGATGTTTACCCTGTATACAAGTGAAGACATCGCTCGATCGGCGTCACACACTCTGATTCAGCCATGTCAGCGGGAGGTCCAGCGACAAAATAAAGTGCTGGCCTTCTAGCTCCGACCAGCGATGTCACAGCAGGATCCTGATTGCTGCTGTGTGTCAAACACAACAATATCGCTATCCAGGACACTGCAACGTCACAGATCGCTATCGTTATCGTTCTAAAGTCGCTGAGTGTGAAGGTACCTTAACAGAAAACATAGGAAAGTTGGATATGCTAAACTAATTAGTAGAGACACACCTAACTTTCTAGTTGGGTGTCGAGGGAATCACCTATAGCCAATGAGATGTATGTATGCTAATGCCAGCACATATTTAGAGATAAGATGAGCCAAAGATATTGTTACAATACATGAATACTAATAACCTATAATACCCTGACCAAGGCAGGTAATAAAGAGAGATCTGCTTGGATGCTTAATGTATTAGTGTGGGTCTTCTGTACATGTATTTGAATTTTACAATTTAATTTGTAAGAGGCACAATGTCTCAGAACATCCCACATTATGTGGCTACGACACCAGGTTCAGATTTGATCTTCTTATCGTTTCCAAATGTACTGGTGTTGCTTTTAATTAGATATTTCATTTTGTTGTTTTTTTTTAAAGGCAATCTCTATGTGATTTTTTGTGCAACTAAACACATCTTCAAGAATATTTTTAAGGTATCCTTTTTCAAATAATCTCATTTTGAATATCTTTGATTCGCTCAAAAATCTGTATCTAGAATACAGTTCTTCATAATCTTCCAATATTTTCCACATGGAATATTTTTGAGCCATTAGGAAAGGTGATTATTTAGAAAATTCATTATAGCTGTTGATAGCAACGTTTTTGAAGGGTGATGAAGTTACAATATTCCCCTTACTGTTGTTTAATATTTTTAGGTCTAAAAAATTGATGCTATGTTGGAAAAAAGAATGGGAATGTTCCCTAATGATTTCTATTCAGTTCACCCACAAATTGTTGTGCTTCAATTTTGGAGTCAGACCATATGAAAAACAAATCATCTATAAATCTTTTAAAAAATAACATGTGACCAATTGGCAGGAGGGACTGCCTGATAAAGAGTTACTTAAATCTATATATAAATAGCAAAAAGGGAAACCTAAAATATAACATTTAATAAATACTAATTAAAAAACTATACGACACAACAATACATATAATGACAAACTCATGTATTGACCAACAGGTCAATCAGACAGAGAACTGATAAACAGTCCAAAGAGAAAAAAAAATAAAAAATCAGTAGTAAATTTGGAACCCTACACAACCTTCAGGGCTTATTATCGTAATATGCACCCAGTCAAGTAAAGCAGAGGAAACCAACATAACAAGTATATACTACTGTGAAAAAAATATATAACTTGAGGTTCTATATAAGGTGAACGGGGAAAATACCACTATCTATCACCAATAAGAAACCTTCAAATACATGGGGATACACATAAAGCTATTGGAACAATCTCACCCAGATGTGATGCTGCAGCATATTGAAATGTGCTCCCCATGTCAAAATCAGAGTCCTATGGATCAGGTTCCGACCATCTAAGATCCGTTGGACTCCCGGACCACTTCCTGCGTAAAAGACCACCTCCCTACGCGTTTCATCTCAGGGAAGAATCCTCAGGGGACACGGCAGTCAGTACGTGGTCAGGATTTGATGGAGTGCTCAACCAAGACAAAAAAATCTCCAGGGAGCCTCTCAACAAACCACCCAAGAATGGCGTCTCTTTTATATGGTGCTCCTATCAGGGATAATGCCTATTCCTCCAGAACAGCTGAGATTCAGCCAATCAATCCTGGGCCTATAACCCACATACAGCGGTCCAACTAACCTCATTGGTGAATCAGGGTTAATGGCGGCGGCATGAACTCCACGTGGGATACACAACAATGAGGGTGTGTGTTAGGTACACTTCCGTCTCTCAGTGAAGAGCACGCACCTCTGACTCAAAACAATAAGTCATGGACATGCGCAGTGACTCTGGAACGCAAGCAGCATTAGTGTTGTCGGAGCGTGCGCATCCGCCTCAACATAGTGAGTCACAACCCTGCGCCTGGAACGCAAGCAGCGGCTAGTATATTTCTGCCCAGGCGCGCACATATGACTCACCAGAGTGAGTCACAGCCATCCGCCCGTGCTACAGACAGGAGGGGGGCGTGGATCACACTGTGGCTAATGCAGATACCAGGTTCACAGTTCTGACGTAAGGTGTGATCAACACCCTGATGGTGCTGCATAAATCAATAGTCAGTAGACATGCGCAGTGACTCTGGAACGCAAGCGGCATTAGTGTTGTCGGAGCGTGCGCATCCGCCTCAACATAGTGAGTCACAACCCTGCGCCTGGAACGCAAGCAGCGGCTAGTATATTTCTGCCCAGGCGCGCAGCTCATAAAGAGATTTGTGTTACTGGGGGAGAATCATGACCCCATAGTGCAACCCCTCAACTGCTGATAGGTATCAAGACAAGAGAGACATGATCTGTTCCTCAGGGATAGTTTTTTCCATCCGAGATGGTATTCAATGGCTTTCAACCCCAATACATGTTGAATATTGGAATTCAATGAATTCACATCTAAGGTAAGGAAAGAATAAACGGGAGAGAAGGATAATTTTTGAATTTCAGTGATTAGATAAGTGGAGACCCATATGTGTGAAGGTAGTTCACAAACAAATGGTTGTAAAAATATATCAATATAATCAGAAAGATGGGCGGTAATAGATTTAATACCATATATTATTGGATGTCCAGTGGGATTTTATGAATCTTAGGCATAAAGTAAAATTATGCTGGTTGGTAATATTTTATGGAGAGAAAATCTTTCTCTTCTTTCTTTAAAAGACTATTCTTAAAAGTACTATTTATCAGTTCATTGTATTCCAAAAAATAGTGTATGGAGTTATCCTGTGAATATTTGTCATAATATATTGTATCACTCAAGATACATATGGCTTCATCTATATAGTGTAGGAAGATATCTGCATAATAAGAAATCAGAATTAAAAAAGTTGGCCTGGTCATTAAGGTTAAAATTGGCTCACTCATTGAAGGGTTAAAATGCATTTATTCCTTCAAAAAATTGCTACTGAATACAATACTAGAAAAGTGTATCAGATTTTTCTAATCTTATCCACACTTTGCCTTAATTTTTGGCCAGAAATTGATTTTTTTATAGCATGTTACTTTTAACTGGATATTTACTTAATTTTTTTCATTGCAGATTTTCATATACATTTAAGAGGAACAAAATACCAAAAACAAGCCGACATTATAGTACAAAGTATTGTGATGGTAAAATTCAATTTATTTAGTTAATCAGGTAAAATAAAAGAAGAAATGTCAATGATTGGAGTAAATTAAAATCACATAATAGACAAGGATGCACACCCAGGAAAGTAAAAACTGTAGGACTTGGTACCAGTGCCAAAATGATATGCACAGCATGAGAAATGAATATAAAATATATAAACAAATTATGCAAAATATTTGCAAGTGAGTAAAGTGCTGTTTGCAATAAAACCAAACTAAAGATTACCATGGGTTCCTCTACTATATAATTGTCTAAGGGTCACTTCCGTCTGTCCTTCTTCCTTTCTTTCTTTCCTTCCTTCTTTCTTTCTTTCCTTCATATTCATTCGCTGATTGGTCTCGGCAGCTGCCTGTCATGGCTGCCGCGACCAATCAGCGACGGGCACAGTCCGGAAGAAAATGGCCGCTCCTTACTCCCTGCAGTCAGTGCCTGTCGCCCGCATACTCCCCTCCGGTCACCGCTAACACAGGGTTAATGCCAGTGGTAATGGACCGTGTTATGCCGCTGGTAACACACTCCATTACCGCCACTATTAACCCTGTGTGTCCCCAACTTTTTACTATTGATGCTGCCTATGCGGCATCAATAGTAAAAAATGTAATGTTAAAAATAATAATAAAAAAAAACCTGCTATACTCACCCTCCGTAGTCGCTCGCACCGGCCGCCATCTTCCGTTGCAGGTTCCGGTGGCAAAGATGGTATGGGAGAAGGACCTGCCATGACATCACGGTCATGTGACCGCGACATCATCACAGGCTCTGCGCGCCTGCGCTAGAAAGACCTGCCATGACGTCATGGTCATGTGACCGCGACGTCATCACAGGTCCTGTGCTCATACCAACCCTGAGACCGGAAGCTGCCGTGGACTACAAGGGGCCCTCGGAATGGTGAATATATGTTTATTTTTTAACCTGTGACAAACCTGGCTGGGCAATATACTATGTAGCTGGGCAATATACTACGTGACTGGCCAATATACTACGTGGCTCTGTGCTGTATACTACTTCGCTGTGCAATATACTACGTGGCTCTGTGCTGTATACTACGTCACTGGGCAATATACTACGTAACTGGCCAATATACTACGTGGCTCTGTGCTGTATACTACGTAACTGGCCAATATACTACGTGGCTCTGTGCTGTATACTATGTAACTGGCCAATATACTACGTGGCTCTGTGCTGTATATTACATTGCTGTGCAATATACTACGTGGCTCTGTGCTGTATACTACGTCACTGGGCAATATACTATGTCACTGGGCAATATACTACGTGGCTCTGTGCTGTATACTACGTCACTGGACAATATACTACGTCACCGGGCAATATACTACGTGGCTGGGCAATATACTACATCACTGGGCAATATGCTACGTGGTTGGGCAATATACTACGTGGCTGGGCAATATACTACGTGAGTTGGCAATATACTACATGACTGTGCAATATGCTACGTCGCTGGGCAATATACTATGTGGTTGGGCAATATACTACGTTGCTGGGCAATATACTATGTCACTGGGCAATATACTACGTCAATGGGCAATATACTATGTGACTGGGCAATATACTACGTGGCTGGGCAATATACTACATGACTGGGCAATATACTACGTCACTGGGCAATATACTACGTGGTTGGGCAATATACTACGTGGCTGGGCAACATACTACGTGACTAGGCAATATACTACTTCACTGGGCAATATACTACGTGGCTGGGCAATATACTACGTGACTGGGCAATATACTACGTCACTGGGCAATATACTACGTGGCTGGGCAATATACTACGTGACTGGGCAATATACTACTTCACTGGGCAATATACTACGTGGCTGGGCAATATACTATGTGGTTGGGCAATATACTACATGACTGTGCAATATACTATGTGGCTGGGCAATATACTTCGTGGCTGTGCAATACACTACGTGGACATGCATATTCTAGAATACCCAATGCGTTAGAATCGGGCCACCATCTAGTAGTTAATAAACAGGTGTATGCTATTTGTATATCAGGGCACCAAATAACAGCCTACAACATATGTGTTGTATGAAAGAAGAGGATCATATATGAGTATAGAAATAATTACAATGTGGAAGGTAACTCACAGTGGTAAACGCGTGTTTCAGCACGATGCCTTCGTCAGGTCCGGCTCCTTGGTCGCAGTGATATTACTTTTACCTGTCCTTATATTTTAACTTAGCTAATTATATTAGAAACCCTGCCACCATGAAGCATTTCTTTGCTCTTTTGCTTCACATTTGAGAGGAGTAGCTTAAATCCACATGAACAATGGTGTGGAGTTTTTTGTCTGCTGAAGATAAAATGCAAGTGAAGAATTGAAAAACACAATGGAGATACCGCTGCTGGTGATCCCTTCAGTTCCATCAGTGCTTCTATACCATTCCCAAAGCATCCTGACCTCCTGTGGTGGCTTCCATCCTAAAGGTACCTTCACACTCAGCGACGCTGCAGCGATACCGACAACGATGTCGATCGCTGCAGCGTCGCTGTTTGGTCGCTGGAGAGCTGTCACACAGACAGCTCTCCAGCGACCAACGATCCTGAGGTACCCGGGTAACCAGGGTAAATATCGGGTTACTAAGCGCAGGGCCGCGCTTAGTAACCCGATGTTTACCCTGGTTACCAGCATAAAAGTAAAAAAAACAAACACTACATACTTACCTACCGCTGTCTGTCCCCGGCGCTCTGCTTCTCTGCACTCCTCCTGCACTGACTGTGAGCACAGCGGCCGGAAAGTAGAGTGGTGACGTCATCGCTCTGCTTTCCGGCTGACCGACGCTCACAGCCAGTGCAGGAGGAGTGCAGAGAAGCAGAGCGCCGGGGACAGACAGCGGTAGGTAAGTATGTAGTGTTTGTTTTTTGTACTTTTACGCTGGTAACTAGGGTAAACATCGGGTTACTAAGCGCGGCCCTGCGCTTAGTAACCCGATGTTTACCCTGGTTACCAGTGAAGACATCGCTGGATCGGTGTGACACACGCCGATCCAGCGATGTCTGCAGGGAGTCCAGCGACGAAATAAAGTTCTGGACTTTCCTCAGTGACCAACGATCTCCCAGCAGGGGCCTGATCGTTGGTCGCTGTCACACAGAACGATTTCCTTAACGATATCGTTGCTACGTCACAAAAAGCAACAATATCGTTAACGATATCGTTATGTGTGAAGGTACCTTAAGTGGCAGCCTCAATAGATCAAAACAATCTGCAGCTGCAGCAAGATCCACATGATTTTGTGCTGATCTCCAGCTCTAGACCTCTTTGTAGATACTTGTGGATTTGCTGCTGAAAGTGTCAGCACCAAAACTGTAATGTGAGAACATACCCTGACACATGTGGATTTCTTTGCTAATTTTAAATCCTATTTCCAGGCTTTCTCAACAGTGTGATGATATGCATCAGAATTTACAAAGCGTTTAAGCCAAAGCTTAAAAATCATGAAGACCTAAAGTAGACCTGCGAATAGGTTAAAGTTGCCAGAAATATGGGTTTTTTCATTTACTACGAAATATTGTGATCTTTAACAAAGGGCGTAACAGATTTCTCTGGGGGGTTGTCTTTAGACTGCTCTACTTTATTATCTTTTGAACAACTCACCCTTGGTAAGGACCATAAAATGAAGCACAGCATAAAAATGCCTCTATCTCTGGAATTGTATGGTGGAGTTAAAGGTATTGGCTGATCTTAGGCTACAAGTTTGCATTCATATTCTATGTCTCTACGGACCTTCTATTTGTCACAGTGATCACTGCGCTGTGAGTATTCTCCGGTGCTGGAGCAACGAGCAGCGGGTTCTTGACTGCAAGTATGAGATTTGCCTAGGCAGTCACATGCCGACTAGTCATGCGCGGCCTTCTGTCAATGCTGTGTACTGAGCGAGGCTGAACATATCTAGTCGGAATGTGGCTAAAGTATTTTAAATCGCATACTTGTGTTCAGATGACCGTCCACTCTTGACCCCATCCCATTAAGTGACTGCAGACTTGTAGACTAAGGCCGGCTTCACACTTGCGAGTTTTACGGACGTAAGAGCGCAGAAACTACGTCCGTAAAACTCGCAAAAAATACGGCACAATTATTCTCTATGCCCCTGCTCCTATCTGCCGTATTTTACTGATCAGTATTATACGGCTTTCTACGGCCGTACAAAATCGCAGCATGCTGCGTTTGTCACCGTACTGCGCAAGAAATACGCCAATGAAAGTCTATGGAAGCGTGAAAAATACGGATTTCACACGGACAAGCAGTGTGACTTGCGAGAAATACGCAGCGCTGTTACAGAGAAAAGCCAGTAATTCAGTGCGGTGTACAGTAAAATCACACTGACAGCTTACAGTCCAATAGGTAGAATAAATGTGTACACATAGAATAGGTATATATATATATATATGTCAGTGAGACACATATATGTATATATATTAATATTTATTCCAGCGCTATACAGCTTGAAAGCCGGTAATTCAATTACCGGCTTTTTCTTTCTCCTTCCTAAAAGCCGACATGATTTGAGACATGGTTTACATACAGTAAACCATGTCTTCTCTCCATTTTTTTTGCAGATTCCACACTACTAATGTCAGTAGAGTGTATCTGCAAAATTTGGCCGTTCTAGCTCTTAAAATAAAGGGTTAAATGGCGGAAAAAATTGGCGTGGGCTCCCGCGCAATTTTCTCCGCCAGAGTAGTAAAGCCAGTGACTGAGGGCAGATATTAATAGCCTGGAGAGGGTCCATGGTTATTGGCCCCCCCCTGGCTAAAAATATCTGCCCCCAGCCACCCCAGAAAAGGCACATCTGGAAGATGCGCCTATTCTGGCACTTGGCCACTCTCTTCCCATTCCCGTGTAGCGGTGGGATATGGGGTAATGAAGGGTTAATGCCACCTTGCTATTGTAAGGTGACATTAAGCCTAATTAATAATGGAGAGGCGTCAATTATGACACCTATCCATTATTAATCCAATTGAATGAAAGGGTTAAATAAAACACAAACACATTATTTAAAATTATTTTAATGAAATAAAAACAATGGTTGTTGGAGTATTTTATTCTACGCCCAATCCAATCACTGAAGACCCTCGTTCTGTGAAAGAAAAAACATAATAAACCAACAATATACTTACCCTCCGCAGATCTGTAACGTCCAACGATGTAAATCCTTCTGAAGGGGTTAAAACATTTTGCAGCAAGGAGCTTTGCTAATGCAGGCTGCTCCTCGCTGCAAAACCCCGGGGAATGAGTCTAAATATAGATCAATGAGCTATATTTAGCTTCATTTGCGGTGAGGCGCCCTCTGCTGGATGTTCATAGATCGTGGGAAATTTCCTAGAAAGCTCCCAGGCTTTCTAGGCAAGTTCCCACGATCTATAAACAGCCAGCAGAGGGCGCCTCACCGCAAATGAAGCTAAATATAGCTCATTGATCTATATTTAGACTCATTCCCCGGGGTTTTGCAGCGAGGAGCAGCCTGCATTAGCAAAGCTCCTTGCTGCAAAATGTTTTAACCCCTTCAGAAGGATTTACATCGTTGGACGTTACAGATCTGCGGAGGGTAAGTATATTGTTGGTTTATTATGTTTTTTCTTTCACAGAACGAGGGTCTTCAGTGATTGGATTGGGCGTAGAATAAAATACTCCAACAACCATTGTTTTTATTTCATTAAAATAATTTTAAATAATGTGTTTGTGTTTTATTTAACCCTTTCATTCAATTGGATTAATAATGGATAGGTGTCATAATTGACGCCTCTCCATTATTAATTAGGCTTAATGTCACCTTACAATAGCAAGGTGGCATTAACCCTTCATTACCCCATATCCCACCGCTACACGGGAATGGGAAGAGAGTGGCCAAGTGCCAGAATAGGCGCATCTTCCAGATGTGCCTTTTCTGGGGTGGCTGGGGGCAGATATTTTTAGCCAGGGGGGGGCCAATAACCATGGACCCTCTCCAGGCTATTAATATCTGCCCTCAGTCACTGGCTTTACTACTCTGGCGGAGAAAATTGCGCGGGAGCCCACGCCAATTTTTTCCGCCATTTAACCCTTTATTTTAAGAGCTAGAACGGCCAAATTTTGCAGATACACTCTACTGACATTAGTAGTGTGGAATCTGCAAAAAAAATGGAGAGAAGACATGGTTTACTGTATGTAAACCATGTCTCAAATCATGTCGGCTTTTAGGAAGGAGAAAGAAAAAGCCGGTAATTGAATTACCGGCTTTCAAGCTGTATAGCGCTGGAATAAATATTAATATATATACATATATGTGTCTCACTGACATATATATATATATATACCTATTCTATGTGTACACATTTATTCTACCTATTGGACTGTAAGCTGTCAGTGTGATTTTACTGTACACCGCACTGAATTACCGGCTTTTCTCTCTAACAGCGCTGCGTATTTCTCGCAAGTCACACTGCTTGTCCGTGTGAAATCCGTATTTTTCACGCTTCCATAGACTTTCATTGGCGTATTTCTTGCGCAGTACGGTGACAAACGCAGCATGCTGCGATTTTGTACGGCCGTAGAAAGCCGTATAATACTGATCAGTAAAATACGGCAGATAGGAGCAGGGGCATAGAGAATAATTGTGCCGTATTTTTTGCGAGTTTTACGGACGTAGTTTCTGCGCTCTTACGTCCGTAAAACTCGCAAGTGTGAAGCCGGCCTTAGGCCGGATAGCCCATTTAAAAAAAAAGAAAAAGCAGTAAAAAAAAACTAAATAGAGAATACTCATGAGCAGCAGGAATAAAATAGGAGCAAACATTGACCAATGTTGAAATTGTCAAATGGAATACTTTTCTACTTATATTTACAGCTGAATTCATAATAATCATTATTATACTATGAAAAAACAACAAACAAAAAAAAAAAAAGAAAACCCTTGCCAGCACAGGAATTATTCCATGCAGTGGAATTTTGATATACCACAATCCCTCATGTCGTGGCTTTACATGTAGAAGTACTGAACGCAGTTATTTAACATTGCTGTATTCATTGTACTAGGCATCAGAGAGCCGCTTGTCAAGCGAGAAGGAAGAAGTGATTAACGGTATTCATCTTCCATGATGGTTCATCGCTCCTCCCCTCCGGTAACCTTTAATATATTCATTGCCTTATTTTCATACATGTTGATTGAAGAGAGCTTTATCTTGTAAGCAGTGGGATTGTCACCCAAAGTAGATGTAAAATCTGTATTCTCACCAATGTCTAAAGCATTGTTTTCCAGCGGTGCAGATCATGTGGCACAGATTATTAATAGCCCTGGTCTGTACACCACTTGACACAGCGCTCCAGCTGTCATTCTGCTCTCTGGCTCATATGATTCTTACATTGGTGGAGTGCCAGGCTCAGGCCTATTCCATCAGTCAATGTCACCCACAAACCAGTGATGAATAGCTCGCCTGTCGCTGTGGCAAGGTCTGGGTGCTCATTCACACCCGCCTGACTTTTACCAACTTCTACACACACACCAGCTGAGACCTGTCCCAGCTGATACAGACCCGGCTGACCTGAAAACAATCCGCCCCCCTTCTGGATTAGTTAAAAATGAAACAAATTCTAATGTGATCATGTCACTAATTATGCATTTAATTCAGTTATAAGGAGCTAATGGCTCCCTCAGTGACAGCTTTTACTGCTAAAAGGCAATTCATTCCTGAAACTGAGAAATCTAATTACACAAAATGCTTTGTCCTAATCTTTTCAGAGAATAATCTTATTTGTAGACATTAACATCCCAGATGCTGCTGCTGTTTGTCCATTATGACAGTGTTTGTCCTGAATAATGTATAAATAGCTCTTTCTGGACAGTTGCATGTCACTAAATCAATACAATTTGCTGCCTTCTGTTACATTAAGTCGGCATCGGCAAGCTGGAGAAAATTAACCTTTTTTTTTTTTTTTCTGCTCACAAGCCTTCAGAATGAGAAACGAGGCACATGCCAAAAGATGACTGTCATTCACTCTGACACAAGTTGGTTAAAAGTTAATAAAAAGAATGCAATAAATTAGTATGGTATTCCCTTAAGGAGAAGGAAGCCCAGCGCGCAACGGGATGCTGCCATTCAAATTACCAGTGTTTAACCCTTCACGTAATGTTGATTTTTTTTATCATGGCACCCAATAAACAAGCTGTCTTACTTGCTTTTGGCCTTAGAGACCAAGCATTATTTTTTTTTATATTTCCCTTGTTGGATTGAAAGCACCATAACTTTAAATTGTCTTAAAAAAAATGTGTAAATAAGAGATCTAATTTTTTTTTGCAAGATGAGTTGTATTTTCTAAGACATTGCCTTGTATGTTTTTTTTATTGGTTTAGGCAGAAAAATATTTTTATTGAAAAAGTGAAAAAAGTAAACTTTATTAAAATCTTTTTTTTCTCCCTCCCCAAGTTCCTACAAAGGACATAAAGCTTTGAACATTTTAGTGATTATATAAATATATGGCTATAGTATTCCAATGTATTAATTGTAAGCGTACTTTCACAACAGATTTATCTGCTGTGCAATTTCTGCAGTTGAATATCCACAGTGTCAAAATGTCATTTAGGCTACGATCACAATATCAGTTTTTGGTCAGTATTTCACATCAGTTATTTGTAAGCCAAAACCAGGAGTGTGTCAAAAATGCAGAATTTTTGCACGTGTTTCTATTTTTCTTTTTTTCTCTGATTGTACCCTCCTTATTTTGGCTTACAAATACTGAGGTAACATACTGACCAAATACTGATAGTGTAATCATAGCTTTAGGAAGTGTTGATTTGCTGCACATTTCTGGTCAATTTATGTTGCAGATTTATTTTCTCTGCAGCATGTGATTTAGATGTTTTAAAATACTTAAAATATAAAAATAATTATATTTTGCACTTAGATCTGCATTTTGCACTGTTAGTTACCATTTAAAGATGAATTCTCATTAAAATGTTTGTTTGATAGTTGTTTTGGTGCTGAATTCATGTACTGATTGTGGTTCTGGTGCTATATTCATGTACTGATGATGGTTTAAGTTCTGTATTCATGTTATGATGGTTTTATTGCTGTACTCATATACTCAAGGAGGTTATGGTGCTGCATCAATGTAATAGTTACATCATTCTGGTGCTATGCTCATGCACTGATGATGATTCTGGTGCTATATTCTTGCAATGATGATGGTTCTAATTATATAGTCATGTACTAATGAATTTTTATGCTATAGTGATATATTCCAGTACTTATGGTGACTATGGTGATGTATTCATGTACTGATGGTGGTTCTGGTGCTGTATTCATGAGCTGAAGATGGGTCTGCTTCTGTATTAAAATACTGATAGTAACTCTGATGATGTATTCATGTACTACTGGTGGTTCTAGTGATGTAATCCTGTGCTGATCGTTGTTTTGGTGTATAGTGATGTACTGATATTGTCTTAAGTGATTATGGTTTGCCTGCTGCAGTCATTTACTGATGGTGGTTCTGGTTACTGCATTCCTGTGCTTATAGTGATTCTGTTGTTGTATTCATGTAATGTTTGAGGTTCTTGTGCTGTATTTCCATATTGGTCTTGGCTTTGGTTCTGTTTTCATTCACTAACATTTCTGGTTCTATATCCCTCTACTGTTATTGGTTCTGATCCTGTACACTTTTAGGAATCTAACAAGTTAGGAATTGCTATATCTGCATTAATTTTGGGAGCATTAATCTTTTGTATTTTTGTATTTTAAGGCTTCCTTCACTTCCATTTTTGGCTCTTCTGTAAAGCTCGGACCATGTTTTGTCCTATAAACTGCAACACTGTAATATTGCAGTATAAAGTATAAGCAATCAGATGATCACAGGTTCAACACATGTAGTAAGGGCATGGCACTACTGACAGCAGGTGCACAAGTAGGAGCCCAATCCGTAGTATAATATATATGAAGAACTTGCCACTCTTGATGTAGAAAAAAGATGATTTATTTGCTATCCACAATGAATATATATGACGTTTTGGTCTCAGTTTAGATATTCTTCAGAAATACAGATTGCCACAGAAGAATGTAAGACTCAATCCTGAACCTATACAGGATACAGTGCATCTGGTATGGCATCTATAGAAGACATTCTGACTTCCATTCCTGCCATACCTTTAGTGGTATTCCCACTCACATTCTATACTGTATAGGTTCAGCATTGAGTCCTATATTTTTCTATGGTAATCCATATATCTGAAGAAGGTCTAAACTGAGACTGAAACATTATATATGTTCACTGTGGATTGCAAACAAATCATCTTTTTTCCACCTCATTTGAGTGACAAGTTCTTCATAGAGATCACAGATTCAAGACTAGAAAATAAAGTGAGAATAAAAACATTTTTTAAAAATGTAAAAAATATAGAAATTTTAGTCACTTCAATTCTCGTTTGTTAAAAATGAAGAAATTATAAAAATATACTGTATTTGCTGATGCCGCATCTGTAATTTTACCGTCTATTGATTTTCTCAAAATATATAATTACTTTATGGTAAGGGTGATAAAATCTAAACACCCGAATTGCAGTTTTTGTCACGTCACCACCCTTTGCAAATGCAATTAAAAGCATTTAGGATGTCATTATGTACTTCAAACTGATTCCATTAAAAACGTCAGCTCAGTATGCAAAATGAAAATTCAGGTACAGATCCATCGACAGAAAAAAAATGTTAAGGTCTCAAAAATTTGCATCAGAAATCAATCTTTTTACAAAAAAGTCTATGAAAGTTTGGTATCATTATAATCGCACTTGCCTGGAGAATCGTGTTTACAGGTGATTTTTACCATACAACCATAAAAGCAATACCCAAAAACAATGATAGAATTGTGTTTATTAAGTGAAGATTTCTATTTCACTGTCGGGAGTGATGTCAATTAAATTTTTGGCAGAGAATGCAGGAAAGCTAGAATCAGCCTGTCAGCTATTTAAGCTGACTATCGATTGGCATACCATCAGCTGATCATGCATGCCTGACGTCACACTTAACAGACATTTCTTGATGTCATATTGATGATGTACATACCAACATTAGTAGTAGAAATGTCGGTCATGTGATCCAGTTCTCTTGATTTTATATTGACGGTGGGAATGTGCATGTATGGTGGTAATCGCAGTCATGTTACCAAAACACTAGAATGGCGTGGATATCCGAATGATGTATAGAATGTTAGATAGTAACAACAACTTGTTGGCATCACTTTTTGTATATATCTCCATTGGGCTACGACAGTGTAATAGAGGTACCCATTGCATATAATACTGATTTGTTGGGATGAAGTAAAGGTACCGTCACATTTAGCGACGCTGCAGCGATATAGACAACGAGCCGATCGCTGCAGCGTCTCTGTTTAGGTCGCTGTAGAGACGTCAAACACAGCAGCTCCAGAACGATGCAGGAGCGATCCAGTGACGTACTTATCGTTCTCGCTGGTTGTTAGCTCCATGAAAAACCATTGCAGGCATCGTTGCTTTTGCTGTCAAACATGACGAATCACGCCGACCTGACGACCAAATAAAGTTCCGGACTTCTAGCTCCGACCAGCGATGTCACAGCGGGATCCTGATCGCTGCTGCGTGTCAAACACAACAAGATCGCTATCCAGGACGCTGCAACGTCACGGATCGCTGTCGTTCTCGTTGGCAAGTTGCTCAGTGTGAAGGTACCTTAAGGGGTCTAATGGATGGTGTTTGCCATCTCCTTGATAACCTGGGTAAGTTACATTGTGTGAGTAGCTTATCATGATTGTATTGTGTCTGTCTGATTTTTGCCACTTTATCCTGAGCAACTATACCTCTAAATAGAAGTGGGTACTAGGTATTTAGGTATAGATCTGTTCCATTCTGGCCTTGCTCACATTCACATATACAAAATGTATCTGACTGAACTCCTATTAAGTTGAACAAGTGGAATCCACATGATTGAATGTATGTCATGCGAGTGCTGTGGGCAATTATTTTCTCGCCAAACATCTGTATAATATCCATATAACATGCATTTGCAATCCATATGAAATGCGTTTTTAACATCTTTTATATACTATAATACTCTATGTAACTTAAAGCTAGTTTACAAAAGTAATAAAGCAATGTTACATAAAGATAAAGATAGATGATAAAAAGATATTAGATATATAATAATTAGATAATAGATAGGTACAGTAGATAGATGTAATAGATAGATATCCTGCACATGTATAATTTCACAAGCTCCCTACTTATTATTAAACGTGCACCATTTAGTACCTTTCATGTAGCACCAAAGGGTGTTTAACCTTTCTTAACCTAAAAATTATATATAAAAAATGATGTCAGGTCACCTCTATTTTTGTTAGCCAGCAAAGGTAATGCAAACAGCTGTAAGCTCATATTATCAGGCTGGAAAAGCCTCTGGTTAGTGGGCCCTTCCCAGCCTAAAAATGCAAGCCCGCAGCTACTCCAGAAGTGGCACATCACATGTGATGCTCCAAATCTGATGCTTTGCCTTTGCTCTTCTCGATTTGTCCTGGTGCGTTGGCAAGCGGGATAATGGGGCTTGGAGTTGATGCCAGCTGTGAATTGTCAAAAAACACAGTTGACATCAAGCCGTGATGTTAGTAATGGAGAGGTGTATATCAGACACCCCCATTACTAACCTAGTAATAAAAAGTAAAAAACTCACACATAAAAATAGTTTATTCTAAAAAACACTCCCCAAGGTTTTCCCTGGTTCACCAATTTATTTAAAAAAAGTACATGCAGGTCTGTCGTAGTCCAGAAAATATGACTTCTTCCACAAATGGAAGACTTTAAAACATTAAAAGAGAAATAAAAACAAGACACTGCCCCTCGTTCCCCAATTTATTATATTAAAAAAAGGTCCCACACAGGCCCGACGTAGTCTAGTGATTCCCACAATGTTCTCTGATTCCTGAAATAACCTCCCCTAAGAGTTGGCATACAAAAACCACAACTAGGGCCACTAAAAGTTTTTCCAGGCCTTAAAGGAATTTTCCCATGAACAAAGTACATTTTAATTAATTGATCTTGGAATAAAAATAAGTTCCACATTTGGATATGTTAAAAAAAATTCCTTGTGCTGGGGTAATCTTATAAATGTGCCCTTGCTGGGTACTGTGTAATATCCATATTTTACTGTGCTGGAATATGGTCTGATCATACAACAGCTCCTGGGCAGGGGAGGTAGACAAAGAGTATACATGTAAGGGACATATGGAGCTTCTTTTTTTAAAAAAAAAATGTTTAATCTTTTTATTTATTTATTTTTTTACATAGCACTAACATATTCCGCAGCGCTTTACAGATTGCCCACATTATCATCGCTGTCCCCGTTGGGGCTCACAATCTAAATTCCCTATCAGTATGTCTTTGGAAGCTGTCCGTAAATATTACTTGTAATGTCTTTGTAAGTGTCCATGTTGTGCATTTCCCTGCTATGTATAATTACTGTTACACCATGTTCCAAATTATTATGCAAATTATGCTAATAAAAGTCATCACCCGTTAGAGTATACATCGAATTTTATTGAAGAAACCTCCCAATGATAACAGTATAATATCCAAAATAAATAAAAACTCAAAATGCACTGTTCCAAATTATTAGGCACAGTAGAATTTCTAAACATTTGATATGTTTTAAAGAACTGAAAATGCTCATTTGTGGAATTTGCAGCATTAGGAGGTCACATTCACTGAACAAAAAAGCTATTTAACTCCAAAACCTCCTAACAGCCAAGTTACATGTTAGCATAGGAACCCTTCTTTGATATCACCTTCACAATTCTTGCATCCTTTGAACTTGTGAGGTTTTGGAGAGTTTCTGCTTGTATTTCTTTGCATGAAGTCAGAATAGCCTCCCAGAGCTGCTGTTTTGACGTTAACTGCCTCCCACCCTCATAGATCTTTTGCTTGATGATACTCCAAAGGTTCTCTATAGGGTTGAGGTCAGGGGAAGGAAGATGGTGGCCACACCATGAGTTTATTTCCTTTTATGCCCATAGCAGCCAATGACTCAGAGGTATTCTTTGCAGCATGAGATGGTGCATTGTCATGAAAGAAGATGATTTTGCTCCTGAAGGCACGTTTCTGCTTTTTATACCATGGAAGAAAGTTGTCATTCAGAAACTCTATATACTTTGCAGAGGTCATTTTCACACGTTGAGGAACCTTAAAGGGCCCTAACAGCTGTTTCCCCATGATTCTGGCTCAAAACATAACTCCTCCATCTCCTTGCTGACATCGCAGCCTTGTTAGGACATGGTGGCCATCCATCAACCATCCACTACTCCATCCATCTGGACCATCCAGGGTTGCTCGACACTCATCAGTAAACAAGACTGTTTGAAAATTAGTCTTCATCTATGTCTGGGACCACTGCAACAGTTTCTGCTTGTGAACACTGTTTAGGGGTGGCTGAATAGTAGGTTTATGCACCACAGCAAGCCTTTAAAGGATCCTACACCTTGAGGTTTGAGGGACTCCAGAGGCACCAGCAGCTTCAAATAACTGTTTGCTGCTTTGTAATGGTATTTTGGCAGCTGCTCTCTTAATCCAATGAATTTGTCTGACAGAAACCTTCCTCATTATGCCTTTATCTGCAGGAACTCTGTCTGTGCTCTGTTACAGTCACAAATCTCTTCACAGTATGATGATCACTCTTAAGTTTTTGTGAAATATCTAATGTTTTCATACCTTGTCCAAGGCATTGCACTATTTAACGCTTTTCAGCAGCAGAGAGATCCTTTCAATTTCCCATATTGCTTGAAACCTGTGGCCTGCTTAATAATGAGGAACATAATTAATAATAAGTAGTTTTCCTTTAATTAGAATCACCTGGAAAATGAATTATCACATGTGTTTAAGATTGATTTCAGTGATCCATTGAACCCTGAGACACAATACCATCCATGAGTTTATTTGAAAAACAAAACAATTAAATCTTTATGACACTTAAATCCAATTTGCATAATAATTTGGAACATGGTGTATAGTTGTAGGGATGGCATAGTACCTTAGTTTGGCACCTAGATGGGGGTGCAGAGTTATTCAGCTTGTAAATAGTTAAGTGGGAGGAGCTAACGGCAGTTAATCTGGGAAACATCTGGAAATTTGAATCAGTTGGGCGGGAGCGCCCTGTCAGGGCAGTCAGCTCTGCCGAAGCCCAAGATCCAGTCAGGCAGCATCAGGGCCAGGAAGGCTATGAGAAAAAGAAGGAAGGCATTGAAAGGGTCACTGACAGCGCAGTATAAGTGGGACTGTGGATGTAGGTGCTAGGAAAGAACTAAGCAGTATGGACAGGTCACTCAGAATATGGCGGCTTGCTAAGTGGATGGATGTACTCAGGACCAGGACGAAATGGTTTAGAGGAATCCCTACTAAAGTAAGACTGGGCACAGAGGATGCTGGAAGACCGGTAAGCACGGTCCATTCCGGAAGCAGGCTTAGTAAAGATGAAGGAAAGACAGAGCAAGAGACGAAGCTGTGTAATGCAAACCCTGAAGTAAATGCTGACAAGGAAAGAGAGGAAACAGGGACAGAGAAACTGTGTATTGTAAAGCCTGCTTTAAATGCCGAAAAGAACCGTTATGTGCCTGTTTCAAGTAAAGTTCATTGTTCAAGTGTTCAACAGGACTGTGACTCTGATTATTCGGCTTCAGCTGAGGAAAACGTGCAGATCTTTATAGGAAGCCCCAAGGGAAAAGGAGCAGCAGATACGCTGACTGAGAGTTGTGGAGTGTATGTGAGGGAAGGTCTGTGTGTGCAAGAGACTTTTACCTCAGCCACGGCTACCACCCTGGCCGGCCCTTACATACAGACATTAAAGAACAGGATCGCATCTGATCATGTTTATGAGGAAAAGCTGCCTGTTTTTTTCTGTAAATCAGGTTTATTAAGTGAAATCGCATATAATGATTCATTTCAAGTTGAAATAGTAACAAATAGATACAGCTTGAGATAACATTTGGCATTTCTTAATACTGTAACTAGGAGAAAATACAATTAACTTTTTCATTCAATCCTATATGTTATATAATGGCTCCTTTGTCTCCTTTAGTATAAATAAGCTATTCTGGTAACTTTTCAAAGAGAATCAGAAAGAATCAATAAGTAGATTCTAGAGCATAAACTCAAGAACGCTCTACCCGTTAACCATGTTATAGACTATTACTATTGGCGATGGAATTCACAGTTATAAGATTCCAATTCTCAGGAACCCGTACTATTAACTAGATTTAAATGTAATGCTGGAGTAGGGTATCCAAATAGTTTCCTGTTCATAACCATAATATAATTGTAACCAATTTTATGATTAGTAGAAGAGAAATAGAAAGTAAGGAAGAACAGAAAAAGAAAAAGAAATAGGAGGGGGAGGGAGGGTACGGCTTCCGCTATCCTGCCCAACTCAGCCATTAGTTAGTATTAATGCATATTTGTTCACTGCCCAAGAGATATATGCCCAAAGGTATCGATAATATACTCCAGAATTAGCTAAGCCAAGTAGTCAGCTCTGTGGTCTCTCTAAACACTATCCAAGGGGTCCATATGTTTAGTACTTTATCCAAAGATCCCGTGTCCTGACCAACCAGTTGTTCCATTCTAAAGAGATGGTTTAGTTCTGCTACAAGTTCAGATCTTGAAGGGAAATTCGATTGCTTCCAGTAACGGGGTATTAAATTGCGTGCAGCTGTCAAGAAATGTCTAAGAAGGCCTTTCTTAAATTTGGCTATGGAGAGATCACAAATAGACAGCAGAGCCACCTCCATTGTAGTTCGGACCTTATGAAGAGATAATTTATTATGGAGATAAAAAAACATCCCCCCAAAAACCCCTAATGGGTGTGCAAGACCACCAAATATGTGTATATGATCCCTTCTCCCTCCAACATCTCCAACACGTATCTGGAGTAGCGGGGAACATAATATGAATGCTGTCTGGGCATCTGTACCAACGAGCTAAGAGTCTGTAACTTCTCTCTTGATAATCTGCACATAATGAGGATCTGAACGTGTGGAGAAGACTCTTATTCCTGTCTTCTAGCGTAAATGATTTATTCAGGCCATTTTCCCATTTCGAAAAGAAAACTGGAGGATCAAATGTAGACATCTGATACCCCTGGAACATTTTATATAAAAGTGATACTGTGTGTGATGGAGGGTCCCCATCCAAGCAAGCCGACTCGAAAGAGGTAAGTGGTCAGAATTAGTGTTGAGCATTCCGATACCGCAAGTATCGGGTATCGGCCGATACTTGCGGTATCGGAATTCCGATACCGAGATCCGATACTTTTGTGGTATCGGGTATCGGTATCGGATCAATAGGGATGTGTAAAATAAAGAATTAAAATAAAAAATATTGATATATTCACCTCTCCGGCGGCCCCTGGACATCACGCTGGTAACCGGCCGGCTTCTTTGTTTAAAATGAGCGCGTTTAGGACCTGCGAATGACGTCGCGGCTTCTGATTGGTTGCGTGCCGCCCATGTGACCGCCACGCGACCAATCAGAAGCCGCGACGTCATTCTCATTCACTAAACTCCTAATTCTAGGAATTAAGGACCTGCGAATGACGTCACGGCTTCTGATTGGTCGCGTGGCGGTCACATGGGCGGCAAGCGACCAATCAGAAGCCGCAACGTCATTCACAGGTCCTAAACGCGCTCATTTTAAACAAAGAAGCCGGCCGGTTACCAGCGTGATGTCCAGGGGCCGCCGGAGAGGTGAGCATATCAATATTTTTTATTTTAATTCTTTATTTTACACCTCACTATGGATCCCAGGGCCTGAAGGAGAGTTTCCTCTCCTTCAGACCCTGGGAACCATCAGGATACATTCCGATACTTGATGTCCCATTGACTTGTATTGGTATCGGATATCGGTATCAGCGATATCCGATATTTTTCGGGTATCGGTCGATACTATCCGATACCGATTGTTAGGGCTAGCGGAACGCACCAAATAATAAGACTGATAGTGTACGGTGCGTTCGTAGCCTGGGGTCCACCGTGCAGAGATGGAACCTGCTGCTGAGTAATGACGGACTATATGGCGGTACTCATAAGTATACTCGCGTGGGTTAAACTTCCCCCAATGTGAAGGAAGCGATCCTGTTGCGTCACAGGATCGCGGTACCGCACATAGAAGGCGAGCAAGCAGTCAGCGAACTTAACCCCAACTAGGACTGAAGCCCGATTAGACCACTTGCTGACACAACACCGCAACAGGGTGTGTTAGGCAACTCTTATAATTAGAGCACCAAAGTGTGAACTGTGCCGTGCTGGCAGGCACCACTAAGCACCCAGACGTGGGTCAGGAAGCGCACTACTGGCGCGTGGCGCCGCACTGGCGGTCACAGCAATAGACGCTGATACGTGTGTGACACGTTGAGTGATTTGTCGGGCGCTAGTTAGCAGCCATACTCCATACACGAACAGTCATACAATAGGGTAGGGGTATTTAATGAACGACTTGCACTCACAACAAACACACGTATTCAATTGTACACTAGCGCATGGCCGTGCGGTCATGCGCAGTTTATATAGTTGCAGCACAGGAAGTGGCCACAGAAACTTTGCCCTTCCAAGACCTGCCAAGAGGTCCAATGGGATGTGCTGCAGAGCCTGAGCACATGACCCTCGATCTCCAACGGGAGATCTTGCCCTGGGCATGCTCAGTGTGCGCAAACAAGGACTTAGTCCCAGGAAAGTCCGCTCGCCGCTGACCAGCACTGACTTTAATGGCAGGAGCTGAAGAAGCAGCAGTAACTCTCTGTACAGAGTGAGAGCGAGCAAGACACTGGGAGCGACGTCCCCGCTGAGCAGACTCCACTGCGGCCGGAGGAGAATGGGAGACCGCAGCGGAGACGGATCGAGATTCCCCCTGTGCAGCAGAGGAAACTCGACTCCTAACACCGATACTTTCAAGTATCGGACGGTATCCCTCAACACTAGTCAGAATAGATCAACCTGTCTGGATATTTTGAGAACATAGCCTCTAATTTGTTCATAGAAAAGCCATACCCCGGGGGGAGTTTCTGCCCCTCCAAAGAGGGATTGCAAGGGTTTTATAGAAGATTGAGTAATGTAATCATAGACTATTGGGTGGCTATCTTTGTGTTTATGAAGGAATATAACTTTATCTAAGCCCGCAGGGAAGTCTTGGTTGTCAGAAATCGAGGTCAAGGGGCCTGGTGTGGATGAAATATTGAGCTTTAGATTATTGCGTTTAACAAAAAGGATCAGATTTCTCGTAAGGAAGGGGAAGCTCCCACCCTGAACTTTAGTATTTCCACTCTGCCAGATGCTTGCTTTGGGATCGGTCGTTGAGATCTTTGACTCTAAGTCTACCCACTTTTTTATGTTTATGATGGTATAGATCTAAAAGGCAGGTTCTGAGAGAGTCATGATTGTAGAGCTGAAAGTTAGGGAGGCTCAATCCTCCTTCTTATTTAGGTCTGCTTAATAGTTGGTACGACAAGCGAGGGCGCCTGCCTGACCATATATATCTTGTAATTGCAGTCTTGAGTCTGGAGAAAAAGGAGGCAGGCAGGACCATAGGGATGGTCTGAAAAAAATAAAGAAGACGTGGTAATAAATCCATTTTTATTGTATTAATCCTCCCAAGCCAGGACAAATAAAGCTGCCTGTTTTTAAGCAATTTTTTCTCACAAAGATTACGTGATGACCCTGACAATGGCATGATAACATGCAAAGAGGATCGACTAGTCTGGGGAAACTAATGCCCCAACGACTAGTCTTCACACGTCAGTGGCTCCGGTACGTGAGGTGACAGTTTCCTCATGTACCAGAGCCACTGACACACGTAGACACAGTTAAATCAATGCATCTGTGCAGATGTCATTGATTTTTTGCAGTGTTCGTGGGAGCGCACGGATTACACGGACCCATTAAAGTAAATGAGTCCGTGTAAAACACGTACCGCACACGGACTTTGTCCGTGTGTAGTCCGTGTGTGCCGTGCAGGAGACAGCGCTACTGTAAGCGCTGTCCCTCCCACTGGTGCTGAAGCCGTGATTCATATCTTCCCTGCAGCAGCGTTTGCTGTAGAGAAGATATGAATAATCGTGTTTAAAATAAAGCTCCATGTGCCAATCCCCCTCCCACCCCCTGTGCGCCCCCCCTCCCGCTGTTATTAAAATACTCACCCAGCTCCCTCGCTGGCTGGCGCTGCTTCCTGTCCTGGCCGCACCTTCTACTGTATGAGCGGTCACGTGGGGCCGCCCATTACAATCATGAATATGCAGCTCCACCTCCCATAGGGGTGGAGCCGCATATTCATTACTGTAAATGAGCGGCCCCACGTGACCGCTCATACAGTAGAAGGTGCAACCAGGACAGGAAGCAGCGCCAGCCAGCGAGGGAGCTGGGCACATGGAGCTTTATTTAAAACATAATCTTCTCTTCAGCAAACGCTGCTGCAGGGAAGATATGAATTGCGGCTTCAGCACCAGATGCAGGGGACAGCGCTAAACTTTAGCGCTGTCTCCCGCACGGTGCGTGTGGTACCCAGTGGGCACACGGGCGGCACACGTGTGCCGCACATGTGCCACACTGATGTGCCACAGAAACGCACCGGCACACGGACACGGATAATTCCGGTACTGATTTTTCCGGTACCGGAATTACCTGGACGTGTGAGACTGCCCTTAGAAATACTTTTTTGAAACATGGATTTAAGTGAATAACATTATAAAAGGGCTGATTAGTCAGGGAATTTAGTAATACATATACAAATGCTGCTGAGTTGGAGGGCATAGGGGACCTGACAGGTGCGCTTTAACTATGAGAGCTAACTAGAGGAGTATTTGCCACTATCCCATTCATTAGATTGGAATTGCAGAGTTCAAATACACTTTCCTATAGAATTGCAGTTTTTCTGTAAAAATCTGATTCTATTCAGTTGAACTGATAGGAACCAATTTTTTTGCCCACCAATAAACCTGAATAGGCAAGTTTCATCTAAAATACCGAAGAAACTAGCGCACACTGCCATTCTTTCCACATTTTAGGACAATGGATACAAAATACCCAAAACACACCTCTGAAGAGATTAATATAAAAAATAATCTTAATTATCAATATTAACCCCTTTACCCCCAGGGGTGGTTTGCACGTTAATGACCAGGCCAATTTTTACAATTCTGACCACTGTCCCTTTATGAGGTTATAACTCTGGAACGCTTCAATGGATCCCAGTGATTCTCACAAAGTTTTCTCATGACATATTGTACTCCATGAAAGAGGTAAAATTTCTTTGATATTACCTGCGTTTATTTGTGAAAAAATGGAAATTTGGTGAAAATTTGGAAACTTTCGCAATTTTCCAACTTTCAATTTTTATGCAATTAAATCACAGAGATATGTCACACAAAATACTTAATAAGTAACATTTTCCACAATATACATTTTCTACTATACATCAGCACAATGTTGGAACCAATTTTTTTTTTCTTAGGGAGTTATAAGGGTTAAAAGTTGACCAGCAATTTCTCATTTTTACAACACCATTTTTTTTTAGAGACCACATCTCATTTGAAGTCATTTTGAAGGGTCTATATGATAGAAAATATCCAAGTGTGACACCATTCTAAAAACTTCACCCCTCAAGGTGCTCAAAACCACATTCAAAAAGTTTATTAACCCTTCAGGTGTTTCACAGGAATTTTTGGAATGTTTAAATAAAAATGAACATTTAACTTTTTTTCACAAAAATTTAATTCATCTCCAATTTGTTTTATTTTACCAAGGGTAACAGGAGAAAACGGACCCCAAAAGTTGTTGTACAATTTGTCCTGAGTACGCCGATACCCCATATGTGGGGGTAAACCACTGTTTAGGCGCATGACAGAGCTCGGAAACGAAGGAGCGCCATTTGACTTTTCAATGCAAAATTGACAGGAATTGAGATGGGATGCCATGTTGCGTTTGGAGAGCTACTGATGTGCCTAAACATTGAAAGCCCCCCACAAGTGACACCATTTTGGAAAGTAGACCCCCTAAGGAACTTATCTAGATGTGTGGTGAGCACTTTTACCCACCAAGTGCTTCACAGAAGTTTATAATGCAGAACCGTAAAAATAAAAAATCATATTTTTTCACAAAAATTATGTTTTCGCCCCCAATTTTTTATTTTCCCAAGGGTAAGAGAACCCCCAAGTGTTTCACTACAGTTTATAATGCAGACCCGTAAAAATAAAACAAACATTTTTTCCCACAAAAATTATTTTTTAGCCCCCAGTTTTGTATTTTCCTGAGGGTAACAGGAGAAATTGGACCCCAAAAGTTGTTGTCCAATTTGTCCTGAGTACGCTGATACCCCATATGTGGGGGGAGGGGGGACCACCGTTTGGGCACATGGGAGGGCTCGGAAAGGGAAGGAGCGCCATTTGGAATGCAGACTTAGATGGAATGGTCTGCAGGTGTCACATTGCGTTTGCAGAGCCCCTAATGTCCCTAAACAGTAGAAACCCCCCACAAGTGACCCCATATTGGAAACTAGACCCCCAAGCCCTAACCCTAACCCTAGCCCTAACCCTAACCCTAACCCTAGCCCTAACCCTAACCCTAATGGGAAAATTAAAATAAATACATTTTTATAATTTTGTAATTTTTCCCTAACTAAGGGGGTGATGAAGGGGGGTTTGATCTACTTTTATAGTGGGTTATTTAGCGGATTTTTATGATTGGCAGCCGTCACACACTGAAAGACGCTTTTTATTGCAAAAAATATTTTTTGCGTTACCACATTTTGAGAGCTATAATTTTTCCATATTTGAGTCCAGAGTCATGTGAGGTTTTGTTTTTTGCGGGACGAGTTGACGTTTTTATTGGTAACATTTTTGGGCACGTGACATTTTTTGATCGCTTTTTATTCCGATTTTTGTGAGGCAGAATGATCAAAAACTTGCTATTCATGAATTTCTTTTGGGGAAAGCCATTTATACCGTTCCGCGTTTGGTAAAATTAATAAAGCAGTTTTATTCTTCGGGTCAGTACGATTACAGCGATATATCTCATTTATATCATTTTTTATGTTTTAGCGCTTTTATACGATAAAAACTATTTTATAGAAAAAATAATTATTTTGGCATCGCTTTATTCTCAGGACTATAACTTTATTTTTTTGCTGATGATGCTGTATTGCGGCTCGTTTTTTGCGGGACAAAATGACGTTTTCAGCAGTACCATGGTTATTTATATCTGTCTTTTTCGTCGCGTGTTATTCCACTTTTTGTTTGGCGGTATGATAATAAAGCGTTGTTTTTTGCCTCGTTTGTTTTTTTTCTTACGATGTTTACTGAAGGGGTTAACTAGTGGGACAGTTTTATAGGTTGGGTCGTAACGGACGCGGCGATACTAAACATGTGTACTTTTATTGTTTGTTTTTTTATTTAGATAAAGAAATGTATTTATGGGAATATTTTTTTTTCTTTATTTAGGAATTTTTTTTTATTTTTTTTTTTACACATGTCGAAATTTTTTTTTAACTTTTTTACTTTGTCCCGGGGGGAAGGGGGACATCACAGATCGCTGATCTGACAGTTTGCACAGCACTCTGTCAGATCAGCGATCTGACTTAGAGCACTGCAGGCTTACCAAGCCCCAAGCGACTTGGTAAGCCACCTCCCTCCCTGCAGGACCCAGATGCCGCGGCCATTTTGGATCCAGGCCTGCTGCAGGGAGGAGAGGTAACATTGCGTTGCTGCGGGGGTCTCAGGGAAGCCCGCAGGGAGCCCCCTCCCTGCGCGATGCTTCCTTATACCTCCGGCACACCGCGATCATGTTTGATCAGGGTGTGCTGGGGGTTAATGTGCCAGGGGCGGTCCGTGACCGCTCCTGGCACATAGTGCCGGATGTCAGCTGCGATAGGCAGCTGACACCCGTCCGCGATCGGCCGTGCTCCCCCCGTGAGCGCGGCCGATCGCGTATGACGTACTATCCCATCGGTGGTCATACGGGCCCACCCCACCTCAACGGGATAGCACGTCATATGTCAGAAAGGGGTTAAAAGTTCAATGCATCAAACATCTTATTTAATTTACCGTTGATAAGAAAATGAATAAAAAAAAGAGATTCATTACAACCTTCAACTGTGAATGGCATACAATATGTTGAATTCTAATTAAACACTGGCCAATACTCAATACAGATCCCATATTAATCAGGAAAATCCCAGAGACTCCCCTCATGACAGCCAGAAGAGGAAAAAACTTAATCGATCTTTTGGTGAAGAGCCACATCCCACCATAAATCCCTTTGGTGTAAAAAAAACCAAGAGTGGTATGTTTCCTATGTGGAAATTGTCTTGCATGTAATAACAATAACATTATACGATCAAAATCTTTCTTATCAGCCAATGGTACTCGTGAATTTGCTATTACTCATTACATCTCTTATTATGTACATTCTTTCCCACATTGAATAATTCTTAACAAAAACAGAATTTTGATTTTGTGCTGTTCACAATAAGTGGCTTAATATAACTACATTTTCAAAATGGGAGTGATGCACTAAATATTTTGAATATATTGTGTTTTATTTATGCACTGTATGTGGGTCTGTTATCCATTTTTTCATATGATCTCTAATGTGATTTTTCTCTTCTTTTTGTCAGTCACCCTTCATTATTTAGTTTGTGAAGTCTTGATATTCTTTTTCTTTGTTATTTTCCATTTCTTTCAGTATGTTGGTATTTTTATTACATATCTATCCAAAATGGCAGCATACTCCGCACTTCGGGTTCATGGTGGTTCACCTTAGCACTCGCAGTATCTTTCTGATAATAAACACTTACACTCCAAAATGGCCATGGCCAGTGTATTCCTTAACCCCTTAGTGACAGAGCCAATTTGGTACTTAATGACCGAGCCAATTTTTGCAATTCTGACCACTGTCACTTTATGAGGTTATAACTCTGGAACGCTTCAACGGATCCCGCTGATTCTGAGATCGTTTTTTCGAGACATATTGTACTTCATGTTACTGGTCACATTTCTTCGATATTACTTGTGATTATTTATGAAAAAAACAGAAATATGGCGAAAATGTTTAAAATTTTGCAATTTTCAAACTTTGTATTTTTATGCCCTTAAATCAGAGAGATATGTCACGAAAAATAGTTAATAAATAACATTTCCCACATGTCTACTTTACATCAGCACAATTTTAGAAGCAAAATTTTTTTTGTTAGGGAGTTATAACGGTTAAAAGTAATTTCTCATTTTTACAACACCATTTTTTTTTAGGGACCACATCACATTTGAAGTCATTTTGAGGGGTCTATATGATAGAAAATAACAAAGTGTGACACCATTCTAAAAACTACACCCCTCAAGGTTCTCAAAACCACATTCAAGAAGTTTATTAACCCTTTACGTGCTTCACAGGAACTGAAACAATGTGGAAGGAAAAAATGAACATTTAACTTTTTTTTGCAAACCTCTTAATTCAGAACCATTTTTTTTATTTTCACAAGTGTAAAAACAGAAATGTAACCATAAATTTTGTTACGCAATTTCTCCTGAATACGCCAATACCCCATATGTGGGGGTAAACCACTTTTTGGGCACACCGCAGAACTTAGAAGTGAAGGAGCGCCGTTTGACTTTTTCAATGCAGAATTGGCTGGAATTGAGATCGGACGCCATGCCACGTTTAGAGAGCCCCTGATGTGCCTAAACAGTGGAAACTCCCCACAAGTGACACCATTTTGGAAACTAGACCCCTTAAGGAACTTATCTAGATGTGTGGTGAGCACTTTGAACCCCCAAGTGCTTCACAGAAGTTTATAACGTAGAGCCGTGAAAATAAAAAATCGCTTTTGTTTACACAAAAATGATCTTTTCGCCCACAAATTCTTATTTTCACAAGGGTAACAGTAGAAATTAGACCACAAAAGTTGTTGTGCGATTTCTCCTGAATACGTCGATACCCCATATGTGAGGGTAAACCACTGTTGGGCTCACCGCAGAGCTTGGAAGTGAAGGAGCGCCGTTTTACTTTTTCAATGCAGAATTGGCTGGAATTGAGATTAGACACCAGGTCGCGTTTGGAGAGCCCCTGATGTACCTAAACAGTGGAAACCCCCCACAAGTGACACCATTTTGGAAACTAGACCCCTTAAGGAACTTATCTAGATGTGTGGTGAGCACTTTGAACCCCATGTGCTTCACAGAAGTTTATAACGTAGAGCCCTGAAAAAAAAATCGCATTTTTTCTACAAAAATGATCTTTTTGCCCACAAATTTTAATTTTCACAAGGGTATCAGGAGAAATTAGACCACTAACGTTGTTGTGCAATTTCTCCTGAGTACGTCGATACCCAATATGTGGGGGTAAACCACTGTTTGGGCGCACCGCAGAGCTTGGAAGAGAAGGAGTGCCGTTTCACTTTTTCAATGTAGAATTGGCTGGAATTGAGATTGGACGCCATGTCGCGTTTGGAGAGCCTCTGATGTGCCTAAACAGTGGAAACCCCCCACAAGTGACACCATTTTGGAAACTAGACCCCTTAAGGAACTTATCTAGATGTGTGGTGAGCACTTTGAACCCCCATGTGCTTCACAGAAGTTTATAACGTAGAGCCCTGAATAAAAAATCGCATTTTTTCTACAAAAATGATCTTTTTGCCCACAAATTTTAATTTTCACAAGGGTAACAGGAGAAATTAGACAACAAAAGTTGTTGTGCAATTTCTCCTGAGTACGTCGATACCCAATATGTGGGGGTAAACCACTGTTTGGGCGCACCGCAGAGCTTGGAAGAGAAGGAGTGCCGTTTTACTTTTTCAATGTAGAATTGGCTGGAATTGAGATTGGACGCCATGTCGCGTTTGGAGAGCCCCTGATGTGCCTAAACAGTGGAAAGCCCTCACAAGTGACACCATTTTGGAAACTAGACCCCTTAAGGAACTTATCTAGATGTGTGGTGAGCACTTTGAACCCCCATGTGCTTCACAGAAGTTTATAACGTAGAGCCCTGAAAAAAAAAATCGCATTTTTTCTACAAATATGATCTTTTTGCCCACAAATTTTTATTTTCACAAGGGTAACAGGAGAAATTAGACAACTAAAGTTGTTGTGCAATTTCTCCTGAGTACGTCGATACCCAATATGTGGGGGTAAACCACTGTTTGGGCGCACCGCAGAGCTTGGAAAAGAAAGAGTGCCGTTTTACTTTTTCAATGTAGAATTGGCTGGAATTAAGATCGGACGCCATGTCGCGTTTGGAGAGCCCCTGATGTGCCTAAACAGTAGAAATCCCCCAAAAGTGACCCCATTTTGGAAACTAGACCCCCCCATGGAACTTATCTAGATGTGTGGTGAGAACTTTGAATGCCTTAGGCTAGGTTCACACTAGCGTTGCGCCGCCCTGCGTCGGCGACGCAACGCGCGACGCACGTAAAAACGTTTTGCACGTTTTGCGACGCGTGCGTCATTTTTGATGAAAATCGGACGCACAGAAAATGCTACAATGTAGCGTTTTCTTGCGTCCGACGCTAGCGTCGGAAACGACGCACGTGGCAAAAACGCCACCAAAACAACGCACGCGTCCCCTATGTTAAACATAGGGGCGCGTCGCCGCTGCGTCGCCGCTGCGTCGCCGGCGCAACAGCGACGCACATTGGCGGAACGCCAATGTGAACGTAGCCTAAGTGCTTCACAGAAGTTTATAATGCAGAGTCGTGAAAATAAAAAATATTTTTTTTTCCACAAAAAATATTCTTTAGCCCTCAAGTTTTTATTTTCACAAGGGTAACAAGAAAAATTGGACCCCAAAAGTTGTTTTCCAATTTGTCCTGAGTATGCTGGTACCCCATATGTGGGGGTAAACCACTGTTTAGGCGCACGGCAGAGCTCGGAAGGAAGGAGCGCCGTTTTGGAATGCAGACTTTGATAGAATGGTCTGCGAGCATTATGTTGCGTTTGCAGAGCCCCTGATGTACCTAACCAGTAGAAACCCTCCACAAGTGACCCCATTTTGGAAACTTGACCCCCCAAGGAACTTATCTAGATGTGTGGTGAGAACTTTGAATGCCCAAGTGCTTCACAGAAGTTTAGAATGCAGAGTCGTGAAAATAAAAAATATTTTTTTTTTCCACAAAAAAGATATTGTAGCCCCCAAGTTTTTATTTTCACAAGGGTAACAGGAGAAATTGGACTGCAATAGTTGTTGTCCAATTTATCCCGAGTACGCTGATGCACCATATGTGGGGGTAAACCACTGTTTGGGCGCACGGCAGAGCTTGGAAGGGAAGGAGCGCCGTTTTGGAATGCAGACTTTGATAGAATGGTCTGTGGGCATTATGTTGCGATTGCAGAGCTGTTATGACCTGGTGGTTAGGAGCACCCGGAATGACCTGATAGTTAAACCTCATACAGGATGAGTTCTGGGATGTGGGAACTCTGCTGACCGCAAGCCCTAATCCTATCACACACTAGAAATAGCCGTGGAGCGCTCCTGACCAGACCTAGGAGCCTCGTCACAGCCTAAGAGCTATCTAGCCCTAGAGATGGAAAATAAAGCCTACCTTGCCTCAGAGAAATTCCCCAAAGGTAAAGGAAGCCCCCCACATATATTGACTGTGAGTAAAGATGAAAGTCACAAACGCAGAAATGAAACAGGTTTCAGCAAAGGGAGGCCAGACTTACTAAATAGACAGAGGATAGGAAAGGTAACTTTGCGATCAGCACAAAAACCTACCAAAGACCACGCAGAGTGTGACTCACGGTGCGGAGGGGCCACTCTGCATCCCAGAGCTTCCAGCTAGCAAGACAAAATCATGATAACCAGCTGGACAAGAAAACAGTGAACAAATAATGACTATCAGGAACTTAGCTTCTACAGGAGAAGGCAGGTCACCAGAGAGATCCAGTAGCAAACTGAACAAATGCAAAAACATTGACAGCTGGCATGGAGTAACGATCTGAGAGGAGTTAAATAGAGCAGCCAACCAAAGGATAAACCTCGTCACCTGTGTAAGGAACCTCAGAAGCAGCAGCTTCACTCATAGCCACCAGAGGGAGCCCATAGACAGAACTCGCCGAAGCAACATTCACGACCACAGGAGGGAGTTCGACAACTGAATTCACAACAGTACCCCCCCTTGAGGAGGGGTCACCGAACCCTCACCAGAGCCCCCAGGCCGATCAGCATGAGCCAGATGAAAAGCACGAACAAGATCGGCAGCATGAACATCAGAGGCAAACACCCAGGAATTATCTTCCTGACCATAACCCTTCCACTTGACCAGGTACTGAAGTTTCCGTCTCGAAACACGAGAATCCAAAATCTTCTCCACCACATACTCCAACTCCCCCTCAACCAACACCTGGGCAGGGGGATCAACGGAGGGAACCATAGGCGCCACGTATCTCCGCAACGACGACCTATGGAACACATTATGGATGGCAAAAGAAGCTGGAAGGTCCAAACGAAATGACACAGGATTAAGAACTTCAGAAATCTTATAAGGCCCAATGAAACGAGGCTTAAACTTAGGAGAGGAAACCTTTATAGGAACGTGACGAGATGACAACCAAACCAAATCCCCAACACGAAGCCGGGGACCAACACAACGCCGGCGGTTAGCGAAACGTTGAGCCTTCTCCTGGGACAATGTCAAATTCTCCACCACATGAGTCCAAATATACAATCATGAATCTATCTAGGTACTCTCGGAAGATGTCATGCATAAAGGACTGAAACACAGATGGAGCATTAGAAAGCCCGAATGGCATAACCAGGTACTCAAAATGGCCCTCGGGCGTATTAAATGCCGTTTTCCATTCATCACCCTGTTTAATTCGCACAAGATTATACGCACCACGCAGATCTATCTTGGTGAACCAACTAGCCCCCTTAATCCGAGCAAATAAATCAGACAGCAGCGGCAAAGGATACTGAAATTTGACTGTGATCTTATTAAGAAGGCGGTAATCAATACAAGGTCTCAAAGAACCATCCTTCTTGGCCACAAAAAAGAACCCTGCTCCCAATGGTGACGACGATGGACGAATATGACCCTTCTCCAAGGATTCCTTTATATTACTCCGCATAGCGGCGTGCTCTGGCACAGATAAATTAAACAGACGGCCCTTAGGAAACTTACTACCAGGAATCAAATTAATAGCACAGTCGCAATCCCTATGAGGAGGTAGGGCACCGGATTTGGGCTCTTCAAATACATCCCGGTAATCTGATAAAAACTCAGGGACTTCAGAAGGAGTGGAAGGCGAAATTGACAGCAATGGAACATCACCATGTACCCCATGACAACCCCAGCTGGACACAGACATAGATTTCCAATCCAACACTGGATTATGGACCTGTAGCCATGGCAACCCCAAAACGACCACATCATGCAGATTATGCAACACCAAAAAGCGAATATCCTCCTGATGTGCAGGAGCCATGCACATGGTCAATTGAGTCCAGTACTGAGGCTTATTCTTGGCCAAAGGCGTAGCATCAATTCCTCTCAATGGAATAGGATTGTTGTGAATTCTGTGGCTGAATTCACTCCTGTGGTCACAAGTGGTATTGCAGCCTCTGGGCTTCCTCCCTCAGGTGTTTTGGTGAGCTCGTTGGCTGCCTTGCTATTTAACTCCACCTGAGTCTGTCTTCCTTGCTCCTTGTCAATGTTCCAGTGTTGGATCTGAGCTACTGCATCTTTCCTGTGGCCTGCTGCTCTGCTAGATAAGTGTTACTTTGTTTTTGTTTCCGTTTTTTCTGTCCAGCTGTGCTATTCTCTTTTGCTGGAAGCTCTGAGACGCAAAGGGTGCACCGCCGTGCCGTTAGTTCGGCACGGTGGGTCTTTTTGCCCCCCTTTGCGTGGTTCTGCTTTAGGGTTTTTTGTAGACTGCATAGTTCTCTTTGCTGTCCTCGCTCTGTCTAGAATATCGGGCCTCACTTTGCTGAATCTATTTCATTCCTACGTTTTGTCTTTTCATCTTGCTAACAGTCATTATATGTGGGGGGCTGCCTATTCCTTTGGGGTATTTCTCTGAGGCAAGTCAGGCTTGTATTTCTATCTTCAGGCTAGTCAGCTCCTCAGGCAGTGCCGAGTTGCATAGGTAGTGTTAGGCGCAATCCACTGCTGCTTTTAGTTGTGTGAGGATAGGTTCAGGTATTGCAGTCTGCAGAGATTCCACGTCTCAGAGCTTGTTCTATTGTTTTTGGGTTATTGCCATATCACTGTATGTGCGCTGATTACTGCACACTGTGTTGCCTGATAGCACAGCATAACAGTACAAGGAGCCAAACCAATGATTCTCAATAGAGGGAAAAAGGAAGTCCTGACATCATTTTTTTTTTTCCTCAGCTCTGTCTTCAGTTTTTTTTTTTTTCCCCTAGACATTAGAGTGCTTCAGGACACAGCTGTGGACATGGATATTCAGGCTCTGTGCTCCTCAATGGATAATCTCGTTATAAATGTACAAAAGATTCAAGATACAATTGATCAGAAATCTATGCTAGAACCAAGAATTCCTATTCCTGATTTGTTTTTTGGTGACAGAACTATGTTCCTGAGCTTCAAAAATAATTGTAAGCTATTTCTGGCCTTGAAACCTCATTCTTCTGGTAATCCTATTCAACAGGTTTTGATTATTATTTCTTTTTTGCGCGGCGACCCACAGGACTGGGCGTTTTCTCTTGCGCCAGGAGACCCTGCATTGAGTAATGTTGATGCGTTTTTCCAGGCGCTTGGATTGCTTTACGATGAGCCTAATTCAGTGGATCAGGCTGAGAAAAATTTGCTGGCTTTATGCCAGGGTCAGGATGATGTAGAAGTATATTGTCAGAAATTTAGGAAGTGGTCAGTACTCACTCTGTGGAATGAATCTGCACTGGCGGCTTGGTTCAGAAAGGGTCTCTCTGAAGCTCTTAAGGATGTCATGGTGGGATTTCCTATGCCTGCTGGTTTGAATGAGTCTATGTCCTTGGCCATTCAGATCGGTCGTCGCTTGCGTGAGCGTAAATCTGTGCACCATCTGGCGGTATTGTCTGAGAGTAAACCTGAGCCTATGCAGTGCGACAGGACTATGACTAAAGTTGAATGGCAAGAACACAGACGTCTGAACAGGCTGTGTTTCTACTGTGGTGATTCCACTCATGCTATTTCTAATTGTCCTAAGCGCACTAGGCGGTTCGATAGCTCTGCCGTCATTGGTACTGTACAGTCCAAATTCCTTCTGTCCATTACCTTGATATGCTCTTTGTCATCGTATTCTGTCATGGCGTTTGTGGATTCAGGCGCTGCCCTGAATCTGATGGATTTGGATTATGCTAAACGTTGTGGATTTTTCTTGGAGCCTTTGCGGTGTCCTATTCCGTTGAGAGAAATTGATGCTACACCTTTGGCCAAGAATAAGCCTCAGTACTGGGCCCAGCTGACCATGTGCATGGCTCCTGCACATCAGGAAGTTATTCGCTTTCTGGTACTGCATAATCTGCATGATGTGGTCGTGTTGGGGTTGCCATGGCTACAAACCCATAATCCAGTATTAGATTGGAACTCTATGTCGGTAACCAGCTGGGGTTGTCAGGGAGTACATGGTGATGTTCCATTTTTGTCTATTTCGTCATCCACCCCTTCTGAGGTCCCAGAGTTCTTGTCTGATTATCAGGATGTATTTGAAGAGCCCAAGTCCGATGCCCTACCTCCGCATAGGAATTGTGATTGTGCTATCAATTTGATTCCTGGTAGTAAATTCCCTAAGGGTCGTTTATTTAATTTGTCCGTGCCTGAACACACCGCTATGCGCAGTTATGTGAAAGAATCCCTGGAGAAGGGACATATTCGCCCATCGTCATCACCATTGGGAGCAGGGTTCTTTTTGTAGCCAAAAAGGATGGTTCGCTAAGACCGTGTATTGATTACCGCCTTCTTAATAAGATCACTGTTAAGTTTCAGTATCCCTTGCCATTGATATCTGACTTGTTTGCTCGGATTAAGGGGGCTAGTTGGTTTACTAAGATTGATCTTCGTGGTGCGTATAATCTGGTGAGAATCAGGCAGGGAGATGAATGGAAAACGGCATTTAATACGCCCGAGGGTCATTTTGAGTATCTGGTGATGCCGTTCGGATTTGCCAATGCTCCATCTGTTTTTCAGTCTTTTATGCATGACATTTTCCGTGAGTATCTGGATAAATTCCTGATTGTTTACTTGGATGACATTTTGATCTTCTCTGATGATTGGGAGTCTCATGTGAAGCAAGTCAGAATGGTTTTCCAGGTACTGCGTGCTAATTCCTTGTTCGTGAAGGGATCAAAGTGTCTCTTCGGTGTGCAGAAAGTTTCATTTTTGGGGTTCATCTTTTCCCCTTCTACTATCGAGATGGATTCGGTTAAGGTCCAGGCCATCCAGGATTGGACTCAGCCTACATCTCTGAAAAGTCTGCAGAAATTCCTGGGCTTTGCTAATTTTTATCGTCGCTTCATCTGTAATTTTTCTTGCATTGCCAGACCATTGACCGATTTGACCAAGAATTGTGCTGATTTGGTTAATTGGTCTTCTGCTGCCGTGGAAGCTTTTCAGGAGTTGAAGCGTCGTTTTTGCTGTGCCCCTGTGTTGTGTCAACCAGATGTTTCTCTTCCGTTCCAGGTCGAGGTTGATGCTTCTGAGATTGGAGCAGGGGCGGTTTTGTCACAGAGAGGTTCTGGTTGCTCAGTGTTGAAACCATGTGCTTTCTTTTCCAGGAAATTTTCTGCTGCTGAGCGTAATTATGATGTGGGCAACCGAGAGTTGCTGGCCATGAAGTGGGCATTCGAGGAGTGGCGTCATTGGCTTGAGGGAGCTAAGCATCGCGTGGTGGTATTGACTGATCATAAGAATCTTACTTATCTCGAGTCTGCCAAGCGCTTGAATCCTAGACAGGCCCGTTGGTCGTTATTTTTTGCTCGTTTTGATTTTGTGATTTCGTTCCTTCCGGGCTCTAAAAATGTGAAGGCGGATGCTCTGTCTAGGAGTTTTGTGCCCGACTCTCCGGGGTTATCTGAGCCGGCGAGTATCCTCAAGGAAGGAGTCATTGTGTCTGCCATCTCTCCTGATTTGCGGAGAGTGTTGCAGAAATTTCAGGCTAATAAACCTGATCGTTGTCCGGCCGAGAAACTGTTCGTCCCTGATAGGTGGACTAGTAAAGTTATCTCTGAACTTCATTGTTCGGTGCTGGCTGGTCGGTCATCCAGGAATCTTTGGTACCAGAGAGTTAGTGGCTAGATCCTTCTGGTGGCCATCTCTGTCACGGGATGTGCGTGCTTTTGTGCAGTCCTGTGGGATTTGTGCTAGGGCTAAGCCCTGCTGTTCACGTGCCAGTGGGTTGCTTTTGCCCTTGCCGGTCCCGAAGAGGCCTTGGACACATATTTCGATGGATTTCATTTCTGACCTTCCCGTTTCTCAAAAGATGTCGGTCATTTGGGTGGTCTGTGATCGCTTTTCTAAAATGGTCCATCTGGTGCCCTTGGTTAAATTGCCTTCCTCCTCTGATTTGGTGCCTTTGTTCTTCCAGCATGTGGTTCGTTTGCATGGCATTCCTGAGAATATTGTTTCTGACAGAGGTTCCCAGTTTGTCTCGAGGTTCTGGCGAGCCTTTTGTGGTAGGATGGGCATTGACCTATCTTTTTCCTCGGCCTTCCATCCTCAGACTAATGGCCAGACCGAACGAACCAATCAGACCTTGGAAACATATCTGAGATGTTTTGTTTCTGCTGACCAGGATGATTGGGTGTCATTTTTGCCGTTGGCTGAGTTCGCCCTTAATAATCGGGCCAGCTCGGCTACCTTGGTCTCTCCATTTTTCTGCAATTCTGGGTTCCATCCTCGTTTCTCTTCAGGACAGGTTGAGTCTTTGGACTGTCCTGGTGTGGATTCTGTGGTGGACAGGTTGCAGCAGATCTGGACTCAGGTAGTGGACAATTTGACCTTGTCCCAGGAGAAGGCTCAGCTTTTCGCTAATCGTAGACGCCGTGTGGGTCCCCGACTTCGTGTTGGGGATCTGGTTTGGTTATCTTCTCGTCATATTCCTATGAAGGTTTCCTCTCCTAAATTTAAACCTCGTTTTATTGGTCCGTATAGGATTTCTGAGATTCTCAATCCGGTGTCTTTTCGTCTGACCCTCCCAGACTCCTTTTCCATACATAATGTATTCCATAGGTCGTTGTTGAGAAGATACGTGGCACCTATGGTTCCATCTGTGGAGCCTCCTGCCCCTGTTTTGGTGGAGGGGGAATTGGAGTATACTGTGGAGAAAATTTTGGATTCTCGTGTCTCTAGACGGAAACTCCAGTATCTGGTCAAATGGAAGGGTTATGCTCAGGAGGATAATTCCTGGGTTTTTGCCTCTGATGTCCATGCCCCAGATCTTGTTCGTGCCTTTCATGTGGCTCATCCTGGTCGGCCTGGGGGTTCTGGTGAGGGTTCAGTGACCCCTCCTCAAGGGGGGGGTACTGTTGTGAATTCTGTGGCTGAATTCACTCCTGTGGTCACAAGTGGTATTGCAGCCTCTGGGCTTCCTCCCTCAGGTGTTTTGGTGAGCTCGTTGGCTGCCTTGCTATTTAACTCCACCTGAGTCTGTCTTCCTTGCTCCTTGTCAATGTTCCAGTGTTGGATCTGAGCTACTGCATCTTTCCTGTGGCCTGCTGCTCTGCTAGATAAGTGTTACTTTGTTTTTGTTTCCGTTTTTTCTGTCCAGCTGTGCTATTCTCTTTTGCTGGAAGCTCTGAGACGCAAAGGGTGCACCGCCGTGCCGTTAGTTCGGCATGGTGGGTCTTTTTGCCCCCCTTTGCGTGGTTCTGCTTTAGGGTTTTTTGTAGACTGCATAGTTCTCTTTGCTATCCTCGCTCTGTCTAGAATATCGGGCCTCACTTTGCTGAATCTATTTCATTCCTACGTTTTGTCTTTTCATCTTGCTAACAGTCATTATATGTGGGGGGCTGCCTATTCCTTTGGGGTATTTCTCTGAGGCAAGTCAGGCTTGTATTTCTATCTTCAGTCTAGTCAGCTCCTCAGGCAGTGCCGAGTTGCATAGGTAGTGTTAGGCGCAATCCACTGCTGCTTTTAGTTGTGTGAGGATAGGTTCAGGTATTGCAGTCTGCAGAGATTCCACGTCTCAGAGCTTGTTCTATTGTTTTTGGGTTATTGCCATATCACTGTATGTGCGCTGATTACTGCACACTGTGTTGCCTGATAGCACAGCATAACATAGGATACTGCAAGGGCTCCAAGAAAAAACCACAGCTCCTGGCAAACTCCAAGTCCATCAATTTCAGGGCAGCGCCTGAATCCACAAATGCCATAACAGAATAGGACGACAGAGAGCAAATCAGAGTAACGGACAAAAGAAATTTAGACTGTACCGTACCAATGGTGACAGACCTAGCGAACCGCTTAGTGTGCTTAGGAAAATCGGAGATAGCATGAGTGGAATCACCACAGTAAAAACACAGCCCATTCCGACGTCTGTGTTCTTGCCGTTCAGCTCTGGTCAAAGTCCTATCACACTGCATAGGCTCAGGCCTATGCTCAGAGAACACCGCCAGATGGTGCACAGCTTTGCGCTCACGCATGCGCCGATCGATCTGAATGGCCAAAGACATAGACTAATTCAGACCAACAGGCGTGGGAAATCCCACCATGACATCATTAAGGGCTTCAGAAAGACCCTTTCTGAAAATTGCTGCCAGGGTACATTCATTCCACTGAGTAAGCACAGACCACTTTCTAAACTTCTGACAGTACACCTCCGCTTCATCCTGACCCTGACACAAAGCCAGCAAGATTTTCTCTGCCTGATCCACTGAATTTGGTTCATCATAAAGCAATCCAAGCGCCAGAAAAAACGCATCAACATCACGCAATGCAGGATCTCCTGGCGCAAGGGAAAATGCCCAGTCTTGAGGGTCACCACGCAACACAGAAATAATGATTTTTACTTGTTGAGCGGGGTCACCAGAGGAGCGGGGTTTCAAAGCTAGAAACAATTTACAATTATTTTTGAAATTCAAGAACCTAGATCTATCCCCAGAAAATAAGTCAGGAATAGGAATTCTAGGCTCTAACATAGGACTCTGAACCACGATATCTTGAATGTTTTGTACCTTTGCAGTGAGATGATCCACACAAGAGGACAGACCTTGAATGTCCATATCTACACCTGTGTCCTGAACCACCCAAAGGTCTAGGGGAAAAGAAAGACAAAACACAGTGCAAAGAAAAAAAATGGTCTCAGAAGTTCTCTTATCCCTCTATTGAGATGCATTAATACTTTGGGCCAGCTGTACTGTTATGAACTGGTGGTTAGGAGCAATGACCTGATAGTTAAACCTCATACAGGACGAGCTCTGGGATGCGGGAACTCTGCTGACCGCAAGCCCTAATCCTATCACACACACTAGAAATAGTGGCTGTGACGAGGCGCCTCGTCACAGCCTAAGAGCTATCTAGCCCTAGAGATGGAAAATAAAGCCTACCTTGCCTCAGAGAAATTCCCCAAAGGTAAAGGAAGCCCCCCACATATATTGACTGTGAGTAAAGATGAAAGTCACAAATGCAGAAATGAAACAGGTTGCAGCAAAGGGAGGCCAGACTTACTAAATAGACAGAGGATAGGAAAGGTAAGTTTGCGATCAGCACAAAAACCTACAAAAGACCATGCAGAGTGTGCAAAAAAGACCTCCGCACCGACTCACGGTGCGGAGGGGCCACTCTGAATCCCAGAGCTTCCAGCTAGCAAGACAACATCATGATAACCAGCTGGACAAGAAAACAGTGAACAAATAATGACTATCAGGAACTTAGCTTCTGCAGGAGAAGGCAGGTCACCAGAGAGATCCAGGAGCGAACTGAACAAATGCAAAAACATTGACAGCTGGCATGGAGTAACGATCTGAGAGGAGTTAAATAGAGCAGCCAACCAAAGGATAAACCACGTCACCTGTGTAAGGAACCTCAGAAGCAGCAGCTTCACTCATAGCCACCAGAGGGAGCCCATAGACAGAACTCGCCGAAGCACCATTCACGACCACAGGAGGGAGTTCGACAACAGAATTCACAACACAGAGCCCCTGATGTACCTAAACAGTAGTAACCCCCCACAAGAGACCCCATTTTCGAAACTAGACCCCCAAGGAACTTATCTAGATGTGTGGTGAGAACTTTGAATGCCCAAGTGCTTCACAGAAGTTTAGAATGCAGAGTCTTGAAAATAAAAAATATTTTTTTTTTCACAAAAAAGATATTGTAGCCCCCAAGTTTGTATTTTCACAAAGGTAACAGGAGAAATTGGACTGCAATAGTTGTTGTCCAATTTATCCCGAGTACGCTGATGCACCATTTGTGGGGGTAAACCACTGTTTGGGCGCACGGCAGAGCTCGGAAGGGAAGGAGCGCCATTTTGGAATGCAGACTTTGATAGAATGGTCTGTGGGCGTTATGTTGCGTTTGCAGAGCCCCTGATGTACCTAAACAGTAGTAACCTCCCACAAGTGACCCCGTTTTGGAAACTAGACCCCCCAAGGAACTTATATAGATGTGTGGTGAGAACTTTGAATGCCCAAGTGCTTCACAGAAGTTTATAATGCAGAGTCATAAAAAAAATATATATTTTTTTTTCCACAAAAAAGATTTTGTAGCCCCCAAGTTTTTATTTTCACAAGGGTAACAAGAGAAATTGGACCCCAGAAGTTGTTGTCCACTGTTTGGGCGCACGGCAGAGCTCAGAAGGGAGGGAGCACCATTTGACTTTTTGAGCGTAAAATTGGCTGTCGTGTTTGGAGACCCCCTGATGTACCTAAACAGTGGAAAACCCCCAATTCTAGCTCCAACCCAACTCCAACACAACCCTAACCCTAATCCCAACCTGATCCATAATCCTAATCACTAACCCTAACCATAATCACAACCCTTACCCCAAAATAACCCTAATGTCAACCCTAACCATAACCCTAATCAAAACCCTAAATCCAACACACCCCTAATCCTAATCTCAACCCTAACCTCAAACCTAACCCTAATCCCAATACACTCCTAATCACAACCCTAACCTTAACCCTAATCCCAAACCTAACCCTAATCCCAAGCGTAACCCTAATGCCAACCCTAACCCTAATACCAACCCTAATCCAAACCCTAACCCTAATCCCAACTCTAACCCTAACTTTAGCCCCAGCCCTAGCCCTAACTTTAGCCCGAACCCTAACCCTAGCCCTAAGGCTACTTTCACACTTGCGTCGTTTGGCATCCGTCGCAATCCGTAGTTTTGGACAAGAAACGGATCCTGCAAATGTACCCGCAGGATGCATTTTTTGCCCATAGACTTGTATTGCCGACGGATCGTGACGGATGGCCACACGTCGCGTCCGTCGTGCATTGGATCAGTTGTGTTTTGGCGGACCGTCGGCACAAAAAAAAGTCCAATGAAACGTTTTTTTGTACGTCGCATCCGCCAATTCTGACCGCGCATGCGTGGCCGTAACTCCGCCCCCTCCTCCCCAGGACATAGATTGGGCAGCGGCTGGGTTGAAAAACTACATCCGCTGCCCACGTTGTGCACAATTTTCACAACGTGCATTGGTATGTCGGGCCGACGCATTGCGACGGCCCCGTACCGACGTAAGTGTGAAAGAAGCCTAACCCTAAATTTAGCCCCAACCCTAACCCTAAATTTAGCCCTAGCCCTAACCCTAGCCCTAACTCTAGCCCTAACCCTAGCCCTAACCCTAGCCCTAACCCTAGCCCTCACCCTACCCCTACCCCTAACCCTAACCCTAGCCCTAACCCTAGCCCTAACCCTAGCCCTAACCCTACCCCTAACCCTACCCCTACCCCTAACCCTAGCCCTAAACCTACCCCTACCCCTAACCCTACCCCTAACCCTACCCCTAACCCAACTTTTCCCCTAACCCTAGCCCTACCCCTAACCCTAGCCCTAACCCTAATTTTAGCCCCAACTGCTGTTCTCCTGCCGGCCAGCAGATGGAGACAGATGGCGGGCGCACTGCGCATGCGCCCGCCATTTTCTTTTCCCCGGCAGCCAGGAGGAGCAGCAGGAGGACCCAGGGACACAGGTGAGTATGCTAGGGTCCCCGAATTCCCCTATTTCTCTGTCCTCTGATGTGTGATCACATCAGAGGACAGAGAATTACACTTTACTTTTTTTTTTTTTTTTTTTGCGGTCGCCGGTAAACAGTTAATTACCGGCGATCGCAAAACAGGGGTCGGTAAAACCGACCCCGATCATGTTCTTTGGGGTCTCGGCTACCCCCGGCAGCCGAGACCCCAAAGATTCTCCCGGTGCCGGCCGGCGGGCGCACTGCGCATGCGCCCGCCATTTTTTGAAGATGGCGGCGCCCAACGGGAGCCACGAGGAGCATCGGGGGAGATAGGTGAGTATTGGGGGGCTACCTGGGATCCCTTTTCTCTGTCCTCCGATGTGCGATCACATCGGAGGACAGAGAAATTAAAAAGAGATCGCGTTTTGTTTTTTTTCTGCGATCGCCGGTAAACGGTTAATTACCGGCGATCGCAAATGCGGGGTGGGTAAAAAACCCCCGAATCATGTTCTCTGGGGTCTCGGCTACCCCCGGCAGCCGAGACCCCGGAGAAAATCCGACTCTGGGGGGTGCTATTCACTTTTTCCACAGCGCCGTTAATTAACGGCGCTGTGGTTTAAGTACCCTTAGCGGCCGCCGTTAAAAGGCGTATCGGCGGTCGCTAAGGGGTTAAAGATGGTGACCGCCATGCACATGCACACTGCATCTGACGTTTCTACATTGCTGAAGGCCTCTTTCAACTACTGGAGTGTGTTAATGACGTCACAGAGGCATTTCCTCCACACACGCCGGAGCTAAGTGCTCCACTCATTGTACTTGAGTACTATCCTTTCTTTGATTGTCTCCTCATTCATGTCTCATTTAGATTTTGAATCATGTTTTTGTTACTTGATGCATTGAACTTTTAATATTGGTAATTAAGATTATTTTTTACATTAATCTCTTCAGTAGTGTGTTTTGGGTATTTTCTATCCATTGTGCTAAGTTGTACAGTTAGAATACACCCATTCTCTTTACAAATGATGGGAATAATGTTTTTTTATTTCAGGTCCCTTATAGACTAGTGATATGTTTATGGACATTTTGCTCATTCTTTTCACATGCAGATTTGTTCATTTGAACAGCCCCATTGAGTAATATTAGTGCTGTGCATGTGATGTCAGTTTGTTCACAGACAGCAAGTCTGACCAAAATTATGGTCATGTGAACTTAACCTTAAGATTAGTGTTGAGCATTCCGATACCGCAAGTATCGGGTATCGGCCGATATTTGCGGTATCGGAATTCCGATACCGAGTTCCGATATTTTTGTGATATCGGGAATCGGTATCGGGATTAAGATTAATGTGTAAAATAAAGAATAAAAAAAAAAAATATTGATATACTAACCCTCTGACGCGCCCTGGTCGTCACCGCTGCAACCGCCTTGCTTTCGTTCCGAAGAATGAGCGCGTAAAGGGCCTTCGATGACGTCGCGGCTTGTGATTGGTCGCTGAGCGGTCATGTGACCGCTCACGCGACCAATCACAAGCCGCGACGTCATCGAAGGCCCTTTACGCGTTCATTCTTCGGAACGAAAGCAAGGCGGTTGCAGCGATGACGACCAGGGCGCGTTAGAGGGTAAGTAAATCAATATTTTTTATTCTTTATTTTACACATGAATATGGATCCCAGGGCCTGAAGGAGATTTTCTTCTCCTTCAGACCCTGGGATCCATTACAGGATACCTTCCGATATTTGTGTCCCATTGACTTGTATTGGTATCGGATATCGGTATCGGCGATATCCGATATTTTTCAGATATCGGCCGATACCATCCGATACCGATACTTTCAAATATCGGACGGTATCGCTCAACACTACTTAAGATATGTTACACAAATTTTCAGTTGCTGAATTATCTGCAACAATTCTGCCACCTATGAACCTGTATTTTATTATAATCCTATAATTGTAAGGAGTTTTTGGAAAAATAAAGAATACCGACTGTACAAATGCACCTGTATAATATAGCATCTTACATTCAAAACATATCTATATATGTAAATCCTATTCATTCACTAGACATTTGGTATTTATTCACTCTGGAGATGTATTGTATTATTTAGGATATCCTTACACACACTTCGCACACTTACTTGTAAAAGAAGAGCTACGATTTTTAAGCTTTTAAAGTTTTTAGTGACTGTTTTTGTGACTTTTATTTTTTTCACATCACATAAAACTTAAAGTGTGATGTTTTTTCTGATGTTTTTTCTGATATTTTTAGTATAATCTTCATGAAAAACGTAATTAATTAGAAACACACAGTATAGTGATTGCTATATTACAGGTAAAAAAAAACTTGGAAAAAATGGTGTGCTTGAGTTATTTGTAGTCCTTTTAATTCTGAGCCTATATTTCTAGCTTTTTTGTATTTTTTGTCAATCCTAGCTTCTTTATGGATCACTAAACCTTTGCTAGCTCCCTTAACCATTGCTCAACCTTGTCCTTGGCTTTCTGAAGTAATTGATTGATGGTGTCAAATGGGTCATTTGACCGCTGCCTTCTGTACTTAAAATTTGACAGTGACTCGTAGGTACAGTTCTTTTGAATGATTTGACTATTGTGTACTGTTGTATGGTCATAAATATATTTTTTTACATATCTCACTCCCTTAGTGAAAAATAGTTAAAATGAAGTGATGATTGAACACTAAAATGCTCAAACAGGCTGGACACTCAAACGGGCTCGACTCGAGCAACGAGTATAATGGAAGTCAATATGAAACTCATTCATTTTTCCAGGAAAACCTAACAGGATGGCTGGGGAAAAAGAAAATCACTGAAATGAATAGAAACAGCACTCATATGCAATGGGGACAGCATGGGGAAGATGCCTGGATACGTCTCTGACTCCTAGTTTGCTGCTGGGAACTAAATAAATATTTAAAAAATGATGTGGGGTTCCCTCATTTTTGATTAACTAGCCAAAGTAAAGCAGACAGATGGGCAGTGATATTATCAGGCTGGAAGGTCCATGGATATTGGCCCCTTCCGAGCCTAAAAAAACTAGCCCACAGCCACTCCAGAATTAAAGAATCCATTAGACGCATCAAATCTGGCACTTTGCCCAGAGCTTCCCGATTGCCCTGGTCTGGTGGCAATTGGGGGAAAGTTATTAGGATTGTTGCATTCTGCGTAATGTCAGCTGGCATCCAACCTAAGGGTTAGTAATAGATAGGTGTCAAATCAGAAACTCCTATTACTAATTCTACCAAAAAATGTATTCAAACAAGAGAAATATAATGTAAGTACTTTGTTAGTTCATAATCAAGCACATGACAAAAAACATGAATGCACAGCAGAAAATTAAACTAAATAAAAAAATATATATGAGAACAGCATATGCAAGTTGAAATAACATAAGGTGAAATCAATACTCAATAACATGTATCACAGAGAGACCAAGAGATCTATACATGAAAGATATTCAGTACCAGTACTACAAGTACAAAAATATTCTAAAGAATAAGATAAATCTTTAAATAATGGAAAAAGTGCATTGTACGTTTGTACTCATAAATAACAGCCTCAATGAATCATGATCGAATAAGCAGCAGGCACAATCAAGCCTGATCCCACATCCATAGTACTCAATCCAATATCATAAATACTAACCCAAATGTCAATCCTCTCATACCACTCCAACTTGTGTTTTGCTGTCGCTTCATCGGGTACTGAAGTGGAAAGCATGTGGTCAAATATGTAAAGGGCATTCACAGCTGAAAAGACTTACAGTAAAGATATGCCATATAACATGGTGCTGCTACTTACGCAGACACACGATCAGCCCATACATCGAAGGGCGAGGAGCTCGTCACTGATTTCGACAGTGATCGCAGTCCGTGACACGTCAGCCCAGTGACCAATGGAGGAGTGAAGCAGGCACATGCACAAGGCGACGCACAGCTTTCTTGCAGCCATATTTAAAAAGGGAAGCAACAGTATCAATATCCATGAGAAAAGCATATGAAAAATATAATCAATCAGTGGGGAAGCAGTGACAATAAGAAAAAAATGACAATGAAAGCACAATGAAATTTATATATGTATGAAATACATGAGTCTAATAAGGTGCAAAATATCGGAAGAATATGAGAAAAAAATCATTTTACATATGTATAAATGTTATAATTAGTGATGAGCGAGTATGCTCGTTACTCGAGTTTCTCCGAGCATGCTCGGGTAGTCTCCAAGTATTTCAGTGTGCTCAGAGATTTAGTTTATGTCGACCAGCTGCATGATTTGCTGCTGCTTGACAGCTTGAATACATGTGGGGATTACCTAACAAACAGGCAATCCCCACATGTATTCAAGCTGAATAGCAACCGCAAATCATGCAGCTGCGTTGACATAAGCTAAATCTCCGAGCACGCCGTAATACTTGGAGACCACCCGAGCATGCTCAGAGAAACTCGAGTAACGAGCATACTCGCTCAGCAGTAGTTATAATGTTGCCAGTATTTGAGCATAAGTAAAGTGCATGTGGTAGTGGATAAAAGGTGCATATGACATATGCATAGAGAAATGCATAAAAATGCATACAAAAATGCTTAAAAACACATTAGTTTTGAAAAAAAAATCTAAATAGAAAAGCTACTATGTGAATATCGGCTCGTTTATAACAAAGCGCCACCAAATAGGAATAACATTACTCGGTGGGATAAGCAGTTGAAGGAAACAGACAGTTTGGTGGAGGAACCCTGTTCTGGTAGGCCATCAGTAAGTGACGAGTCTGTAGATGCTATACGGGATAGCTACCTAAGGAGCCATAAATAATTTGTGCGTGTGCTCGACAATTTAACCTAAGCAAGACTACAGTTCATAAGGTGGTAAAGAAACGTCTCTGCTTTACGGGGTACAAATTGCGGCTGTTGCACGCTATCAAACCAGCAGATAGACCTAAACGATGCTCGTTTGCCACAGATATGCTTCATGAGATCGACAATGATGCAAGATTTTTACAGAAGATTGTGTTTAGCGATGAGACAACCTTCCATATTTATGGACATGTTCATATCCATAACGTCCGAATATGGGCTACTGAACATCCTCATGCCTATGTTGAGTACAGATGTAACACCCCTAAAGTGAATGTGTGGTGTGGCCTGATGCAAGATAAGGTGATTGGTATGAAGCTGAGAAAGTTTTTCTTTTATTTGGAGAAGATTTCACATTTCTATCGTTTTTTTGTTGCTTTCCAGTGACTGGTCAAAAGTGCACCATGACTAGATATCAATGAATTAAATATTCCAGTTGTAAATATTTATTCATTACATAGTGGAATGTGTTGAGAACAATAAAACCTAAAAATTATCAACATTAATTACAACTAATATCCCACGGAGGTCTGGAGTCGGAATGATGCTCAAAATCAAAGTGGAAAATGAAGTTACAGGCTGATTCAACTTCAGTGGAAATGCCTCAAGACAAGGAAATGATACTTAGTAGTGTGTGTGGCCTCCACGTGCCTGTATGACCTCCCTACAATGATCAATGAAAGAAAACAAGTTATCCGCACAACTGCACCGTCCAGACCAATACACCTTACGCCATGCACAGCCGCATGCTTATACCGCCCAAAAAAGGAATGGGTGCTTATTCCAGAAAACAGCATGCAAAGTCCCAATACAGAAAAAATATGGAAAGCAGTCACCATTCTTAAAAATCCAATCCTTTATTAAGACGTACAACTCTTCAGCAAGGGAGAATGTGAGCAATGAACGGACAATGGCCGCTTCGCGCTACCTCGCTTCACATGAGGTCTGGCATTGCCCTGCATTAGGAGGAACCCAGGGCCAACCGCACCAGCATATGGTCTCACAAGGGGTCTGAGGATCTCATCCCGGTACTTAATGGCAGTCAGGCTACCTCTGGCGAGCACATGGAGGGCTGTGCAGCCCTCCAAAGAAATGCCACCCAACACCATTACTGACCCACTGCCAAATCAGTCATGCTGAAGGATGTTGCAGGCAGCAGATCGCTCTCCACAGCGTCTCCAAACTCAGTCCCTTCTGTCACATGTGCTCATTGTGAACCTGCTTTCATCTGTGAAGCGCACAGGGCGCCAGTGGCGAATTTGCCAATCCTGGTGTTTTGTGGCAAATGCCAAGTGTCCTGCATGGTGTTGGGCTGTGAGCACAACCCCCATCTGTGGACGTCGGGCACTCAGACCATCTTCATGTAGTTGGTTTCTAACCATTTGTGCAGACACATGCACATTTGTGGCCTGCTGGAGGTCATTTTTCAGGGCTCTAAAAGTGCTCCTCCTGTTCCTCCTTGTACAAAGGCTGAGGTAGTGGTCCTGCTGCTGGGTTTTTGCCCTCCTATGGCCCCCTCCACATTTCCTGGTGCACTGGTCTGTCTCCTGGTAGCGCCTCCAGCCACTGGACACTATGCTGAAAGACACATCAAATGTTCCTGCCACAGCTTTCACTGATGTGCCATACTGGATGAGATGCACTACCTGAGCATCCAGTTAGACACATCCATTTCTAATCCAATAGTTGTTAAGGGGTTAAATAAAGACACAGCCAGAATAAAGTATTTTAATGAAAGCAAACACAACACAGTTTCCCATCTTTATTGTACTTCTAATTCCTGCGATGCCCTTGTTCTCCTGTAAAAAACATAAAATAATAAAGCAACAATATACCATACCTGTCCATTGTTTTGTCCCACACCGTAATCCATATCTGGGGTATTGTCACGATACTAGTGGATACAACTGGACACCAGTGGCTAGGTCAAAGAGACTGCAAACACAATGGTTTAAACAAGCAATATTGTATTTGTGATTTATATGCAATATAGCATATAAGTCCTGATAAATCTTTAGTCAATCTAATAAACGATAGCAGCAGAGCTGATACTCTGCGATACAGCATGCAAAGTAACTGAGCAATGAGTGCACAAGAATGTCCAGCACTGACACAGTCTCTTGCAGAGCAGAGGAACACACAACCTGGCTGGAGTTCTTACTTCACCACAGGTGTGGTCAGGCAGAAGTTTCTGAAGTCAGGTGTTCAGCAATCACTCGGTCAGCAGGCAGGGATCCAGACGTGCAGGTTGGCAGAGGACTCCACCGTTAGGAAAGGACCAACAGGGATCGTAAGTCCAGGCTTAAAACTGCAGAGGAACAAGGTTCAAAACATAATACACAAGCAATGAAACAGAATAGGTGCTGGCTTTATATACAGCTTTGGCAGGAAACAAGATGGCCGACATAAAACATCAAGATCCATGTTAATTGAGGGCAAGTCTAAGGGCAAGAGAAACAGATTGCAGGACTAGATACTGGCAGGTATATACAGTTTTCAACCAGGAAAGTGCCAAGATGCGACCATCCCAGCTGAAAACCACTGGTGAATGAGGAGATGCTGCCAGCGCAGCTTCAGTGACTAGCAGTGCCGTCACTGAAGCTGCGCTGCCTCACAGCCTGCCTTGCGCTGAAGTTTGGAGCGTGGGAAAATGAACTGGCATTGAATTTATCCGATTTCATCGCAAGTGGGCATGAGTCCTAACAATAGCAATAGTAGTAAAGTACTTCTATTCACAGGTGCCAGATAGTGATGACAACTCTCATCTGTGACACTGGTCCTCACTGATCGTAGCCTGCAGCCGTCTGCTTTATCCTGGCTGGTTATAGGGGGGACGCAACTTAATTTTTAAAAATTATTTATTTATTACGTTAATCATAAGCTCTCCTTCCTATAACAATTCTCCCTGAACTGTTTCCATAGGACCGTGTTCCGAGCATCACGTCACCAGGTCTCATATAAAACCCCATGACGCGATGTGGCCGGACAAACACTGTAATGCCAGTAGCCAACATTACTAAGGTATTATCGTGTATGGTGGGCAATCCTTACATGTTTATTGGCTGACTAACAACCGCAAAAACCTGCGGTTGGGGACTCGAGCTTTGCGAACAAACACCCACGATACTCGATCGAGTATCAAGCAGTGATGAGCACTCTTGCTTATTACTTTTAAAATATTTTCCCTTTAGCTACTTTTAATTATGTCAGCACATAATAATTATTCATTTATTCCTAAGGTGTGATATATAGACTGATAATATTGTTTATGCAGTTTTCTGGTATAAACAGTTCCGATGCACTTCTAACCATAGTACAGTTAAGTGGCAATTTCTTACTACTAAATCAATGAGGAATTTTTTTAACATGTTTAGGTTTAAAATTTTATTTGTTTTCTGAAACAATACATAATGACCCGGGTTCATTAAAGCAGTTACCCCAAAAAAGTGGAGTAAAAGCTTTGAAAAGCTGCAAAATATTGGCACAGCTTTAGTTGCAAGAAAATGTTGTGATTTTTGGTGTTCTCATGCCAATTTCTCTCAGCTTTTTGAAAGTGGTTGGAGCTTTCTTATGCCAGAAATTTCACTCCAGACTGTGACTGGAGTAATATTTCTGGTGGGGAGTACAGAGGAACACGCCACTCATCAGATGCTCCAGAGTCATTTAGAGGCATGTGCATCTTCAACAGTAAAGAGTGTCTGATTCCATCACGCCCAGTCATCAAGACTGGTGAGAGAAGTATTTTGGCCCCAGAAACCTTACAAAGGATTTGCATTTTCTTCAACCCATGAAATAATAAAACAATCAGATATGAGTCATTAGTGTACCAAATAATTTTCTTCCTTCTTAATTTTATTCATTCCCACATTTTAGAAATCACTTACACACAGATACATGTAGTTAACGATTTTAGTTGCTTAGAATTTTTATACAGGACCTTTCAAAAATATTCAGCTCTTTAAGAATTCAACAGATTTACCAGGATTACAAATTTTATGCGTATAATAAGCAGATTTTTTTTATAAGCTTTTGTTTTCATGGCCTTTTTTTATTCCAAAATTTTTGTTATGCATTTTTGCCATTTTTTTTAAAGAGGAATACCTATAGGAAGGAAAACTGACTTACCTTGAGAATGTGTTTTGTATGATTTGTGTAGAAAAAAAAATAATCAAGGACTGAAAAAACTAATCAAAGTCTGAAAATCGCCTTAAAAATTAATTGTTTCTAGCCCGTTTACTGTCTACCTATTGACTTTCAGCCAATATCTGGCGGCAGTGTTTTTGCAACAATAAAAATCAGCAAAAAACCCTGAAAAAAAATACATTTGGATTGCAACATTGGCATCCCAGATGAGCTTGGTAGGAAACAAGTTTACGGATGTTATAGGACATGTTAGCACATCTAAGCCACTCAGGCTGCTCACAGTAGCATGACATAGTATCATAGTAACATAGTTAGTAAGGCCGAAAAAAGACATTTGTCCATCCAGTTCAGCCTATATTCCATCATAATAAATCCCCAGATCTACGTCCTTCTACAGAACCTAATAATTGTATGATACAATATTGTTCTGCTCCAGGAAGACATCCAGGCCTCTCTTGAACCCCTCGACTGAGTTCGCCATCACCACCTCCTCAGGCAAGCAATTCCAGATTCTCACCGCCCTAACAGTAAAGAATCCTCTTCTATGTTGGTGTAAAAACCTTCTCTCCTCCAGATGCAAAGAATGCCCCCTTGTGCCCGTCACCTTCCTTGGTATAAACAGATCCTCAGCGAGATATTTGTATTGTCCCCTTATATACTTATACATGGTTATTAGATCGCCCCTCAGTCGTCTTTTTTCTAGACTAAATAATGCTAATTTCGCTAATCTATCTGGGTATTGTAGTTCTCCCATCCCCTTTATTAATTTTGTTGCCCTCCTTTGTACTCTCTCTAGTTCCATTATATCCTTCCTGAGCACTGGTGCCCAAAACTGGACACAGTACTCCATGTGCGGTCTAACTAGGGATTTGTACAGAGGCAGTATAATGCTCTCATCATGTGTATCCAGACCTCTTTTAATGCACCCCATGATCCTGTTTGCCTTGGCAGCTGCTGCCTGGCACTGGATGTTCCAGGTAAGTTTATCATTAACTAGGATCCCCAAGTCCTTCTCCCCGTCAGATTTACCCAGTGGTTTCCCGTTCAGTGTGTAATGGTGATATTGATTCCTTCTTCCCATGTGTATAACCTTACATTTATCATTGTTAAACCTCATCTGCCACCTTTCAGCCCAAGTTTCCAACTTATCCAGATCCATCTGTAGTGTTATGATAAGGCAATTCAGTACCACAATGGACATAGAGGTCAGAGCACATACAATGACCTGACAAGAACCCAAAAACATTGAACGAGCTCTGAGACGTGGGAACTCTGCTGACCGCAATCCCTAATCCTCTCCAACCACACTAGAGGCAGCCGTGGATTGCGCCTAACGCTCCCTATGCAACTCGGCACAGCCTGAGAAACTAGCTAGCCTGAAGATAGAAAATAAGCCTACCTTGCCTCAGAGAAATACCCCCAAAGGAAAAGGCAGCCCCCACATATAATGACTGTGAGTTAAGATGAAAAGACAAACGTAGAGATGAAATAGATTTAGCAAAGTGAGGCCCGACTTTCAGAACAGAGCGAGGATAGGAAAGGTAACTTTGCGGTCAACACAAAACCCTACAAAAACCACGCAAAGGGGGCAAAAAGACCCTCCGTACCGAACTAACGGCACGGAGGTACACCCTCTGCGTCCCAGAGCTTCCAGCAAGCAGGAAAAAACAAATAAACAAGCTGGACAGAAAAAAAACAGCAAACAAAATAGCAAAGCGGAACTTAGCTATGCAGAGCAGCAGGCCACAGGAACGATCCAGGAGGAAACAGGTCCAATACTAGAACATTGACTGGAGGCCAGGATCAAAGCACTAGGTGGAGTTAAATAGAGCAGCACCTAACGACTTCACCACATCACCTGAGGAAGGAAACTCAGAAGCCGCAGTACCACTTTCCTCCACCAACAAAAGCTCACAGAGAGAATCAGCCGAAGTACCACTTGTGACCACAGGAGGGAGCTCTGCCACAGAATTCACAACAGTACCCCCCCCTTGAGGAGGGGTCACCGAACCCTCACCAGAGCCCCCAGAACGACCAGGATGAGCCATATGAAAGGCACGAACAAGATCGGGAGCATGGACATCAGAGGCAAAGACCCAGGAATTATCTTCCTGAGCATAACCCTTCCACTTAACCAGATACTGGAGTTTCCGTCTTGAAACACGAGAATCCAAAATCTTCTCCACAATATACTCCAACTCCCCCTCCACCAAAACCGGGGCAGGAGGATCAACAGATGGAACCATAGGTGCCACGTATCTCCGCAACAATGACCTATGGAATACGTTATGTATGGAAAAAGAATCTGGAAGGGTCAGACGAAAAGACACAGGATTAAGAACCTCAGAAATCCTATACGGACCAATGAAACGAGGTTTAAACTTAGGAGAGGAAACCTTCATAGGAATATGACGAGAAGATAACCAAACCAAATCCCCAACACGAAGTCGGGGACCCACACAGCGTCTGCGATTAGCGAAACGTTGAGCCTTCTCCTGGGACAAGGTCAAATTGTCCACTACATGAGTCCAAATCTGCTGCAACCTGTCCACCACAGTATCCACACCAGGACAGTCCGAAGACTCAACCTGCCCTGAAGAGAAACGAGGATGGGAGTTGCAGAAAAATGGCGAAACCAAGGTAGCCGAGCTGGCCCGATTATTAAGGGCGAACTCAGCCAAAGGCAAAAAGGACACCCAGTCATCCTGATCAGCAGAAACAAAGCATCTCAGATATGTTTCCAAGGTCTGATTGGTTCGTTCGGTCTGGCCATTAGTCTGAGGATGGAAAGCCGAGGAAAAAGACAAGTCAATGCCCATCCTACCACAAAAGGCTCGCCAAAACCTCGAAACAAACTGGGCACCTCTGTCAGAAACGATATTCTCTGGAATGCCATGTAAACGAACCACATGCTGGAAGAACAATGGCACCAAATCAGAGGAGGAAGGTAATTTAGACAAGGGTACCAAATGGACCATCTTAGAGAAGCGATCACAGGCCACCCAAATGACTGACATCTTTTGAGAGACGGGAAGATCTGAAATAAAATCCATAGAGATATGTGTCCAAGGCCTCTTCGGGACCGGCAAGGGCAAAAGCAACCCACTGGCACGAGAACAGCAGGGCTTAGCCCGAGCACAAATCCCACAGGACTGCACAAAAGAACGCACATCCCGCGACAGAGAAGGCCACCAAAAGGATCTAGCCACTAACTCTCTGGTACCAAAGATTCCAGGATGACCAGCCAACACCGAACAATGAACCTCAGAGATAACTTTATTCGTCCACCTATCAGGGACAAACAGTTTCTCTGCTGGGCAACGATCAGGTTTATTAGCCTGAAATTTTTGCAGCACCCGCCGCAAATCAGGGGAGATGGCAGACACAATTTCTCCCTCCTTGAGGATACCCGCCGGCTCAGATAAACCCGGAGAGTCGGGCACAAAACTCCTAGACAGAGCATCCGCCTTCACATTTTTAGAGCCCGGAAGGTACGAAATCACAAAGTCAAAACGGGCAAAAAACAGCGACCAACGAGCCTGTCTAGGATTCAACCGCTTGGCAGACTCGAGATAAGTCAAGTTCTTATGATTAGTCAAGACCACCTCGCGATGCTTAGCTCCTTCAAGCCAATGATGCCACTCCTCGAATGCCCACTTCATGGCCAGCAACTCTCGATTGCCCACATCATAATTTCGCTCAGCAGGCGAAAACTTCCTGGAAAAGAAGGCGCATGGTTTCATCACCGAGCAATCAGAACTTCTCTGCGACAAAACAGCCCCTGCTCCAATCTCAGAAGCATCAACCTAGACCTGGAATGGAAGCAAAACATCTGGTTGACACAACACAGGGGCAGAAGAAAAACGACGCTTCAACTCTTGAAAAGCTTCCACAGCAGCAGAAGACCAATTGACCACATCAGCACCCTTCTTGGTCAAATCGGTCAATGGTTTAGCAATACTAGAAAAATTGCAGATGAAGTGACGATAAAAATTAGCAAAGCCCAGGAACTTTTGCAGACTTTTCAGAGATGTCGGCTGAGTCCAATCATGGATGGCTTGGACCTTAACAGGGTCCATCTCGATAGTAGAAGGGGAAAAGATGAACCCCAAAAATGAAACCTTCTGAACACCAAAGAGACACTTTGATCCCTTCACAAACATAGAATTAGCACGCAGGACCTGAAACACCGTTCTGACCTGCTTCACATGAGACTCCCAATCATCCGAGAAGATCAAAATGTCATCCAAGTACACAATCAGGAATTTATCCAGGTACTCTCGGAAGATGTCATGCATAAAGGACTGAAACACTGATGGAGCATTGGCAAGTCCGAATGGCATTACTAGATACTCAAAATGGCCCTCGGGCGTATTAAATGCAGTTTTCCATTCATCGCCTCGCTTAATACGCACAAGATTATACGCACCACGAAGATCTATCTTGGTGAACCAACTAGCCCCCTTAATCCGAGCAAACAAATCAGATAACAACTGCAAGGGGTACTGAAATTTAACCGTGATCTTATTTAGAAGGCGGTAATCTATACAAGGTCTCAGCGAACCATCCTTCTTGGCTACAAAAAAGAACCCTGCTCCTAATGGCGACGATGACGGGCGAATTTGCCCCTTCTCCAAGGACTCCTTCACATTACTCCGCATAGCGGCGTGCTCAGGCACAGATAAATTAAACAGTCGACCTTTTGGGAATTTACGACCAGGAATCAAATCGATAGCACAATCACAATCCCTATGCGGAGGTAGGGTATCGGACTTGGGCTCATCAAATACATCCCGGTAATCAGACAAGAACTCTGGAACCTCAGAAGGGGTGGATGACGAAATAGTCAGAAATGGGACATCACCATGTACCCCCTGACAGCCCCAGCTGGACACAGACATGGATTTCCAATCTAAAACTGGATTATGGACTTGTAGCCATGGTAACCCCAAAACGACCACATCATGCAGATTATGCAACACCAGAAAGCGAATAACCTCCTGATGTGCAGGAGCCATGCACATGGTCAGCTGGGTCCAGTACTGAGGCTTATTCTTGGCCAAAGGCGTAGCATCAATTCCTCTCAATGGAATAGGACACTGCAAGGGCTCCAAGAAAAACCCACAACGCCTAGCATACTCCAAGTCCATCAAATTCAGGGCAGCGCCTGAATCCACAAATGCCATGACAGAACACGACGACAAAGAGCAGATCAAGGTAACAGACAGAAGAAATTTTGACTGTACCGTACCAATGGTGGCAGACCTAGCGAACCGCTTAGTGCGCTTAGGACAATCAGAGATAGCATGAGTGGAATCACCACAGTAGAAACACAGCCCATTCAGACGTCTATGTTCTTGCCGTTCAACTCTGGTCCAAGTCCTATCGCACTGCATAGGCTCAGGTTTAAGCTCAGGTAATACCGCCAAATGGTGCACAGATTACGCTCACGCAAGCGTCGACCGATCTGAATGGCCAAAGACATAGACTCATTCAGACCAGCAGGCATAGGAAATCCCACCATGACATCCTTAAGGGCTTCAGAGAGACCCTTTCTGAAAATAGCTGCGAGCGCACCTTCATTCCATTGAGTGAGTACAGACCACTTTCTAAATTTCTGACAATATACCTCTATCTCATCCTGACCCTGACACAGAGCCAGCAAATTTTTCTCTGCCTGATCCACTGAATTAGGTTCATCGTACAGCAATCCGAGAGCCAGGAAAAATGCATCGATATTGCTTAATGCAGGATCTCCTGATGCAAGAGAAAATGCCCAGTCCTGAGGGTCGCCACGTAAAATAGAAATAATTATCCTAACTTGTTGAACTGGGTCACCAGAGGAGCGAGGTTTCAAAGCCAGAAATAGTTTACAATTATTTTTGAAACTCAGAAATTTAGTTCTATCTCCAAAAAACAAATCAGGAATAGGAATTCTCGGTTCTAACATAGAATTCTGAACCACAAAGTCTTGAATATTTTGTACTCTTGCCGTGAGCTGATCCACACATGAAGACAGACCTTTAATGTCCATCGCTACACCTGTGTCCTGAACCACCCAAATGTCTAGGGGAAAAAAAAGGCAAAACACAGTGCAGAGAAAAAAAAATGGTCTCAGAACTTCTTTTTTCCCTCTATTGAGAATCATTAGTACTTTTGGCCTCCAGTACTGTTATGATAAGGCAATTCAGTACCACAATGGACATAGAGGTCAGAGCACATACAGTGACCTGACAATAACCCAAAAACATTGAACGAGCTCTGAGACGTGGGAACTCTGCTGACCGCAATCCCTAATCCTCTCCAACCACACTAGAGGCAGCTGTGGATTGCGCCTAACGCTCCCTATGCAACTCGGCACAGCCTGAGAAACTAGCTAGCCTGAAGATAGAAAATAAGCCTACCTTGCCTCAGAGAAATACCCCCAAAGGAAAAGGCAGCCCCCACATATAATGACTGTGAGTTAAGATGAAAAGACAAACGTAGAGATGAAATAGATTTAGCAAAGTGAGGCCCGACTTTCTGAACAGAGCGAGGATAGGAAAGGTAACTTTGCGGTCAACACAAAACCCTACAAAAACCACGCAAAGGGGGCAAAAAGACCCTCCGTACCGAACTAACGGCACGGAGGTACACCCTCTGCGTCCCAGAGCTTCCAGCAAGCAGGAAAAAACAAATAGACAAGCTGGACAGAAAAAAAACAGCAAACAAAATAGCAAAGCGGAACTTAGCTATGCAGAGCAGCAGGCCACAGGAACGATCCAGGAGGAAACAGGTCCAATACTAGAACATTGACTGGAGGCCAGGATCAAAGCACTAGGTGGAGTTAAATAGAGCAGCACCTAACGACTTCACCACATCACCTGAGGAAGGAAACTCAGAAGCCGCAGTACCACTTTCCTCCACCAACGGAAGCTCACAGAGAGAATCAGCCGAATTACCACTTGTGACCACAGGAGGGAGCTCTGCCACAGAATTCACAACACTGTAGCAGAATACTATCTTCTCTTGTATTAACTGCTTTACATAGTTTTGTATCATCTGCATCATGACGAACATGCAACCTTGCGTTGTCATGTTGAAAACAGCTCCTGGGATAATTTGGAGAACTGACTGTAACAAAAGAGGACTGGGACTGAAAATCAGCTCTTCCACTTCCAAGATACAAAGGCCCATGCTGCCCACTCTTACTTACCTTTCTAGATGGAGGACTCCATTACAATTTACAAATGGTACCCTGCCTGGAACAAATTAAGATTTACTACAAAACCATTATTACCATTAATACTGCTATTTAAGATTAAATAATACCTCTACATGATGACTATTATAAAACCACTACATAGTGACAGAATAATGCCATCATAGTGATCATTAAAGGGGTTGTACATCCCCGAGTAAATATTTAGCAAGTAGCAGTGCAGCCTGTTGAATCCTAACAGTGTGCAATATACATACAAGTAGAATTCAACTCTACTTCACACGTTTGAGTGAAAGAGGTTATCAGAATTGGTCTTTGGAAAAAACAAAAAAAAATGGAAAAAATTCCCAGAACTAAAAAATAGACAAAAAAAAACAGGAGAATCAAAAGCCATATTTGTCACCACCTATAGCAAAGAATACAACAGGATAAAGATGATTATTAAAAAATACTTGACAATGCTCAAAAGCGATCCTGCTTTGGAAACTACTCTTCAGCAAGGGTGTTTCTTTTCCACAAGGAAAGCCCTTACCCTTTCCAATCTGCTAACTCCTAGTATGGTAATGGGTGGTCCTGTTAAAACGATCTGGCTGTCTACTAAGGCCGAGGTCACACTAGAGAGAAATACGGACGAGGGAGAGGTGCAAAAACCACGCATTGCACACGGACCAATGTTTCTCTATGGGGCAGCTCCCATCAGCTGTATATCTCTCGGCCGTATTTTACAGGCTGAGAAAAATCACAGCATGCTGCGATTGTCAGCGTATTCCTATAAAAATATGCCAATGCAAGTCTATGGGGGTGAGAAAAATACGGATTACACACGGACCATGTGTGTGACTTGCGAGAAGTACGCAAGACTTTTCCAGGTGACAGGAAAAGGGCCAAGCCATTATCAGGAAGCTTAAGGTACCGTCACACTTAGCGACGCTGCAGCGATACCGACAACGATCCGGATCGCTGCAGCGTCGCTGTTTGGTCGCTGGAGAGCTGTCACACAGACAGCTCTCCAGTGACCAACGATCCCGAGGTCCCCGGTAACCAGGGTAAACATCGGGTAACTAAGCGCAGGGCCGCGCTTAGTAACCCGATGTTTACCCTGGTTACTAGCGTAAAAAAACAAACAGTACATACTTACATTCAGCTGTCTGTCCCTTGCCGTCTGGTTCCTGCACTGACTGCTGGCCGTAAAGTGAAAGTGAAAGCACAGCACAGCGGTGAGTCACACAGCGGTGACTCACCGCTGTGGCTGTGCTCTGCTTTCACTTTACGGCCAGCAGTCAGTGCAGGAACCAGACGGCAAGGGACAGACAGCTGAATGTAAGTATGTACTGTTTGTTTTTTTACGCTGGTAACCAGGGTAAACATCGGGTTACTAAGCGCGGCCCTGTGCTTAGTTACCCGATGTTTACCCTGGTTACCAGTGAAGACATCGCTGAATCGGTGTCACACACGCCGATTCAGCGATGTCTACGGGGAGTCCAGCGACGAAATAAAGTTCTGGACTTTCTTCCCCGACCAGCGACCTCCCAGCAGGGGCCTGATCGCTGCTGCCTGTCACACTGGACGATATCGCTAGCGAGGACGCTGCAACGTCACGGATCGCTAGCGATATAATCTAGTGTGACAGTACCTTTAGACATGCTAATTAGCACAAAAATAGCTCCAGACATCCCGGAAGAACGCCTCCACGGAGTCCTGCAGCATGTCTTCATTATTCAATCTAGAGATGCTTATTGTTTTGGTCCAAGAAAGGCCTGAGCTTTGGGACCAGAGGGATGCACATTACTCAGACCAGGCCAAAAAAGAGGCTACTTTTTGCAGATTTTGCAGACCGTGACAGCAACAAATAAGTAAATTCACTCATGTTTTGAAAATATTAACTGCACTAAATAACATGTTTTCACACTATACCCTTAAATCCTATTATGTGGTTATTTATTCCATTATGAGTAATATAGATTATGTTTAGAAATAGCTTAGTAGGCCACATGACTATCTAAAATCTCAATAAACTTGTGGATCCAATGTGCGCAATGTCCTTATACATTATTATTGTCTGTCATTGCAGTGGAAGATGTTATGAGATGCTGGCGCAGCATCTGCGACCAATATAGGCAGGAACGTCAGCAGCGGGCCAGGAGTGGTGATGCAGCACAGACAAAGCGGAAATACATTTATTTTGAATGCCTTATTTTGACCATAAGTACATACATCACACCACATTACACATATGCTTTTTAGGGTCATATGTCAAAATTTTTATTTTTGAAATAAAATTTCCTAACAGAACTCAGTCCATCCTCACTGAGAGGGAGACAGGGTCGGATTCTGAGGCCATTGTTGATCCTGTCGGGGAGGGTGAAGAGGCGGCTGGCCCATCTTCTCAGCCTTCCAGCTGCATCACCCAATCACCACCTGAACCAGTACCAGTAGCTGCAACAGGACCTGGACCAGCAGCTGCACCAACACCCGTCAGCCTTGAAGAACCTGGCAACAGTAGCAGCCCTACTGTTCCTCTGGAGGCCTCCCCCCAGCCTGCTGTCATATCCTGCCATGGGCGACGAAGGTGAGAGATCCCTGCCTCTGATACCAGGAGGCATATTGACACGGGGGTTCTCAATTACCTACCCAGGGCTGTCCAGGATGAGGGTGAGGAGGCATATTCCCGCAGTCTGACCCAGTACCTCCATCCCCCACCCTGTGAGGTGAGGCTACGTGTGCGAGGATCAATACAGATCCTCACTAATGCATGTACACCCCCAATACCCCATATGAGGTCTTTGAGTTCTTGGAGAGGTGCCAGCTGTAACCCCGTAACCAGCTGAGACTTCAACCAAACCCAGAAGTGCATGCTCAACATGTATCTGACGCACCTCCTCCACAGGTGCCTACACCTCAACCCATTCCCACCGAAAACCAACCATGGCCACAACAGGCCCAAATGGCATCCTATAACCAACCTGCCCAATATGACCACTTGTACAGACCGAGTGTTGGAGGCTGGTCCCAACCTGACTTTGGATGACATGGCCATATTAGGGGGTATGAGTCACGTGGGTTCCACAATCCCCAGGAGTCTCATCTCCATTTTCCATATGGTCACTTTGCCATTCAACAAACTGATCCTGGCCACGACATACAGCATGGCCAAGATTATGCACCCACACAGGGTGAAGACCAATTTGGACAGCAAATCCAGAAAGAAAGGAAGGCTGGACTCCCGCCATCACCTCCACCAACTTTCCAAAATCTATAATTTTTTTTGTTATTTGATTTTGCTGTTGCAAAATAGTATGTTTGTTTTATTGCTATGTTTAACAACATTTAAAAAATGGGTATGGCCAAATTTCTATGGCCACAAAAGCCATATGACTACAATATGGTTTTTCTAAAAAAAATATTATGTTTTGGCTTTATAAAAAAGTTTGAAATGCCAATTTTTGTCTCTTCTTACAATAATTAATACAAGATACAAAATGAAAAAACAATCCATCTATTACATAAATCAAAATAACACACACAGCAACTTAAATAAAAAAAGAATTTATATATACACAAACATTTGAAACTTATAACATAGATACAGCATGCTCTTGCCAGGGAGTAGCACCCTGAGCTGTCACAAAATAATTAGTGAAAATTTCATGCACTTTCAGTCCGGAAAGCGGACGACGCTGAGGGATCACATGTGGTCTAGGCCTACCCACATTGCCCAACACACCTTCAGCACCATCAGATGATGAGCATTCATGAACTCAGGTGAAGTTATGTAGGACCACATATGCTTTGATGACCTCATTTACATTGGATTCACTCAGCTGAATGGCTGACTGGAGTACCCGCGATTTGGCACAAAGAATGCCAAAGGCGCACTCCACAAGAAGCCGTGCGCGTGATAGGCGCAAGTTAAAGATCCTACACCGTTGGTCCAGGTTTCGACACGGATTTGGCCCCATTACATGCCTAGTTAATTGAAAGGCCTCATCTGCAACAAGGACATAAGGCACAGATTCTTGATTGGAGCCTGGAAGATGACGTGGTAGTGGTAGGTCCAACTTGTTACAAAGGCTGAGCCCGGAAGGACAGCAGTAACCAGCCGCAAAGCATCAGCTTGAGCCAGATGCTGGGACTGACGTCTCTGCTGAGCAGGCTCCACTGCGGCTGGAGGAGAATGAGAGACTGCAGCGGAGATGGTTCGAGATTCCCCCTGTGCAGCAGCGGGAACTCGATACCTAACAACGTAAATGTTTACTTTTGATTCTGGCTATCTGTCATCAGTACTATCATTCATGATAAAGACTGAGAGCAGCTCCCAGCATCTCAATACCATTGTTAAGGACATACTGGGAGATGTACTTTCATGAGATATAAATATATATGTGACTCACTTAGAAGGATATAGCTAGTAAGTTTTAATCATGTGATCTCATAGACTTAATGGAAAAGGGAAGAATAGCTGAGTAGGAAGGCAAAATGAGCAATTGTAAGTGCACAGTGCTGTATAATATGATTATTGCAATTTATTAACGGGTATATCTGGCACTTTCTGAAAAAAGCAAAAATATGCCTAAGCACTAACAGGCACATTAGTTAATTGGGAGGGACTTCCAACATCATTCTGATTGACAGCCGGATTCCCACTGCATAACTGTCCTGCTCCTATAATAGAGCAGAGCGAAAAGGAATCCATTGCTTTGTCAATGCACCGGCAGGAGTGGTCTGTGCTGGGGAAAAATGACGCTGTGCACAACAGACAGATATATAGCAACTACCTATCTGTTAGTGTTTAGACACATTTTTTGTTTTTCAGAAAGTCCCAGATACGCCCTTTAGGCCACGTTCACACGTTCAGTATTTGGTCAGTATTCAGTATTTTATATCAATATTTATAAGCCAAAACCAGTAGAGAAACAATCAGAGGAAAAGTATTATAGAAACACGTCGCCTTTTCTGCATTTTTCACCCACTACTGGCTTTGGCTTTCAAATACTGATGTAAAATACAGAACGTGTGACCATTTCCTAAAGGGGACAAACATTTTGATGGGACTGCTTCTTTAAAAGTGAAAAACTCCATCATACATGCAGAGAACACAGAAAATTGATGTCAAAATCAAGTGACCCTACTAGGTAAAATAAAAATAAAAATAAATATAGTATAATAGTCATACTATGCCAAAAAATACATGAGTTTCACTACAAAAATTATGAGTTCCACTCCAAAGAATGTATATATAAATGCGTATCCCACTAAAATATCACTGCAAAAGAGGATGTAAAGCGCTGCCAAAAATATAACCTAATGATGCCACACTGAAAAGAATATATATAGAAATGTATCTCACTACAATATCACTGCAAAAGAGGGTATATAGTGCTGCCAAAAATAACATCTCATACCAGGTAAAGGAGTATATAGTTCACTATACGGAAACCAGGAAGTAGAACCGGAAAAAACATGAAGAGAAACATCTAACAAGTCCTTGAGGACATAACAGGGAAAGTAATCCCCACTGCAAGATAAGAAAACCGGAGTGCGGTGTAATTAAGTAAAGTGAAAGTGCAGTCCCCCATACTGGCAGCCGCCAGAGAGCATGATAGGGAAGAAGGTGACGTGATCTTACCCGAGGCAGTGAGTCAGTTGCTTGCCGAGGTCCGAAGTGCGGTGTCAGGACGCTGAGAACATGCGTCCTCTTAAGCTGCCTGGGTGAACCCGGTATGAGAATACTTCCGGGTGGCAATGTGAAGTGCGCGTGCGCGGCTCGAAAGTCGAAAGGAGCCTAAAGTCACCGGAAAAAGCCGACAAAGTCTGGCCGATCATGTGACTCTTCCTGATAATAGCTCAGCGTGGGTCAGCGCCTGTCTGTGAAAAAGAGGAAAGGACCATGAGAAAAAACTATGATATTAAAGAATGCGCACTATCATAATGTTAGAATATTAAGGGGATATAGGCGCAAACATAAAGAATATATACATATATACTGTACCATGCCAATAGCATAAAATAATAATGTATATTATAAGATGTATGCATGAACCCAGATTGAAATAAGGAAAAAGGGGGGGGGGGGGAAATAGATGGTGTCAGGTCTATGAGAATAAAGACACCTAGTACATAACCTCATATTCCCTGTTGAGGCCAAACGGATAGAGGGTTTGTAACTTGTGAATCCAATAGGATTCCCGTATTTTCAATTTTTCTATTCTGTTCCCCCCTCTTCTCATAGGAACAGAATAGAAAAATTGAAAATAGACCTGATACCATCTATCCCCCCCCCCCCCTTTTCCTTATTTCAATCTGGGTTCATGCATACATCTTATAATATACACTATTATTTTATGCTATTGGCATGGTACAGTATATATGTATATATTCTTTATTTTTGCGTCTATATCCCCTTAATATTCTAACATTATGATTGCGCATTCTTTAATATCATAGTTTTTTCTCATGGTCCTTTCCTCTTTTTCAAAGACAGGCGCTGACCCACGCTGAGCTATTATCAGGAAGAGTCATATGATCGGCCGGACTTTGTCGGCTTTTTCCGGCGACTTTCAGCTCCTTTCGACTTGCGAGCCGCGCACGCGCACTTCACATTGCCACCCGGAAGTATTCTCATACCGGGTTCACCCAGGCAGCTTAAGAGGACGCATGTTCTCAGCGTCCTGACACCGCACTTTGGACCTCGGCAAGCAACTGACTCACTGCCTCGGGTAAGATCACGTCACCTTCTTCCCTATCATGCTCTCTGGCGGCTGCCAGTATGGGGGACTGCACTTTCACTTTACTTAATTACACCGCACTCCGGTTTTCTTATCTTGCAGTGGGGATTACTTTCCCTGTTATGTCCTCAAGGACTTGTTAGATGTTTCTCTTCATGTTTTTTCCGGTTCTACTTCCTGGTTTCCGTATAGTGAACTATATACTCCTTTACCTGGTATGAGATGTTATTTTTGGCAGCACTATATACCCTCTTTTGCAGTGATATTGTAGTGAGATACATTTCTATATATATTCTTTTCAGTGTAGCATCATTAGGTTATATTTTTGGCAGCGCTTTACATCCTCTTTTGCAGTGATATTTTAGTGGGATACGCATTTATATATACATTCTTTGGAGTGGAACTCATAATTTTTGTAGTTAAACTCATGTATTTTTTGGCATAGTATGACTATGATATTATATTTATTTTTATTTTTATTTTACCTAGTAGGGTCACTTGATTTTGACATCAATTTTCTGTGTTCTCTGCATGTATGATGGAGTTTTTCACTTTTTCAATTTTTTCTGCTATTCTATTCAAGTTCGCTACGAAATTATGTATATACTTTGTTTTGTTCAAATGTTATGTACTAAATATTATTTTGTATTGTCTTATATTCAGGTATCTCTTGATAAAGGCTTATAATATAGCCGAAACATTGAATTATGATACCCATGTCATGTACCTCAATGGTCCTTATGTTGTGCGATACTGCTTTGAAATTGATCTGAAAGAGAAGATTTATAAATATCTCAAATAAACTTATTTCAATTTTTGACTTGAAAACAGTGTGCCGGATTTTTTTCTTGAGACTATTTGATATTTTCCAGAGCACCTGCAAGTATTCACAGTGAGCCACTCCTTTATCTACTCTGGACTTATGCTTCTTTAAAAACAATCATATGTATCGGTATCCCTTTATCTGTAATGGAGTCTGTTTAGCTTCAACTTAGGGCATTTGCCAAATGATGGACACTTTAACCCATTTCTGACATTGGACATAATACTCCATCCCTCTGCCCTGGGCCTATTTGACCAGGGACAGAATATTACATCTGAGCAATCACCCACGCACACAGGGGGGTGGTGCGGTCGATTGCTGCCTGGTGTCAGCTGATTCTGACAGCGAACACCCAGCACTACGTACCGAGAGCAGTCACAGACTGCTCCCGGCATGTTAATCCCCAAAATGCTGCAATCGAATACAATCGCAGCATTCCGGAAGAAGTCATAAACAAGCCATCATACAGCTCCATCAGTGCAAAAATAAAAAAGTTATAGCTCTCACAATAAAGCAATGCAAAAATAATTATTTTTTCAAAAAATAGTTTTTATTGTATAAACATGCCTGAACATAAAAAAAAATGGTATAAATGGGGTATCGGTCTACACTGTGTGCAGAATTATTAGGCAAGTTGTATTTCAATCACATGATACTTTTTATACATGTTGTCCTACTCCAAGCTGTTCAGGCTTGAGAGACAACTACCAATTAAGTAAATTAGGTGATGTGCATCTCTGTAATGAGGAGGGGTGTTGTCTACTGACATGAAAACCCTATATAAGGTGTGCTTAATTATTAGGCAACTTCCTTTCCTTTGTCAAAATGGGTCAGGAGAGAGAGTTGACGGGCTCTGAAAAGTCCAAAATTGTGAGATGTCTTGCAGAGAGATGCAGCAGTCTTGCAATTGCCAAACTTTTGAAGCGTGATCACTGAACAATCAAGCGTTTCATGGCAAATAGCCAACAGGGTCACAAGAAGCGTGTTGAGCAAAAAAAGCGCAAAATAACTGCTCATGAATTGAGGAAAATCAAGCGAGAAGCTGCCAAGATGCAATTTGCCACCAGTTTTGCCACATTTTACAGCTGCAACGTTACTGGAGCAACAAAAAGCACAAGGTGTGTGATACTCGGGGACAAGGCCAAGGTAAGGAAGGCTGAAAAACGACCAACTTTGAACAAGAAACATAAGATAAAACATCAAGACTGGGCCAAGAAATATCTTAAGACTGACTTTTCAAAGGTTTAATGGACTGATGAAATGAGAGTGGGAAAACTGAAGAAAGACTAGACTAAGGTAGGCACAACCACACATGAAAAAATATATATAAAAACCTTTATTAACACCTTAGTCAATACATCTAAAAACATTTAAAAATGTGTAAACACCAAAACCACTTTCCCACTGTCGGATGTATGTGCATCTTAATCAATTAAGAGCCTGTTTAAGCAAAATACATATATACATTGCAGAGCCTGTTGTATTGAAAAAATGCATGTAGAAAATCTTACTTATATCAATAAATGAATCCTAGTATTCTGATTATATACCTCTAAAATATTAAAGAAGCATGTGTGTAATACACAAATAAAAAGGCACCCTAAGTAAATACCATGTATAATGGGCCATAAAGAGTATCCCAAGATAACAATCACATGAATATATACATGGATACAACCTGATAAGTGTTCACAGAGGCCTGTTATTGGGATGGCATGCTTAGAATAAATAGGAAAACCAGGATGTCCAATGCATCAAAATCGCCATGTGCAAGGCTCAAAGATCGGCTCCAAGGAATGGAGTCAAGCTCGTTCAACGACCCAAGTGTAGAGTGGGGAGTGAGAGAAGCCCCACGCATATCACTGCCGCAGCAGCTTCGTCAGGGGAAGTGGGAAAGATGGATGGGCCAGAGGCTGGATCAGTAAAGGGCAGAGAGCTCCACTCAGACTCAGACACCAGCAAGGTGGAGGTGGGGTACTGGTATGGGCTGGTATAATCAAAGATGAACTTGTGGGACCTTTTCGGGTTGAGGATGGAGTGAAGCTCAACTCCCAGACCTACTGCCAGTTTCTGGAAGACAACTTCTTCAAGCAGTGGTACAGGAAGAAGTTGGTATCGTTCAAGAAAAACATGATTTTCATGCAGGACAATGCTCCATTACATGCCTCCAACTACTCCACTTGTAGCTGGGCAGTAAAGGTCTCAAAGAAGGAAAAATAATGACATGGCCCCCTTGTTCACCTGATCTGAACCCCATAGAGAACCTGTGGTCCCTCATAAAAATGTGAGATCTACAGGGAGGAAAAACAGTACACCTCTCGGAACAGTGTCTGGGAGGCTGTGGTGGCTGCTGCACGTGATGTTGATTGTAAACAGATCAAGCAACTGACAGAATCTATGGATGAAAGGCTGTTGAGTATCATCATAAAGAAAGGTCACTAATTTTGGGGGGGTTTTTTTGCACGTCAGAAATGTTTATTTCTAAATATTGTGCAGTGATATTTGTTTACCTGGTGAAAATAATCAGGTAAGATGGGAATATATTTGGTTTTTATTAAGCTGCCTAATAATTATGCACAGTAATAGTTACCTGCACAAACAGATATCCTCCTAAGATAGCCAAATGTAAAAAAAACTCACTCCAACTTCCAAAAATATTAAGCTTTGATATTTATGAGTCTTTTGGGTTTATTGAGAACATAGTTGTTGATCAATAATAAAAATAATCCTCTAAAATACAACTTGCCTAATAATTCTGCACACAGTGTAATCATACTGACCAGAAAAATAAAACTGCTTTATCAATTTTACCACACACGGAATGGCATCACCCCCCTACCCCAAAAAAAGAAATTCCTGAATTGCTGGTTTTTCTTTTTCTTCGTTTTGCCTCATAAAAATTGGAATAGAATGTGATAAAAAAGTCATTTGCCTGAAAATTATACCAATAAAAATGTCAATTTGTCCACAAAAAAACAAGCCATCACGTGACTCTATGGGCCAAATGGAAAAATTATAGCTCTCAAAATGTGGTGATGAAGGAACTATTATTTTACAAAAAAAAGTCTTTTAGTGTGTGACAGCAGCCAAACATGAAAACCCGATATAAATCTGGTATCACTGTAATTGCACCGACCCGAAGAGTAAAGTCGCCTAATCACCTATAGCTCACGAGGAACGGCGTTAAAAATAAATAAAACCAATTCTTCACTTACTGTTCAGTTTTTCATTGTGCCTCCCAAAGATCGCAATAAGGCTCGGCACACATTTATCCTGCGCTCTGCGTTGAGTGCTTACATTAGGGTTTCCAGGTAAATCTCTGAAATACATTATTCAGACGGAACCTCTGGTGGAAGATTCCAATAATGAAGCAGATGGAGGCGCTGTAGACACCATCTAGTCTGTAATCCAGCAGTGTCTGTCTTTTTAGGTGTGCATAAAAGTGCCATCGGCCGCAGTTTTGTGCACTTCTGAAAAGAAGGGCACTGCTGAACAGAGGCCTGGTGGAGTCCAGAGTAACTCTGCTGCTTCATTAAAGTGAATGGATCCCTACAGGGTTTCATCTGAATCACGTCACTCAGAGATTTAGATGGAAACCCAAAAGTAAGTGCTCAGCAAATAGCACCAGATAAATGTGATTCCAAACGTTATATAAAATGTTCCCAATAAACTCAACTCAATCCACAAAAAAAGCAAGTCCTCACTCTGATCCGTTATCTGTTAATGGAAATATAGGGGGCTTCCACATTACGGGTAGTACAAAGGCTCTGGAAAAGCGAAATGGCTCCTCACCCGCCAAAAGAAATTCAGCAAATTCTATGATCCCAAAATCCAAATACCCCCCCACCTGAGCACCACAGTGTACTTAAATCACATATATTGCTTCTCTTTGGCATTTCTGAAGCAAATGAGAGCCCGCCTATCTTATGGGTGCATGCCTCCAGAAGCATGAGCTGGGCAAAACATATTAGTGACTGCAACGTACTGGTCAATACAGCGTACTTGTCACTACAGCGGCAAGGATATAATAGAAAAATCCAGGAGGCAAATAGGGCTCTGATCCTCCAGAGTCTCTCCGTATGGCTAAGTATTACTGTACAGCCACATATGTGGAATTGCCACATTCTGTAGAAATTGTGGGACAAATTTTGGTGCCATTTTTACCCACTTCTTGTGTGGAAATGTAAAATCTGGGGATAAAACTAAATTTTGATGTTAAAAATGTAGTTACTTTTTCTTCACTGCTCAATGGTATAAAATTCTGTGACACACCCGTGGTGTCAAAATGATCAATGCACCCCTAGATGAATTCATTGAGAGGTGTAGTTTGTAAAATGGGGTCACCTATGGGGGGTTCTGCTATTCTGGTACCTCATGGGCTCTCGCAATGGTTCAGGGTACCTGCAAACCATAACAGTGAAATCTGGCACTCCATGCCTTCTGAGCTTTGCATTGTGCCTGAAAAATATTTCCCAATTACATATAGGTAGTTGGTGCACTCAGGAAAAAATGGACCTCAGTTTGTTGTAAAAAAAATCTTATTAGCCCTTAGAAAAATTAAAAACTTGGGGCTAAAACAACATTTTAGAGGTAAAAATGTAATGCATTCTTTCTTCATCGCTCAGTGGTATAAAGTTCTGTGAGGCACATGTGGTGTCAATATGATCACGTCACCCTTAGATGAATTCATTGGGGAGTATAGATTGTAAAATGAGTACACATATAGGGGTTTCTGTTGTTCTGACACCTCATGGGCTCTGCCAATGTGACATGGCACCCTCAAATCATTCCAGCAAAATCTGAACTCCAATATGGCACCTCTTTGCACTGTGCCTAAAAAGTAGTATTCCCCACCATATGTGGTGTTGGTGTATTTAGGATAAATTGCACAACAAATTGTATGTTGCAAGTTCTCCTTATGAAAATGCAATATTTTGTGCTAAAAACCTATTTGTGGGGAAACTTCTGTAAAGCACCTGAGGGTTCAATGTGCTCACGAGTCACCACACATCTAGATCAGTTCCCTGAGGGGTCTAGATTCTAAAATGGTGTCACTTGTTGGGGATTATCACTGTTTAGGCACATCAGAGGCTCTTCAAATGCGACAAGGCATCCGCCAATTGTTCCAGAAGATTTTGCATTCAAAAAGTCAAATGGCGCTCCTTCCCTTCCGAGCTCTACCGTGTGACGAAACAATGGTTTTCTTCCTCATATGGGGTATAATCGTACTCAGCAGAAATTGCACAACAAATTTTGGGTTCCATTTTTTTCCTGTTATCTTTGTCAAAATAAAAAAATTGGGATCTCAAGTAAATTTTTCAGAAATAAAGTTAAATGTTCATTTTTTTTCCACATTCCAAAAATTCCTGTGAAGCACCTAAAGGGTTAATAAACTTCTTGAATGTGGTTTTCAGCACCTTAAAGGGTGCAGTTTTTAGAACGCTGTCACTTTTGGGTATCTTCTACCATATAGACCACTCAAAGTGACTTCAAATGTGATGTTGTCTTTAAAAAAAATTATGTCGTAAAAATGAGAAATCGTTGGTCAACTTTTAGCCCTTATAACTTCTTAACTAAAAAAAATTTTGGTTCCAAAATTGTGCTTTTGTAAAGTAGACATATGGGAAATGTTACTTATTAATTATTTTGTGTGACATATCTCTGCAATTTAAGGACATGAAAATTCAAAGTGTGAAAATTGGGAAATTTTCAAAATGTTTGCCAAATTTCACTTTTTTTCATGAATAATAGTGAGTCATAGCAAAGAAATGTTACAACTATCAAGAAGTACAATATGTCACAAAAAATAATCTCAGAATCACCAGGACCCATTGAAACATTCCAGAATTATAACCTCATAAAGGGACAGTGGTCAGAATTGTAAAAATTGGCCTGATCATTAACGTGCAATCCACCCTCGGGGGTAAAGGAGTTAATTGAAACCAAACAGCCCCCATTATACACTGCTCAAAAAAATAAAGGGAGCACTTAAACAACAGAATATAACTCCAAGTAAATCAAACTTCTGTAAAATCAAACTGTCCACTTAGGAAGCACTAATTGACAATCAATTTCACATTCTGTTGTGTAAGTGGAATAGACAACAGATGGAAATTATTGGCAATTATCAAGGTACACTCAATAAAGGAGTGGTTCTGCAGGTGGGAACCACAGACCACATCTCAGTACCAATGCTTTCTGGCTGATCTTTTGGTCACTTTTGCATGTTGGTTGTGCTTTCACACTCATGGCAGCATGAGACGGACTCTACAACCCACACAAGTGGCTCAGGTAGTGCAGCTCATCCAGGATGGCACATCAATGTGAGCTGTGGCAAGAAGGTTTGCTGTGTCTGTCAGCATAGTGTCCAGATGCTGTAGGCGCTACCATGGGACAGGCCAGTACACCAGGAGACATGGAGGGGGCCGTAGGAGGGTAAAAACCCAGCAGCAGGACCGATACCTGAGCCTTTGTGCAAGGAGGAACAGGAGGAGCACTGCCAGAGCTCTGCAAAATGACCTCCAGCAGGCCACAAATGTGCATATGTCTGCAATAATGGTTAGAAGTTGACTCCATGAGGATGGTCTGAGTGCCCGATGTCCACAGATGGGGGTTGTGCTCACAGCCCAACACCGTGCAGGACACTTGCTATTTGCCACAGAACACCAGGATTGGTAAATTCACCACTGGTGCCCTGTGCTCTTCACAGCTCACACTGAACACATGTGACAGATGTGACAGAGTCTGGAGACGCCGTGGAGAGCGATCTGCTGCCTGCAACATCCTTCAGCATGTCCAGTTTGGCAGTGGGTCAGTAATGGTGTGAGGTGGCATTTCTATGAAGGGCCGCACAGCCCTCCATGTGCTCACCAGAGATAGCCTGACTGTCATTACGTACTGAGATGAGATCATCAGACCCCTTGTGAGACCATATGCTGATATGCTGGTGCGATTGGCCCTGGGTTCCTTTTAATGCAGGACAATGCCAGACCTCACGTGGCTGGAGTGTGTCAGCAGTTCCTGCAAGATGAAGGCATTGAAGCTATGGACTGGCCCACCCATTCCCCAGACCTGAATCCGATTGAACACATCTGGGACATCATGTCTCATTCCATCCACCAACGTCACGTTGTACCACAGACTGTCCAGGAGTTGGTGGAGACCATCCGCCCCCCCATCAGGAGCATGCCCAGGCGTTTTAGGGAGGTCATACAGGCACGTGGAGGCCACACACACACTACTGAGCATTATTTCCTTGTCTTGAGGCATTTCCACTGAAGTTTGATCAGCCTGCAATTTGATTTTCCACTTTGATTTTGAGCATCATTCCAACTCCAGACCTCCGTGGGATATTAGTTGTGATTTACATTGATCATTTTTAGGTTTTACTGTTCTCAACGTATTCCACTATATAATGAATAAAGATTTACAACTGGAATATTTCATTCAGTGATATCTAGGATGTGGGATTTTAGTGTTCCCTTTGTATTTTTGAGCAGTGTAGTTAAGTCCTATTAGTTTCGATGACTGTCTTTGTGTCCGACTTATAAAATATACGACGTCATGGATGAATATCGCTATTTATCCCTTGTATTATGTAAATGGTCCACAAACAAAGACTGATTCCATATTTTTCTTTGAAAGCACACTCTGTGTTGAGCCTCACTGCTTAAGTACATCTTTTTTAAAATTTTCCCAGTATTTTTTGGTGAAAGGGGGTGTGGGACGGGAGTATTTAGGGGTTCCTTTACTTTAGTCTCTGACTCATTTCTTTACTTTGGTGCTGAGGGTTTATCGGGGTGTGGGCGCTCCATAAGCCTAATCTGACTAGGGCTTCAAAATACTTTGTCCCCGTCCTGGTGATAATATGACCCTAGTGATGATTAATCATAATCATTGTACAAGGATTGATATTAGCACCATACAGTGAACATATAATGGCAATCTCAGTTCTACACCAGTGCTCTGCAGACTATATATGTGTATTCTGTACAGACACCCCCCAGTGGCATTCTCACTGATCGTAGTCATTCATTTTCCCTTTTCTTTTCCATTCAGCCCATACCATCATTACCACTTCTTCCACAGAAGCAGAATTGTGCACTGTGTAACTAATACTTTATTAAAATATTTTTTCCATATCAGAACTAATACTGGTTGCTATTTAAGTTTATCAGTTACGTCTTTTTTAATATGGAGTTATTTTAATAATTTATAAAGATGTATTATTTTAGAAGGTTTAGTTTTTCTGCCACCAAACTAGAGAGTATTCTCCTTGGCATTCTATACACTATTAGCTATAATAAGTGTTCTAGACAGTAATAAAGCTCCTTATGTGCCTGTACAGTATTAGCACTCTTTTTTGTGCCCAACACAATAACATTGTTCACTGTGTACCCCTACACAGTAATTCTTCCTCTGTGCTCCCATGTTGTAATAATGCTTCCTGTGTCTCTTTAAAGCTATGCAGAACCATATAGGAATAATGTCCCCCTGTGCCTTATAATAATAATGTCCCATGTGCTTCCTTTAATAATAGTTCACCATAAGGGTATGTGTACACGTCAGGATTTCTGGCAGAAATTTTCCTGACAAAAAAACGGACATTTCTGCCAGAAATCCGCGTGCGTTTTTTTTGCATTTTTTGCGCGTTTTTCATGTGTTTTTTTGCGTTTTTTCCAAATGCATACAATAGCGGGAAAAACGCGAAAAAAAACCCGCAAAATTAATGAACATGTTTTTTCTTCGACGATGCGTTTTTTTCACGGAAAAAAATGCATCATGTGCACAAAAATTGCAGAATGCATTCTAAATGATAGGATGCATAATGCATGCGTTTTTAATGAGTTTTTATAGCTTTTTTATCGTGAAAAAAACGCGATAAAACCTGAACGTGTGCACATACCCTTAAACTGCGGGCACCCTTTAACTTATGTTTCGATGTACACTGCAAACGATATCTGTAACTCTCAATGAGATTTTGTACATGTCCACAGGTATTTTGGCCCCATCCTTGTGAGCAAATTACTCCAGATGTCTCAGGTTTGAAGCGTGCCTTCTCCATATTGCATGTTTCAGCTCCATCCACATATGTTTAATAGGATTTATATTAGGGCTCATAGAAGGCCACTTCAGAATAGGCCAAAGATTTGCTCTTACCCATTCTTGAGTGGTTTTAGCTGTGTGTTTTGTGTCATTATCTTGTTGGAAGACCCCTAATTTGCGACGCAGACCAAGCTTTTTGAAACTAGGCTGCACATTTTTCTCCTGAATGTCTTGATAGTCTTGAGAAATCATTGTTTTCTGCACAGATTCAGCAAAGCAGCCCCAAAACATAACTGAACCTACTCTATGTTTCCAAATAAGTACAGTGTTCTTTTCTTTTGCATTATTAGTGGGAGTGTGCTTAGAGAACACGCACGCTCTCCCTGCCTCTCAAAAAGGGTCAGCGAGCATGCTTCTGAAAATGTCCCCAGCTAATAGCTAGGAGATGCCTGATATTTAAGGCACCCTCCCCTATTGGGAGATGCCTTATCAAATTTAGTTATCAGTGTATATCCTGCTACCTAGTTGTATGTTTCCTGTACCTGTGCTCCCTGAACCTAATCCTTTCTGTCCTGTCTGCACCTGATCCTTTCCGTCCTATCTGAACTTGATCCTGTTCACCCTGCTGTAACCCATTCCTGAGTTTATCCTGCTTCTACATGGTCCTGAGCCTAATCTGCTTTGTCCACACCTGTACTGCTATACTCATCTGTACAGTCTGAATCAGCACCTGTGATTCTGCACTGAGTTCACCCATCTTCCTGAACCGATCCTGTCTGATCCTGATACAGAATCTGTTCTGTCTACCAGCCATGCAGTCCTGTTCCTGAACCAGTTCTGTATAACCAGCTGCACATTCTCCTGTTATCCATTTCCTAGCCGTTCCTGCTTTCCTGCCCCTTAGAGGGTCAGCTGCTGAGGCGCTGGGGTCTGTCCTGGAGTAGCACCTGGTGTTCACCTGGGTTCATATCTAACCACAACATAGGAGGATCTAGTGAAGAACTAGGTGGTCACTTAGTTACGCCACTCCAGGCTCTCCCCAGACAGTGGCACAGTGATTCCACAACCGCGTGCGTAACAGATTGTAGTTAGGTAGGACATTAGAGTAAGATAGAGTTAATGTTTTTGACAGTTCATAATGAGAGGGGCTTAGTGTTAGGAAAAGAGACCACTTCCTGTGGACAGGCAGAAAGGGACAAGTTCGAGTTCAAGTAGGAAATGTCTGTGAGCAGTGCTGCCTTTGTCTGTGAACCACATCAAAGGAGACTAAGGGACGAGAGAGTAGAATGACATTGAAGTTACCGATGTTACATAGTGGCCTTTCCTCTCAAAGGAGTACTTGGATAGGGTGAAATGTCACGAGAAACCCTGAGCTTGCTAAAGGTCAAAGGTAATGGACCTAAATAGAACTGAGTTAATGGGACTAGTGAGGGTCCAGAGCAGTAGATCCAGCTCACAAATAGTGGAAGAAATAGGAAGAGGAACTGCTGAGTAGGTATAGAAACTTGCTGAACAGGACTGTGGTGACAAGCTAGGCTGTGACGAAGTAGAGTAGTGGAGTAGACTACATTGTAATGATACTGTGTGTGTGAAAGAAATGTGCATAAGGCGTTGTACCCACTACCCCTTGTTCATAACATTTACCAAGGTACCGTTCAGCAAAGACTATGTTTTAGAATGGAAATCTCCTTTATTGAACACTGAAACCTGTGGTCCTGGCTGGCTAACATCATTAGCTACAGGCGGTCTGCATGCATGTAAAGCCCTTACAGCAACAACACCAACACCCAGCAAGATCCCATCCTTTCATGCAGCACGCCAGGATGTAAAAGGAGGAGACAAATGTTATTCCATGTGGCTATTGCTCCGCGCCATGCTACAAATATAGTAAATAACCAATGTCTTAAAATAGCCTATCAGTATCAATAACGTATACAGCAATGGAATATAAAACACAACCTTTATTAGGTCATCTAAAAAGATATAGCCTGGTCGACAGCCAATCTAGTACCGCCAAAACCACGGTATTGACTTACATGTACTGCATAATAAAATAAGAAAAACCTCACCAATGCAAAGGTTCATTAAAACAAAATAGCAACTTCTGCTATAACACATTCCAACATGTGTGAATAAGAGATGGAATTGTGCACAAACCTTTGAGCTCTATAATGAATAAATGAAACGATCTCACGCAATGATTTCAGTGGCTTCTGTTGTAGTTTTAATGAATTTATCAACAGCAATTTCAGAAGTGGTCAGGATCATCTCATAGTATCGGAGGGTGTACAGGTGTTTCTTCAGAAATGATTCATCAAGTTAGTATAAAATGCTGTCTAATCCAAAGCAGCATGGACTAAAAAATGTTGCTCATCTCCATGATTAATATTAATATTTTAGAGATTGCTTATTATTATTATTTTAGACAATTTATATCTGAGCTGAATAACTTTGATTTTCATTTTTGCTTAGTTTTCCTTTTGTGAAAATAACCAGAAAGTGTATAGGTTTTGCTAAATTGGGGAACTGTTTTAGACATTGTCTGGTTTCATAAGTGTAGGTGTAAGTTATTGAAGTGTTGACATTATTCCATTTATAGTCTTGCGGCTGTCATGATGAACAGTGTGGTGCATATCATAATACCAAACAGCACATTGACTACTTTTCATTCTTTAAATAGGCAGACAGATTACAAGTTTGTAGACACCTGTGATGCCAATTACAGGACACAACTTGGTTTAATATGTCAATATGGTCAAATTATTTTCAATAATTTCTATGGGTACTGTCATTTTTTTTCCAGGCCATGATCATTAATTTTTTTTCTGTTGAACCACTAAATTGAAAAACACTGTTGTCAGTTTCAAGTTATTTTAGCGACCAAGTTATTTTCACAGTGTAAGTATGTCAAATAGTACAAACAAAACATTCAAAATATTCACCGCCCTCCATTGTATTTCTTAGATATCATAAGGCTATGTGTGCACATTGCAGATTTGTTTGTGTAAAATTCTGCGCAGTTTCTGCCTTTCTTGGCAGAAATTGCGGTTTAAAATTCGTGCGGTTTTTATTCGGATTTGATGAGGATTTTATGTGGATTTTCATGCGGATTTTCTTGCTTTTTTTGTAAATCTATAGTGCTAAATAAAGAAATATTATTGAAAAAAAAAAGAATTGTGATGTAATTTCCTTGTTCAACCTCTTCAGCCAGATACCCTAATTAATATTAAATAAAGACACACCCACAACAGCCTATATAGGAGCAATAACATAATTAACCTACATATGCTGTAACAAAAAAGCAACTGTCAGAAACCTGCATGAAATGCAATATCTGTTTATTTTTCAAAAACATTTTTTTTTAAATTGCGTGGGCTCCCACATAATTTTAATAACCAGCAGAGGGAAAGCCAATGGCTGAGGGCAGAAGTTAATATTCTGGGAAGGAGTCAATAGCCATAACGGTTCCCAGGCTATCAATATCAGCTCACAGCTGTTTTTTTAGCCTTTACTGGCTAGTTTAGGGAAACCCCAGAAGTAAAAATTGACATGGGGTCCCCTTATAAAATCGAACCAGCAAAGGCTAAATAGACAGCTTACGGGTTGATATTAATAGCCTGGGAAGGGGCCATCAATATTGGCACTCCCAGGCTAAAAACATCAGCTCTCAGCCATCCCAGAAATGGCGCATCTTATAGATGTGACAATTGTGGCACTTAGCCTTGCTCTTCCCACTGCCCTATAGTGGTGGCAAGTGGGGTTCATATTTGTGGAGTTGATGTCACCTTTATATTGTCAGGTGACATCAAGCCCACAGGTTAGTAATAAGGAGGCATCTATAAGATACCTATCCATTACTAACCCCATAGTTACATGGCAAATAAAGACACGGCCAGAATAAAGACCTTTATTTGAAATAATCACACAGACTCCTTTATTGAATCTTAATTTACCATACTTGCTGAATGCCTTATTCCCAAAGCCCTTGTTTCCTGCAACAAAACTAAAATAATAAATCAACATATAATACCCCCTGTCCGCCATAGTCCATTACCGAGTGTCCCACGATGATGTCATGTGTAGAATAGTCACATTGGGAGATGTGACCGCTCTAACTCGCTGCCGGCAATACACTGACAGGAGGTAATCTCTCCTGCAGTTTATCACTGAGAGTTCACCAGAGTTCATCAGCTTCGGTGCTCTCACTTACAGCACCTCTGCATGAGAATTTTCTCACGCAGCAGTGCCAAAAGTGAGAGCACCAAGGCTGATCAGCTGATGAACTCCGGTGAACTCTCACAGCGGCTCAGTGATACACTGTGGGAGCGGTTACTTCTTGTCAGTGTATCGACGGCAGCCAGATCTACACGTGAGATCGTCGTGGGACACACTTTATTAAATGGACTACGTCGAAAAGGTAAGTATATGCTGTTTTATTATTTTTGATTGCTTGCAGGAGATGCTGGTGTCAGGGATTAAGTGTTTGGTGAGTATGTATATTGTATGTAATTATGTAAATTTTTTAAAAACATTTTTACAATTGAACACAGATGCCGGATGATGGGACTACTCTTCCATTATCGGCTCATGCTGTCACTGTTATATGTGACAGTAGACATAGACTGATAAGAGTAGTAGTCCCATCAGATGATGCCTGGGTACACACACACCGACACCCGCAGACAGATGCACACACAGACACCCGCAAACAGATGCAGACACCAGTAGACAGATGCAGGCACCTACTGACAGACACAAACACCCAAAGTCAGACACAGACAGACACGCATATATTCTCCACTAACAAATATTCTCGACCCACACACAGAGACACACACATGTATTCTCCACCCACACACTCTTCCTCCTTCTGACATAATTTCCTTTCTGAAGTGTTTTTGGCACACAAATCCGCAAACCTTTTTACACCTGCAGTTTGGCTGTGGATTTGACTGACTCAATGTAAGTCAATGGGTGCAGAAACGCTGCAGATCCGCAAAAAGAATTGACATGCTGCGGAAAATAAAATGCTGCAAATCAGGATGGAATTTGTTGCAGCATGTGCACACCGATTCCGGATTCCCATTGATTAACCTTGCTTGAGCAATCCTTTGTGGATTTGGTGCAATTCCACGCAGAAAAAACGCTGCGGATCCGCAACAAATCTGCAACATATGCACATAGCCAAAAATTAACCTTTAGTAATCACTCTAAACTTAACATATATAGAGACTCATACCAATAACTTATTAAAAATGCCTCAGGGGGACAATCACCTCACTTTTCCCTAGCTTGTTGTGCAGGTTGGCACTCTAGGCCTGCCCAGATGGCACCCCTGCTCACCGACTGCTGGCACTTCCCACCCTGTCATGTCCTGTATCACAAAAAGATCAAAAATCTCAACAAATATGTACTAATACCAATATTTTATGGTTCGGTACACCAGTTGTTAGTAATATACAGTACAGTTAATTCAAACTCCAACCTTATAGAGTCACACAATTGAAAAAGTTCCAAATGCTCTACGTCGCTCTGTAAATTCAAAAAGTTAAATTTTTATGGTATCAAAGAAGTACAATGGTGGGTGATGAACATAGTAACATAGTAACATAGTTAGCAAGACCGAAAAAAGACATTTGTCCTTCCAGTTTAAGCTATATTCCGTCAGAATAAATCTCCAGATCTGCGTCCTTCTAAAGAACCTAATAACTGTAAGATACAATATTGTTACGCTCCAGGAAGACATCCAGGCCTCAGGAATACTGAGTTCGCCATCACCACCTCCTTAGGCAAGGAATTCCAGATTCTCACTGCCCTAACAGTAATGAATCCTCTTCTATGTTGGAGGAAAAACCTTCTCTCCTCCAGACGCAGATAATGCCCCCTTGTGAATATTTTTTATTTCAGTGACCATTGTGAATTTCTCTTATTTTAACAGAAGGGTTGGGTACCAACAATTTTATCTGTGCCATTCATTTTATTTTCTCCATGTAACTGTTCTTACAGTAGATTCAAAATCCGATGACCGATACATTTTCAGGTAAATAACATGTTCGGAGGTGACAGGATTTTCCATTGGCCACAACGTCACTGCTGTGACAAGTGATTGGCTACATTGGACATGCACGATCCTTGCAGAATAGGACACCAGCAGGGGACTTTGGGCAAAGGTATGGAGGAGTAGATGGTTATCAGTAGGTTCAAAGTCATATTTCACAATACATTTTTGAAAGGGTTGAGTATTTATGCAAACTTCATTTTTTAGTTTTCAATTTTTTTACACAATTTGTTGACCCATAGTGAAGTGTGCATTTGAAAATAACTATTAGACCACACAGACCACGCTAAATTACAAAACTAAACTTGGTACAAAAGGTGTGAATAGAATTTGTACAGACAGCTCGGTGAATCGGTGGTTAGCACTGGTGCCTTACAGCGCTGGGACCCTGGTTTCAAAAGCACTAAGGACAACATCAACAAGAAGTTTGTATGTTCTCACCGTGTTTGTGTGGATTTCCTCTCACAAGTCAAAGAGATACTGATAGGGATTTTAAATAATGAACCTCAATTAGGACATTGATAATAATGTCTATAATGGTGCTATATAAGCGAATAAAATATGTAAATAATCCAGACAATTGAGCGCTCTTTTCTAAAGCATTGTATATACCCCATCAACATTTGCACTCTTTGTATTTTGCTTGCCATCCTTGTCATAGTGTGTGTGGGTAAAAAAATGGGTTAACATTTGTTTGTACATGGGTTAAGGCAATCATGGATATTTTTGAAATGGCATTAAATGACAAAGAGTTGAGTTAAAAGGTTGCATCCACACAGAATACCAGGCATCCATTAGGGTTACTTTGACAATACACTCTACATAAAGTCTTTCTTTGCTTGAGTGGGTCCATGTGGTCAGACAGAAAAGGCAGCCTAGCAGCATGGGTCGTGTACCCACTCCTCCATCACTGTCAATAAGCAAAATGGAGAGACATATCATTTTCTTCACTGTTTCAATGATTCTATAGCTCATTGCCTTCCCTTTGTTTCAGTAATAGATTTAATTAACTTACAATTAATCATAGAGAGTGATATTTAAAGCTCATCCCAGCAGAGTATGGAGTCACAGACCAAAGAATATATCTATGGAAGGCTTCGGTAATCAAGAGGTCACGCAAGATAGATGTTTATCACAGAGGAACACAGGCGAAAGAAACATTTATGTGTCTACTCCGCTCTGAATGACTGTTTTAAGATAATTGCTCTACTTCAAAATACAACCATACAAAAGGCCTAGCCATGCAGAAAAGAAGATAAATAGAATATCCGAGGTAGAGTGAAGAAGATAAATAATGGGGCTTTGGTGGAAAGACCTCACGTGACCAGTACTTCATGTGAAATCATTATTACATTTTCCTTGCAGCCTTTAAATGCCCTTTCTGGAAATAGGGGTTAAGTTGCTGCATAAGTCATGCAGAAAACTGGCTTCTGTGCTATTTTTGAAGCTTGCCTCTGAAAATGCTACATACAGCAATAGCGGAACAGTCATAACACAGTAAGGAATTTCACTTGTTGTTATACCACTCTTCAGTCCCTCTTCAATCAAAGCCTTTCTAAATATTTCCCAAAACGGTAAGACCCCTTTCTCACTAGAGGAAAGTTTAGCCCAACTATAGAGTAAAGGAAATGTTTACATTACTTTTTAGGGAAATGAGTGAGGTGACATTGAACATGGTAAAAATTCACTTACGGTACTTTGCATTGCAGTTACCAATGCTATGATCATTTCAATGCTGTGAAAATCAGATTGCACTCGGAAGAAACTCGTGTGCGGTCCAATTTTTTTTTACGAATCCATTGACTTGCGTTGCTAAAATCCGGCCCTCATGTCAAAATCAGACACATTTCCACAAAAATCGAAGTCTTTTGAATGGCCCAAAATACTATCACAGGTTTGAGTGCTAGCCCTGAAAATCTCTGATAGCACTTAAATGCAAAAATCACATATAAATTAGGCATCAACATGAAAACAAGATATAAGCTTCAGTCTTATGTACACTGCTTCACTGCTTAATTATAGAGCTGTGTTTTACAGATACATAATATGACACCCACCATCTGCTATAAGGCTGTTATCAAGTAAATTTATGTGTGGCTCTTTGAGCAAAATTTGTCATGAGGATAACACCATGAATCTACTATATAATTGTCTAAGGGTCACTTCCATCTGTCTGTCTGTCTTTCTGTCTTGTTGTCTGTCACGGATATTCATTGGTCATGGCCTCTGTCTGTCATGGAAATCCAAGTCGCTGATTGGTTGTGGCAAAACGCCCACGACCATTGCCACGACCAATCAGCAACGGGCACAGTCCGGCGGCAACATGGCCGCTCCTTCCTCTACGCAGTCAGTGCCTGCTCCATACTCCCCTCCAGTCAGCGCTCACAAAGGGTTAATGGCAGCGTTAACAGACCGCGTTATGCCGCAGTGTTACGCACTCCATTAACGCTGCTATTAACCCTGTGTGATCAAGTTTTTACTATTGATGCTGCCTATGCAGCATTAATAGTAAAAAGATCTAATGTTAAAAATAATAAAAAAATAAAAAATCATTATATACTCACCTTCCGTCGGCCCCTCGGATCCACAACAGGCCTTTCCCGCTCCTCGCGACGCTCCGGTGACCGCTCTATGCATTGCGATCTCGCGAGATGATGGCGTTCGGTCTCGCGAGACCACTACGTCATCATCTCGCGAGACTGCAATGCACTCTTGAGACCGGAGTGCGTGAGGAGCGTCGGTAAACGCTTCCTGGACCTGGGGGCCAACGGAAGGTGAGTATATAACTATTTTTTATTTAAATTTTTTTTAACAGGGATATGATGCCCACATTGCTATATACTACGTGGGCTGTGCAATATACTACGTGGGCTGTGTAATATACTACGTGGGCTGGGCAATATACTATGCCGGCTGCGCAATATACTACATGGGCTGTGCAATGTACTACACGGGCTGTGCAATGTATTATGCGGGCTGTGCAATATACTATGCGGGCTGTGCAATATACTATGTGGGCTGGGCAATATACTACGTGGGCTGTGCAATATACTACGTGGGCTGTGCAGTATACTACGCGGGCTGTGCAATATACTATGATGGCTGTGCAGTATACTATGCGGGCTGTGCAATATACAATGTGGGCTGTGCAATATACTACACAGGCTGTGCAATATACTATGAGGGCTGTGCAATATACTGCGTGGGCTGTGCAATATACTACGTGGGCTGTGCAGTATACTATGCGGGCTGTGCAATATACTACATGGGCTGTGCAATATACCACACAGGCTGTGCAATATACTACGCGGGCTGTGCAATATACTGCGTGAACTGTGCAATATACTGTGTGGGTTGTGCAATAAACTGCGTGGGCTGCGCAATATACTACGTGGGTTGTGCAATATACTGCGTGGGCTGTGCTATATACTGCGAGGGCTGTGCAATGTACTACGTGGGCTGTGCAATGTACTAAGTGGGCTGTGCAATGTACTAAATGGGCTGTGCAATGTACTACTTGGGCAGTGCAATATACTACGTGGGCTGTGCTATACACTACGTGACCTGTGCTATACACTACGTGGCCTGTGTTATACACTATGTGGCCTGTGTTATACACTATGTGGTCTGTGTTATACACTACGTGAGCTGTGTTATATGCTATGTGGGCTGTTATACACTCCGTGGGCTGTGCTCTATACTACGTGGCTGTGCTATATACTACATTGCTCTGCTATATACTCTGTTGGCTGTGCAATATACTATGCGGGCTGGGCAATATACTACGCGGGCTGTGCAATATACTACATGGGCTGTGCCATGTACTACACGGGCTGTGCAATGTATTATACGGGCTGTGCAATATACTATGCGGGCTGTGCAATATACTACGCGGGCTGGGCAATATACTATGTGGGCTGTGCAGTATACTACACGGGCTGTGCAATATACTACGTGGGCTGTGCAGTATACTACGCGGGCTGTGCAATATACTATGTGGGCTGTGCAATATACTACACAGACTGTGCAATATACTACGTACGCGGGCTGTGCAATATACTGCATGGGCTTTGCAATATACAACGTGGGCTGTGCAGTATACTACGCGGGCTGTGCAATATACTATGTGGGCTGTGCAATATACTACACAGGCGGTGCAATATACTACGTGGGCTGTGCTATACACTACGTGGCCTGTGCTATACACTACGTGGCCTGTGTTAAACACTATGTGGCCTGTGTTATACACTATATGGTCTGTGTTATACACTATGTGAGCTGTGTTATATGCTATGTGGGCTGTTATACACTCCGTGTGCTGTGCTCTATACTACGTGGCTGTGCTATATACTACATGGCTCTGCTATATACTCTGTGGGCTGTGCTATATACTCCGTGGGCTGTGCAATATACTATGTGGGCTGGCCAATATACTATGGGGCTGTGCTATATACTCCGTGGGCTGTGTAATATACTACTTGGCTGTGCAATATACTACTTGGCTGTGCAATATACTACACGGGCTGTGCAATGTACTATGCGGGCTGTGCAATGTATACGCGGACTGTGCAATGTACTACGCGGGCTGTGCAATGTATTACACGGGCTGTGCAATATACTACGCCCGCTAGGCAATATAGTACGCGGGCTGTGCAATATACTACACGGGCTGTGCAATATACTATGCGGGCTGTGCAATATACTACGTGGGCTGTGCAATATACTACACAGGATGTCATATATACTATGTGGGCTGTGCAATATACTGCGTGGGCTGTTATGACCTGGTGGTTAGGAGCACCCGACCTGATAGTTAAACTCATACAGGACGAGCTCTGGGATGTGGGAGCTCTGCTGACCGCAAGCCCTAATCCTATCGCACACACTAGAAATAGCCGTGGAGTGCTCCTGACGCTCCCTAGGCGACGCTTGCGCGAGCGTAAATCTGTGCACCATTTGGCGGTATTGTCTAAGATTAAACCTGAGCCTATGCAGTGCGATAGGACTATGACCAGAGTTGAACTGCAAGAACACAGACGTCTGAATGGTCTGTGTTTCTACTGTGGTGATTCCACTCATGCTATTTCTGATTGTCCTAAGCGCACTAAGCGGTTCGATAGGTCTGCCGTCATTGGTACTGTACAATCCAAATTCCTTCTGTCCATTACCTTGATATGCTCTTTGTCATCGTATTCTGTCATGGCGTTTGTGGATTCAGGCGCTGCCCTGAATCTGATGGATTTGGATTATGCTAAACGTTGTGGGTTTTTCTTGGAGCATTTGCGGTGTCCTATTCCGTTGAGAGGAATTGATGCTACACCTTTGGCCAAGAATAAACCTCAGTACTGGACCCAGCTGACCATGTGCATGGCTCCTGCACATTAGGAAGTTATTCGCTTTCTGGTGCTACATAATCTGCATGATGTGGTCGTGTTGGGGTTGCCATGGCTGCAAACCCATAATCCAGTATTGGATTGGAACTCTATGTCGGTATCCAGCTGGGGTTGTCAGGGGGTACATGGTGATGTTCCATTTTTGTCTATTTCGTCATCCACTCCTTCTGAGGTCCCAGAGTTCTTGTCTGATTATCAGGATGTATTTGAAGAGCCCAAGTCCGATGCCCTACCTCCGCATAGGGATTGTGATTGTGCTATCAATTTGATTCCTGGTAGTAAATTCCCTAAAGGTCGATTATTTAATTTATCTGTGCCTGAACACTCCGCTATGCGCAGTTATGTGAAGGAATCCCTGGAGAAGGGACATATTCGCCCATCGTCATCACCACTGGGAGCAGGGTTCTTTTTTGTAGCCAAGAAGGATGGATCGCTGAGACCATGTATTGATTACCGCCTTCTTAATAAGATCACTGTTAAATTTCAGTATCCCTTGCCATTGTTATCTGACTTGTTTGCTCGGATTAAGGGGGCTAGTTGGTTCACTAAGATAGATCTTCGTGGTGCGTATAATCTGGTGAGAATCAGGCAAGGAGATGAATGGAAAACTGCATTTAATACGCCCGAGGGTCATTTTGAGTATCTAGTGATGCCGTTCGGACTTGCCAATGCTCCATCTGTGTTTCAGTCTTTTATGCATGGCATCTTCTGTGAGTATCTGGATAAATTCCTGATTGTTTACTTGGATGACATTTTGATCTTCTCAGATGATTGGGACTCTCATGTGAAGCAGGTCAGAATGGTTTTCCAGGTCCTGCGTGCTAATTCTTTGTTTGTGAAGGGATCAAAGTGTCTCTTCGGTGTGCAGAAAGTTTCATTTTTGGGGTTCATCTTTTCCCCTTCTACTATCAAGATGGATCCGGTTAAGGTCCAAGCCATCCAGGATTGGACTCAGCCGACATCTCTGAAAAGTCTGCAAAAATTTCTGGGCTTTGCTAATTTTTATCGTCGCTTCATCTGTAATTTTTCTAGCATTGCCAAACCATTGACCGATTTGACCAAGAAGGGTGCTGATTTGGTTAATTGGTCTTCTGCTGCTGTGGAAGCTTTTCAGGAGTTGAAGCATCGTTTTTGTTCTGCCCCTGTGTTGTGTCAACCAGATGTTTCTCTTCCGTTCCAGGTCGAGGTTGATGCTTCTGAGATTGGAGCAGGGGCGATTTTGTCACAGAGAGGTTCTGGTTGCTCAGTGTTGAAACCATGTGCTTTCTTTTCCAGGAAGTTTTCGGCTGCTGAGCGTAATTATGATGTGGGCAACCGAGAGTTGCTGGCCATGAAGTGGGCATTCGAGGAATGGCGTCATTGGCTTGAAGGAGCTAAGCATCGCGTGGTGGTATTGACTGATCATAAGAACCTTACTTATCTCGAGTCTGCCAAGCGCTTGAATCCTAGACAGGCCCGTTGGTCGTTATTTTTTGCCCGCTTCGATTTTGTGATTTCGTACCTTCCGGGCTCTAAAAATGTGAAGGCGGATGCTCTGTCTAGGAGTTTTGTGCCCGACTCTCCGGGTTCATCTGAGCCGGCGAGTATCCTCAAGGAAGGAGTCATTGTGTCTGCCATCTCCCCTGATTTGCGGCGAGTGTTGCAAAAATTTCAGGCGAATAAACCTGATCGTTGTCCGGCGGAGAAACTGTTCGTCCCTGATAGGTGGACTACTAAAGTTATCTCTGAACTTCATTGTTCGATGTTGGCTGGTCATCCTGGAACATTTGGTACCAGAGAGTTAGTGGCTAGATCCTTCTGGTGGCCATCTCTGTCGCGGGATGTACGTGCTTTTGTGCAGTCCTGTGGGATTTGTGCAAGGGCTAAGCCCTGCTGTTCACGTGCCAGTGGGTTGCTTTTGCCCTTGCCGGTCCCAAAGAGGCCTTGGACACATATTTCGATGGATTTCATTTCTGACCTTCCCGTTTCTCAAAAGATGTCAGTCATTTGGGTGGTCTGTGATCGCTTTTCTAAAATGGTCCATCTGGTGCCCTTGGTTAAATTGCCTTCCTCCTCTGATTTGGTGCTTTTGTTCTTCCAGCATGTGGTTCGTTTGCATGGCATTCCTGAGAATATTGTTTCTGACAGAGGTTCCCAGTTTGTTTCGAGGTTTTGGCGAGCCTTTTGTGGCAGGATGGGCATTGACCTGTCTTTTTCCTCGGCTTTCCATCCTCAGACTAATGGCCAGACCGAACGAACCAATCAGACCTTGGAGACATATCTGAGATGTTTTGTTTCTGCAGACCAGGATGATTGGGTGTCCTTTTTGCCGTTGGCTGAGTTCGCCCTTAATAATCGGGCCAGCTCCGCTACCTTGGTCTCTCCATTTTTCTGCAATTCTGGGTTCCATCCTCGTTTCTCTTCAGGACAGGTTGAGTCTTCGGACTGTCCTGGTGTGGATTCTGTGGTGGAGAGGTTGCAGCAGATCTGGACTCAGGTAGTGGACAATTTGGCCTTGTCCCAGGAGAAGGCTCAACTTTTCGCTAATCGCAGACGCTGTGTGGGTCCCCGACTTCGTGTTGGGGATCTGGTTTGGTTATCTTCTCGTTATATTCCTATGAAGGTTTCCTCTCCTAAATTTAAACCTCGTTTTATTGGTCCGTATAGGATTTCTGAGATTCTCAATCCTGTGTCTTTTCGTCTGACCCTCCCAGACTCCTTTTCCATACATAATGTATTCCATAGGTCGTTGTTGCGGAGATACGTGGCACCTATGGTTCCATCTGTTGAACCTCCTGCCCCGGTTTTGGTGGAGGGGGAATTGGAGTATATTGTGGAGAAAATTTTGGATTCTCGTGTTTCTAGACGGAAACTCCAGTATCTGGTTAAATGGAAGGGTTATGCTCAGGAAGATAATTCCTGGGTTTTTGCCTCTGATGTCCATGCTCCAGATCTTGTTCGTGCCTTTCATGTGGCTCATCCTGGTCGGCCTGGGGGCTCTGGTGAGGGTTCGGTGACCCCTCCTCAAGGGGGGGGTACAGTTGTGAATTCTGTGGCTGAATTCACTCCTGTGGTCACAAGTGGTACTGCAGCTTCTGAGCTTCCTCCCTCAGGTGTTCAGGTGAGCTCGTTGGCTGCTTTGTTATTTAACTCCACCTGATTCTGTCTTCCTTGCTCCTTGTCAATGTTCCAGTGTTGGACCTGAGCTTCTGGATCATTCCTGTGGCCTGCTGCCCTGCTTAGATAAGTGTTTCTTTGCTTTTGTTGCTACTTTTTCTGTCCAGCTTGTCTATTCGTTTTTGCTGGAAGCTCTGAGACGCAAAGGGTGCACCGCCGTGCCGTTAGTTCGGCACGGTGGGTCTTTTTGCCCCCTTTGCGTGGTTTTTTGCTTTAGGGTTTTTTGTAGACTGCAAAGTTCTCTTTGCTATTTTCGCTCTATCTAGAATATCGGGCCTCACTTTGCTGAATCTATTTCATCCCTACGTTTGTCTTTTCATCTTGCTAACAGTCATTATATGTGGGGGGATGCCTTTTCCTTTGGGGTATTTCTCTGAGGCAAGTCAGGCTTGTTTTTCTATCTTCAGGCTAGTCAGCTCCTCAGGCTGTGCCGAGTTGCATAGGTAGTGACAGGAGCAATCCACAGCTGCCTTTAGTTGTGTTTAGGATAGGTTCAGGTATTGCGGTCTACAGAGATTCCACGTCTCAGAGCTCGTTCTATTGTTTTTGGGTTATTATCAAATCACTGTATGTGCTCTGATTGCTGGCACACTGTGTCACTGGATTGCCTACATAACACTACGGGAGCTGTGTTATATGCTATATGGGCTGTTATACACTCCGTGGGCTGTGCTCTATACTACGTGGCTGTGCTATATACTACATGGCTCTGCTATATACTCTGTGGGCTGTGCAATATACTACACGGGCTGGGCAATATACTACGCGGGCTGGGCAGTATACTAGGCGGGCTGTGCAATATACTACGTGGGCTGTGCAGTATACTATGCGGGCTGTGCAATATACTACATGGGCAGTGCAATATACTACACAGGCTGTGCAATATACTACGCAGGCTGTGCAATATACTGCGTGGGCTGTGCAATATACTGTGTGGGTTGTGCAATATACTGCGTGGGCTGTGCAATATACTACGTGGGCTGTGCAGTATACTACGTGGGCTGTGCAATATACTACGTGGGCTGTGCAATATACTACACTGGCTGTGCAATATACTACGCGGACTGTGCAATATACTGCGTGGGCTGTGCAATATACTGCGTGGGTTGTGCAATATACTGCGTGGGCTATGCAATATACTACACAGGCTGTGCAATGTACTAAGCGGGCTGTGCAATATACTGCGTGGGCTGTGCAATATACTATGCGGGCTGTGCAGTATACTACGCGGGCTGTGCAATATACTACGTGGGCTGTGCAATATACTACGTTGGCTGTGCAATATACTACACTGGCTGAGCAATATACTACGCGGGCTGTGCAGTATTCTGCATGGGCTGTGCAATATACTGCATGGGTTGTCCAATATACTGCGTGGGCTGTGCAATATACTTCGTGGGCTGTGCAATATACTGCGTGGGCTGTGCAATATACTACGTGGGCTGTCCAGTATACTACACGGGCTGTGCAATATACCACGTGGGCTGTGCAATATACTACATAGGCTGTGCAATATACTATGCGTGCTGTGCAATATACTGCGTGGGCTGTGCAATATACTGCGTGGGCTGTGCAGTATACTACGCGGGCTGTGCAATATACTATGCGTGCTGGGCAATATACTGCGTGAGCTGGGCAATATACTACGCGGGCTGGGCAATATACTACGTGGGCTGGCCAATATACTATGGGGCTGTGCTATATACTCCATGATCTGTGCAATATACTACATGGCTGTGCAATATACTATGCGGGCTGTGCAATGTACTATGGGGGCTGTGCAATGTACTGCGCGGGCTGTGATATGTACTGCGCGGGCTGTGCAATGTACTAAGCGGGCTGTGCCATGTACTATGTGGGCTGGGCAATATACTGCGCGGGCTGGGCAATATACTGTGCAGGCTGGGCAATATACTACGCGATATACTACGCTGGCTGGGCAATATACTACACCTGCTCGGCAATATAGTATGCGGTCTGTGCAGTATACTACGCGGGCTTTGCAATATACTACGTGGGCTGTGCAATATACTATGCGGGCTGTGCAATATACTACGTGGGCTGTGCAATATACTGCGTGGGCTGTGTAATATACTACGTGGGCTGTCCAGTATACTACGCGGGCTGTGCAATATACCATGTGGGCTGTGCAATATACTACATAGGCTGTGCAATATACTATGCGGGCTGTGCAATATACTGCGTGGGCTGCGCAATATACTACGTGGGCTGTGCAGTATACTACACGGGCTGTGCAATATACTATGCGTGCTGGGCAATATACTGCGCGAGCTGGGCAATATACTGTGCGGGCTGGGCAATATACTACATGGGCTGGCCAATATACTATGGGGCTGTGCTATATACTCCGTGGGCTGTGCAATATACTACGTGGCTGTGCAATATACTATGCGGGCTGTGCAATGTACTATGGGGGCTGTGCAATGCACTGCGCGGGCTGTGATATGTACTATGCGGGCTGTGCAATGTACTAAGCGGGCTGTGCCATGTACTATGTGGGCTGGGCAATATACTGCGCAGGCTGGGCAATATACTGTGCAGGCTGGGCAATATATTACGCGGGCTGGGCAATATACTGCGCGGCCTGTGCAATATACTATACCTGCTGGGCAATATAGTATGCGGTCTGTGCAGTATACTACGCGGGCTTTGCAATATACTATGTGGGCTGTGCAATATACTATGCGGGCTGTGCAATATACTACGTGGGCTGTGCAATATACTGCGCGGCCTGTGCAATATACTACACCTGCTGGGCAATATAGTATGCGGTCTGTGCAGTATACTACGCGGGCTTTGCAATATACTATGCGGGCTGTGCAATATACTACGTGGGCTGTGCAATATACTACGTGGGCTGTGCAATATACTGCGTGGGCTGTGTAATATACTACGTGGGCTGTCCAGTATACTACGCGGGCTGTGCAATATACCATGTGGGCTGTGCAATATACTACATAGGCTGTGCAATATACTATGTGGGCTGTGCAATATACTGCGTGGGCTGCGCAATATACTACGTGGGCTGTGCAGTATACTACACGGGCTGTGCAATATACTCTGCGTGCTGGGCAATATACTGCGCGAGCTGGGCAATATACTGTGCGGGCTGGGCAATATACTACATGGGCTGGCCAATATACTATGGGGCTGTGCTATATACTCCGTGGGCTGTGCAATATACTACGTGGCTGTGCAATATACTATGCGGGCTGTGCAATGTACTATGGGGGCTGTGCAATGCACTGCGCGGGCTGTGATATGTACTATGCGGGCTGTGCAATGTACTAAGCGGGCTGTGCCATGTACTATGTGGGCTGGGCAATATACTGCGCAGGCTGGGCAATATACTGTGCAGGCTGGGCAATATATTACGCGGGCTGGGCAATATACTGCGCGGCCTGTGCAATATACTACACCTGCTGGGCAATATAGTATGCGGTCTGTGCAGTATACTACGCGGGCTTTGCAATATACTATGTGGGCTGTGCAATATACTATGCGGGCTGTGCAATATACTACGTGGGCTGTGCAATATACTACGCGGGCTGGGCAATATACTACGCAAAACCAAATCACAAATAATACGGAATCTCAGAAAAATATATAAACCAAAACAACAGAGATCCCTAAAAAATAACCTTTAATAGTATCATTAAAAAAGACTATATTTATCCAAAATATTATTAATAAAACAGTATTAAATGTACCTAGTGGACCCTAGAACGAACTACAATGAGTCCTACCTGGCAGTGGAGGTTGGCACCCTACTTTTCTGCGGTTGACTCCCCCACTCCTCGACGACTTACCCTTTCAGGCCCTATTAAGGACCTATAATAAAGGAAAGGCTAAATAGGCCCTATTGTCAACACCTAGACTAGTACCCTGCCTACAAGTGGAGGTTGGCACCCTAATTTACTGCGGTAGGCGCCCCCACTCAACGGCGGCTAGCCCTAGGATCCCTAATAATCCCTATAGTTCGGGATAGACAAAAAGATTTTGTCCCAAAAACACCACCGATACCCGTGAAAAAAAGAAAAAACCAAAAAAAACAATATAAAGTGTTGAACTCAAAAAATAATGAAAAGAAAATTTATAAATGTACCAAAGAGGGTAAGATGGAAGCAATGTATCTCCCTCCAAATAACTATTAATATAGTGTACAAATACGGGTATACTGGGTGCAATAGTATTAATGTCCACAGACAATAACCCAGCACTTAAATGGAATCCACTCTTGTGACACTACATAATGCTCAATATAGAATAACAAGTAGTGTGTGTCCATAGATATGGCACAGCCACCATGACAAAGAGTGGACAAAAAGACAGCCGCTGGAATCCCATTAACCACTTGGTAATAAGGTGGCGAAAACTCTTCAGAGTATAAAGCATGAGACAGCCAGGACACAATCGTCCCGATTATGTAAAAATAGACAGTCAGGATTAGACATAACCAGTGTACTCATCTATTTGCTGTATTCTCATGAATAGGATCCAGCTGCTGCCACAAAAACCAGAGCGGTTAAGTATAGATGGACATCACCAGCATCTGTTAGACGGTCCCCAAACAATGCCCAATGCTGTCTGTGGACATTAATACTATTGCACCCAGTATACCGGTATTTGCACACTATATTAATAGTTATTTGGAGGGAGATACATTGCTTCCATCTTACCCTCTTTGGTACATTTATAAATTTTCTTTTCATTATTTTTTGAGTTCAACACTTTATATTGTTTTTTTTGGTTTTTTCTTTTTTTCACGGGTATTGGTGGTGTTTTTGGGACAAAATCTTTTTGTCTATCCCGAACTATAGGGATTATTAGGGATCCTACGGCTAGCCGCCGTTGAGTGGGGGCGCCTACCGCAGTAAATTAGGGTGCCAACCTCCACTAGTAGGCAGGGTACTAGTCTAGGTGTTGACAATAGGGCCTATTTAGCCTTTCCTTTATTATAGGTCCTTAATAGGGCCTGAAAGGGTAAGTCGTCGAGGAGTGGGGGCGCCAACCGCAGAAAAGTAGGGTGCCAACCTCCACTGCCAGGTAGGACTCATTGTAGTTCGTTCTAGGGTCCACTAGGTACATTTAATACTGTTCTATTAATAATATTTTGGATAGATATAGTCTTTTTTAATGATACTATTAAAGGTTATTTTTTAGGGATCTCTGTTTGTTGTTTTGGTTTATATACAATATACTACGCAGGCTGTGCATAATGTTATGATCTGGTGGCCTAGCATGAGACGGACTCTGGAGAAGGTGGTCCCTGTACTGACCGCAAACCCTGAACCTAGCAGCGCAACTAGAAGTAGCCATGGGGGGTACCTAACACTCCCTAGACCCCTCGGCACAGCCTAAGATCTAACTACCCCTAAAGACAGAAACAGGAAACCTATCTTGCCTCAGAGAAAATCCCCAAAGGATAGATAGCCCCCCACAAATATTGACTGTGAGAGGAGAGGGAAATAACATACGCAGATATGAAATCAGATTTTAGCATAGGAGGCCATACTAGCTAAAAAGAAAGAATAGAACAGAGTACTATGCGGTCAGTATAAAAACACTAGAAAATATCCACCGCAGAAAATACGAATCACCACATCTGACTAAAGACATGGGGGGTATATCTGCATCTCCAGAGAAATAGCTAGGCTGCAAAAAATCCTTCACAGACTAAGCTGGACAAGACAAAAACATGAAAATGCACAGAACTATAAGGTCCACAGCAGGTGTGGACAGCAAAGGCAAAGCCAGGACTTATCTTTGTAGAAAAACACAGCAAACTGGAGAGACCAGCAGGGAAGTGAATCCTTCAAGAACAATGGACAACTGGCACTGACTAAAGGATCCTGCAAAAAAATATACCCCAGTCAGCTCTGCAATTAGTAGATACACCTGTTCACTCCTGCAGTCCAGGCACAACTGCATTACCCTCTGCAACCACCGGAGGGAGCCCAAAAGCTGAATTCACAACAGCAATATACTGCACGGGCTGTGCAATATACTGTGTGTGCTGTGCAATATACTGCGCGGACTGTGCAATATACTGCGTGGGCTGTGCAATATACTGCATGGGCTGTGCAATATACTGCGTGGCCTATGCAATATATTGAGTGGGCTGTGCAATATACTGCGTGGGCTGTTGTTGTGAATTCTGTGGCAGAGCTCCCTCCTGTGGTCACAAGTGGTACTTCGGCTGGTTCTCTCTGTGAGCTTCCGTTGGTGGAGGAAAGTGGTACTGCAGCTTCTGAGTTTCCTTCCTCAGGTGATGTGGTGAAGTCGTTAGGTGCTGCTCTATTTAACTCCACCTAGTGCTTTGATCCTGGCCTCCAGTCAATGTTCTAGTATTGGACCTGTCTCCTCCTGGATCGTTCCTGTGGCCTGCTGCTCTGCATAGCTAAGTTCCTCTTTGCTATTTGTTTGCTGTTTTTTTCTGTCCAGCTTGTCAATTTGTTTTTTTCTCTTGCTGGAAGCTCTGGTACGCAGAGGGTGTACCTCCGTGCCGTTAGTTCGGTACGGAGGGTCTTTTTGCCCCCTTTGCGTGGTTGTTTGTAGGGTTTTGTGTTGACCGCAAAGTTACCTTTCCTATCCTCGCTCTGTTCAAAAAGTCGGGCCTCACTTTGCTAAATCTATTTCATCTCTACGTTTGTCTTTTCATCTTAACTCACAGTCATTATATGTGGGGGGCTGCCTTTTCCTTTGGGGTATTTCTCTGAGGCAAGGTAGGCTTATTTTCTATCTTCAGGCTAGCTAGTTTCTCAGGCCGTGCCGAGTTGCATAGGGAGCGATAGGCGCAATCCACGGCTGCCTTTCGTGCGGTTGGAAAGGATTAGGGATTGCGGTCAACAGAGTTCCCACGTCTCAGAGCTCGTTCTTGTTTTTTGGGTTATTGCCAGGTCACTGTATGTGCGCTGACCTCTATGTCCATTGTGGTACTGAATTACCTTTCATAACAGTACTGGAGGCCTAAAGTACTAATGATTCTCAATAGAGGGAAAAAAGAAGTTCTGAGACCATTTTTTTTTCTTTGCACTGTGTTTTGCCTTTTTTTTCCCCTAGACATTTGGGTGGTTCAGGACACAGGTGTAGCAATGGACATTAAAGGTCTGTCTTCATGTGTGGATCAGCTCACGGCAAGAGTACAAAGTATTCAAGACTTTGTGGTTCAGAATTCTATGTTAGAACCGAGAATTCCTATTCCTGATTTGTTTTTTGGAGATAGAACTAAATTTCTGAGTTTCAAAAATAATTGTAAACTATTTCTGGCTTTGAAACCTCGCTCCTCTGGTGACCCAGTTCAACAAGTTAGGATCGTTATTTCTTTTTTGCGTGGCGACCCTCAGGACTGGGCATTTTCTCTTGCGTCAGGAGATCCTGCATTTAGTAATATCGATGCATTTTTCCTGGCGCTCGGATTGCTGTACGATGAGCCTAATTCTGTGGATCAGGCAGAGAAGAATTTGCTGGCTCTGTGTCAAGGTCAGGATGAAATAGAGGTATATTGTCAGAAATTTAGAAAGTGGTCCGTACTCACTCAGTGGAATGAAGGTGCGCTCGCAGCTATTTTCAGAAAAGGTCTCTCTGAAGCCCTTAAGGATGTCATGGTGGGATTTCCTATGCCTGCTGGTCTGAATGAGTCTATGTCTTTGGCCATTCAGATCGGTCGACGCTTGCGCGAGCGTACATCTGTGCACCATTTGGCGGTATTACCTGAGCTTAAACCTGAGCCTATGCAGTGCGATAGGACTTTGACCAGAGTTGAACGGCAAGAACACAGACGTCTGAATGGGCTGTGTTTCTACTGTGGTGATTCCACTCATGCTATCTCTGATTGTCCTAAGCGCACTAAGCGGTTCGCTATGTCTGCCCCCATTGGTATGGTACAGTCAAAATTTTTTCTGTCTGTTACCTTGATCTGTTCTTTGTCATCGTATTCTGTCATGGCATTTGTGGACTCAGGCGCTGCTCTGAATTTGATGGACTTGGAGTATGCTAGGAGTTGTGGGTTTTTCTTGGAGCCCTTGCAGTGTCCTATTCCATTGAGAGGAATTGATGCTACGCCTTTGGCCAAGAATAAGCCTCAGTACTGGACCCAGCTGACCATGTGCATGGCTCCTGCACATCAGGAGGTTATTCGCTTTCTGGTGTTGCATAATCTGCATGATGTGGTCGTGTTGGGGTTGCCATGGCTACAAGTCCATAATCCAGTATTAGATTGGAAATCCATGTCTGTGTCCAGCTGGGGTTGTCAGGGGGTACATGGTGATGTCCCATTTCTGACTATTTCGTCATCCACCCCTTCTGAGGTTCCTGAGTTCTTGTCTGATTACCGGGATTTATTTGATGAACCCAAGTCAGATACCCTACCTCCGCATAGGGATTGTGATTGTGCTATCAATTTGATTCCTGGTAGTAAATTCCCAAAAGGTCGACTGTTTAATTTATCTGTGCCTGAGCACGCCGCTATGCGGAGTTATGTGAAGGAGTCTTTGGAGAAGGGGCATATTCGCCCGTCATCGTCGCCATTAGGAGCAGGGTTCTTTTTTGTAGCCAAGAAGGATGGTTCACTGAGACCTTGTATAGATTACCATCTTCTAAATAAGATCACGGTTAAATTTCTGTACCCCTTGCCATTGTTATCTGATTTGTTTGCTCGGATTAAGGGGGCTAGTTGGTTCACCAAGATAGATCTTCGTGGTGCGTATAATCTTGTGCGTATTAAGCGAGGCGATGAGTGGAAAACTGCATTTAATACGCCCGAGAGCCATTTTGAGTATCTAGTAATGCCATTCGGACTTGCCAACGCTCCATCAGTGTTTCAGTCCTTTATGCATGACATCTTCCGAGAGTACCTGGATAAATTCCTGATTGTGTACTTAGATGACATTTTGATCTTCTCGGATGATTGGGAGTCTCATGTGAAGCATGTCAGAACGGTGTTTCAGGTCCTGCGTGCTAATTCTTTGTTTGTGAAGGGATGAAAGTGTCTCTTTGGTGTTCAGAAGGTTTCATTTTTGGGGTTCATCTTTTCCCCTTCTACTATCGCGATGGACCCTGTTAAGGTCCAAGCCATCCATAATTGGACTCAGCCGACATCTCTGAAAAGTCTGCAAAAGTTCCTGGGCTTTGCTAATTTTTATCATCGCTTCATCTGCAGTTTTTCTAGTATTGCTAAACCATTGACCGATTTGACCAAGAAAGGTGCTGATTTGGTCAATTGGTCTTCTGCTGCGGTGGAAGCTTTTCAAGAGTTGAAGCGTCGTTTTTCTTCTGCCCCTGTGTTGTGTCAACCAGATGTTTTGCTTCCGTTCCAGGTCGAGGTTGATGCTTCTGAGATTGGAGCAGGGGCTGTTTTGTCGCAGAGAAGTTCTGATTGCTCGGTGATGAAACCATGCGCCTTCTTTTCCAGGAAGTTTTCGCCTGCTGAGCGAAATTATGATGTGGGCAATCGAGAGTTGCTGGCCATGAAGTGGGCATTCGAGGAGTGGCGTCATTGGCTTGAAGGAGCTAAGCATCGCGTGGTGGTCTTGACTGATCATAAGAACTTGACTTATCTCGAGTCCGCCAAGCGGTTGAATCCTAGACAAGCTCGTTGGTCGTTGTTTTTTGCCCGTTTTGACTTTGTGATTTCATACCTTCCGGGCTCTAAAAATGTGAAGGCGGATGCTCTGTCTAGGAGTTTTGTGCCCGATTCTCCAGGTGTATCTGAGCCGGCGGGTATCCTCAAAGAGGGAGTAATTGTGTCTGCCATCTCCCCTGATTTGCGGCGGGTGCTGCAAAAATTTCAGGCTAATAAACCTGATCGTTGCCCAGTGGAGAAACTGTTTGTCCCTGATAGGTGGACGAATAAAGTTATCTCTGAGGTTCATTGTTCGGTGTTGGCTGGTCATCCTGGAATCTTTGGTACCAGAGAGTTGGTGGCTAGATCCTTTTGGTGGCCATCTCTGTCGCGGGATGTGCGTACTTTTGTGCAGTCCTGTGGGACTTGTGCTCGGGCTAAGCCCTGCTGTTCTCGTGCCAGTGGGTTGCTTTTGCCCTTGCCGGTCCCGAAGAGGCCTTGGACACATATCTCTATGGATTTTATTTCAGATATTCCCGTCTCTCAAAAGATGTCAGTCATTTGGGTGGTCTGTGATCGCTTCTCTAAGATGGTTCATTTGGTACCCTTGTCTAAATTGCCTTCCTCCTCTGATTTGGTGCCATTGTTTTTCCAGCATGTGGTTCGTTTACATGGCATTCCAGAGAATATCGTTTCTGACAGAGGTTCCCAGTTTGTTTCGAGGTTTTGGCGAGCCTTTTGTGGTAGGATGGGCATTGACTTGTCTTTTTCCTCGGCTTTCCATCCTCAGACTAATGGCCAGACCGAATGAACCAATCAGACCTTGGAAACATATCTGAGATGCTTTGTTTCTGCTGATCAGGATGACTGGGTGTCCTTTTTGCCTTTGGCTGAGTTCGCCCTTAATAATCGGGCCAGCTCGGCTACCTTGGTTTCACCGTTTTTCTGCAACTCTGGGTTCCATCCTCGTTTCTCTTCGGGGCAGGTTGAGTCTTCGGACTGTCCTGGTGTGGATACTGTGGTGGACAGGTTGCAGCAGATTTGGACTCATGTAGTGGACAATTTGACTTTGTCCCAGGAGAAGGCTCAACGTTTCGCTAATCGCAGACGCTGTGTGGGTCCCCGACTTCGGGTTGGGGACTTGGTTTGGTTATCTTCTCGTCATATTCCTATGAAGGTTTCCTCTCCTAAGTTTAAACCTCGTTTTATTGGTCCGTATAGGATTTCCGAGGTTCTTAACCCTGTGTCTTTTCGTCTGACCCTTCCAGATTCTTTTTCCATACATAACGTATTCCATAGGTCATTGTTGCGGAGATACGTGGCACCTATGGTTCCATCTGTTGATCCTCCTGCCCCGGTTTTGGTGGAGGGGGAGTTGGAGTATATTGTGGAGAAGATTTTGGATTCTCGTGTTTCAAGGCGGAAACTCCAGTATCTGGTTAAGTGGAAGGGTTATGCTCAGGAAGATAATTCCTGGGTCTTTGCCTCTGATGTCCATGCTCCCGATCTTGTTCGTGCCTTTCATATGGCTCATCCTGGTCGTCCTGGGAGCTCTGGTGAGGGTTCGGTGACCCCTCCTCAAGGGGGGGGTACTGTTGTGAATTCTGTGGCAGAGCTCCCTCCTGTGGTCACAAGTGGTACTTCGGCTGGTTCTCTCTGTGAGCTTCCGTTGGTGGAGGAAAGTGGTACTGCGGCTTCTGAGTTTCCTTCCTCAGGTGATGTGGTGAAGTCGTTAGGTGCTGCTCTATTTAACTCCACCTAGTGCTTTGATCCTGGCCTCCAGTCAATGTTCTAGTATTGGACCTGTCTCCTCCTGGATCGTTCCTGTGGCCTGCTGCTCTGCATAGCTAAGTTCCTCTTTGCTATTTGTTTGCTGTTTTTTTCTGTCCAGCTTGTCAATTTGTTTTTTTCTCTTGCTGAAAGCTCTGGGACGCAGAGGGTGTACCTCCGTGCCGTTAGTTCGGTACGGAGGGTCTTTTTGCTCCCTTTGCGTGGTTGTTTGTAGGGTTTTGTGTTGACCGCAAAGTTACCTTTCCTATCCTCGCTCTGTTCAGAAAGTCGGGCCTCACTTTGCTAAATCTATTTCATCTCTACGTTTGTCTTTTCATCTTAACTCACAGTCATTATATGTGGGGGGCTACCTTTTCCTTTGGGGTATTTCTCTGAGGCAAGGTAGGCTTATTTTCTATCTTCAGGCTAGCTAGTTTCTCAGGCCGTGCTGAGTTGCATAGGGAGCGATAGGCGCAATCCACAGCTGCCTTTAGTGTGGTTGGAAAGGATTAGGGATTGCGGTCAACAGAGTTCCCACGTCTCAGAGCTCGTTCTTGTTTTTTGGGTTATTGCCAGGTCACTGTATGTGCGCTGACCTCTATGTCCATTGTGGTACTGAATTACCTTTCATAACAGGCTGTGCAATATACTAAGTGGGCTGTGCAATATACTGTGTGGGCTGTGCAATATACTGTGTGGGTTGTGCAATGTACTACGTGTGCTAGGTGCTTGAAGAATCTGGCGTCATCCTGGTATGGAAAGGGCCTTGAAGTTTAGTGTAGTCAGTGGTCCTTGAATGCCGGGCGCAGGTTCTGGGTCCAAGGAGAGGATGGTCCTTGAATGCCGGGCACAGGTTCTGGGTCCAAGGAAAGGATTCACTGAAAGTGGAACAGTCCTTTCTCTTAAATACCGACATGGTACGGGAGTAAATGGGAGCAGGTATGTCATGCAGCCTGGTGGTCCCATCTGGGAGTGCATCCTGTATGGTCTGGCTGCAGGGAGGAATCACTCATGGTCGGTAACGCTTTATTTCTGGAAGCGTCTGCGCCTGTGGTCTCCTGTAACCTGGCATAGGCCCCTGTGGCTCAGGCCTACTTCATCCTGACCGTGCTGTGCAGGAAGGCTCACACTCTGTACATGCACACTATCGCTTGCCGCCAAAACTGACATGGTTCCCGAGTATTGTTGCCCTTTTACTGTATGTCCTCCATGCCCCCTGGTCTTAAGTTCAAAAGTCTGTCCGGGGAACTAAACTCTCACCACTGCAACACGGGTGACAGCACCGATGGTTACTGACTCCTTTAGGAAAAGACATGCCGTGGCCATCTCTCCTCCTTACAACAACATCAAAATATGCTCCCTGTGACTGTAACTGAGTATGAGTCTCTGCCTAAGGCCGGGGACACACACAACGTATAAAAAAAGGTCCGTTTTTGACGGACGAGAATCGCACAAATGTTACCAAAACAGTGATCCGTGTGCAGTGCGAGGATGCGATTTTCTCGCAACAAATGATCCGTGTGACATCCGTGTGACATCCGTATAGCATCCGTATGGCGAGATTTTCTCGCAGGCTTGCAAAATGGACATATAACGGATTTTCCACCTGAAAAAATTTAAATCATCACCAAGAACATTATTTAATGGCCCTAAACACAGGTGCCACACACCAATCTATGCAGTAGAGTCCCTGCTTGTGTTGGTGCACTTCGGATTGATGAGCAACATGTCTGATCTACTGACTTTTAACACCACAGAGCGTGTGCTTTACAACTGGGTACTTTACCAGCATTTTGGCAAGCCATACCCAGTTATTGTAGATCCGAGGAGGCGCAGACGGATGTGGGTACATCCACTTATAAAGCAACGGATCAATAAAGGCCATTTCAGCCGTCTGTATGCTGCTCTGAGGTCAAATCCGGACAAGTTCTTCAACTATTGTCGGATGAGGATTCAAACCTTTGATATTTTGTTGGATATTTTGCGAACAGGGATCACAAAGAAGGACACCAGGATGCGCAAATCTATTTCAGCAGAGGAGCGCCTTATCCTTACCTTACGGTATGTCGAAATAATCTTTGTCCCAAATTATTTAACACTTTAATGTTGTTCCCCCTTATTCAAAGTAGCTAATTAAATGTTTAGGTAACTTCAACATCATTTGGCCTTCTTAGATAATATTTAATTTTGTCAAAGATGAAAGCCATAGCATGTCCTTAATGATTTAATAAGCATGCTATTTTTTAAGAAATTTTTGTTGTTGCAAATATAACACTGTATTGTGTTCACTTTATATTTTTAAAGAATACTCTCTTTTCTTTTAGCTTCCTTGCCACTGGCCTATCATATGCGGCACTGCATTTAGAGATTCTACTGGGCAAATCTACAATTTCTGGTATTGTTCGGGATACATGCACGGAAATCTGGAGCAGACTCCATCAAGAGGTGATGCCTGAACCCAAAATGGCAGACTGGTTAAATATTGCTCAAGGATTTCAGGACACCTGCCAGTTTCCGCACTGTATTGGGGCACTTGACGGAAAGCACATCCGTGTGCGTAAGCCGCCAGGTTCAGGGACCCAATTCTATAATTATAAACAGTTTTTCTCTGTAGTGCTGTTGGCCCTAGTCGACAGCAACTACAGGTTTATAATTGTAGACATTGGGGCCTATGGGAGAACTGGAGACTCTAGAGTCTCCAGTTCTTCCATTATGGGTCGGCGGCTGCGCAACAATGAATTGGATCTCCCACCCCCAAGTCACATACCAGGTGCTAATTTGGATGCGGTGCCTTATATGATGGTAGCAGATGAGGCGTTTCAATTATCAAGGAACGTCATGAGGCCCTATCCACGAAGAGGCCTGGACTACCGGCGCAGAATTTTTAATTTGCGTCTTTCCCGTGCCCGCCGTCTGGTCGAGTGTTCATTCGGCATTCTCAGTGCAAAATGGTGGGTACTTCAGTCAGCAATCCAACTGAGTGAAGGCAATGTAAATGGCGCGATAAAAGCATGTGTTGTTCTTCACAACTTAACAAGATACCATGATTGGCCATCATCTGCTTCCAATGAAATTGATTCTGCAAATACTGTCTTGACAACTACACGTGTTCTTCCTTCACGTCGTCAGCCCTCAGGTCTTAAAGTTCATGATGTTTTAACAAATTATTTTGTGTCACCAGAGGGATCGACTGTTTGGCAAGACGATGCTGTTTTGCAGTACAGTTAAGTTAGATTGTAAGTTAATAAATACCATAATTTTCCGGATTCAATTGTGTATTATGTATCTCAACCAGAAATTAGCTAAGTGTGTTAAGTTGACAAATCATGTATGTAGTTTGACCAATACATAACACTCCGATTTTTGAACAAATTTTTACTGCTCATAGTATATATATATATATATACATATTCTCAAAACATATTATCAGCATATGTAATTAGAGCCATATGAGCAAGACAGATTTCCATGCCAAGGAAAAATAAAACTTAGGCCATACAACAGCCAAAATGACAGGCCAACAAAATGGAAACAAAATTACAGGTTCTGGTAGGTTGGGGGTGGTGATGGTGATGGCGGGTGTCCAGCATGTGTGGAACTTTGCCTGGATGGTTGACCAACCAGACTGTCAACCTGTGTTAGTGTTGATCTAAATTGAGGTTGTTGTGGCAAGTTTCGATCATGTGTATGACTTAACACTTGATGTTGAGGGTAGAAGGGCATCAAGTCCTGGGTACCGGCTTGTCCCATTTGGTCAGACCCCCCAATATGGCCATGTCGAGCAGACACATGTTGGGACCAGCCTCCAAACATGTGTCTGTTCAAGTGGTCATATTGGGCAGTTGCAGGATAATCATAAATTGCCCTGTTTTGTGGTTGTTGGGTGCTTTGGGCATGCTGATGTTGTGGAGCTATAGGTTGCTGGGGTGGTGCTGCGACAGTTTGTGATTGGTCCTGTGGAAGGTCTTGCACCGCCAGAAGGTTGGTAGCTGACATTTGCCACCGTTCCACATAATTAAAAACATCAGTGGGGTTGTTTGGGGGTGTGGCTCCATCTATCAATATTTGGATACAACCTCTGGTCCGCAGCCTGAGCGAGCGTGGAATGGGCCGTAAATAGCGGGCAAGACTGTGGAAGTAAGCTTCCTCCCCATCGTCATGGGCAGCTCTGGACAAATAGTCCAACACCCCTGTATCCACTTGCCTCCTGGTGCCAATGTTCGAAACCACCCTTCTGCGCCGACCACGGTTTGGTCTGGTATTAGGCTGTGGTGAGGTATCCAGAGCCAAGGTTGGAGTGCTGCTCTGGGCTCCTTCCTCCACCTCTGGATTTGCCTCCTGTGTGGCAGAAGACGCTGCTGCTGGTTGTGGTGGTGGTAATTGGTTGCTGCCTGTTGTTTGCCCAGATGGTCCAGCCATTTCTGCCTCTTCACCAACAGGGTCAATCACCAACTCAGAGTCAGATGCAGTCTCCCTTTCTGTCAGATTTGACTCTGTTCTGTATTTCACAAAAGATTTTTATTTAGATAAAAAACATACATATTCACGTAATAAGATGTGTCACATTTTTTGAGACATGCATGCACTTACGGTCTGAGCTCCATCACCGGTGCCAGAAAATTAAGGCGATCAAAATAAAGGTATTTCCTTTTTTTGGTGACTGCATCACCACTCCGCCCAGAAAGTTGTCGTTCATGCCGGTATCGGTCCCGGCAACTCCGCCAGCGTCCAGTGACATCATTGACTGCAAAGATACAACATTTGGTATATAAAGATCACGCACATAACTCAAACAGGGTTTGCAATCACACACGGGCCCAGGAGCTGAGGGGGACATAAAATTCCTTGGGGAATATATTAAAGGACAATAGCTATTACATTTCATCCAAATTTGTGTGTCTTGGTAATGTTTTTGCATCTTCAACCAAGAGCATGGATCATTTACTTCAATCATAAACACACCACATATGATGTGTTCATGCTTATTTTTATCATGAACCCAATATAAAAACCCATTTTTGCATAAAGGATGGTACTTACAATTTTCTTGCTGAACCTCTTGAGGTCGATCATCAAAATCGGGGAACATGTGGCGATATATTGACCTCCATGCTGCGTCTTTACGTGCACGGTCCACATAATGTGCGTCGCGTTGGTCCCATAATTCGGGTCTATCATGGACCAGAGCAATCAGCATCTCAACATTTATATGCCTGGCCATGCTGCTACACAGTACACTCCGTGGAGGCGTGCTTCCTGGTTTGCAATCCACCGTGGGCCAGAAATTAGCATGCCAAAGCTTCCTGATAATGGATGATTCAATTTCCTGTCACCCGGAGAAGTCTTCCGTATTTCTCGCAATGCACACTCATGGTCCGTATGTAATCCGATTTTTTCTCGCACCCATAGACTTGCATTGGCGATTCTCGGCCGAGATACGCTGACAATCGCAGCATGCTGCGATTTCACTTGGATCCTGAATACGGCCGAGAAAATATCGGATGATGGGAGCTGCCCCATAGATTAACATTTGGACGAGTGCTATGCAAATTTTTAGCGCATTGCACTCGTCCGTATTACGGCCTAGTGTGACCCCGGCCTAAAGCTAAAAAAATTGAAGATTTACCATGTTTTATACCAAGATATATTATTATGTTTGAGGATTTACAGTAAAAATGTTTTAACATTTTACCAAGGAATCTGGCTTTACTGAATTGTCACATAAGTATAAGGTCCTCACACCATCATACCACTTGTGGCCCAAAAGGGGTAAGCAACAAGTCCCCACAAAGCACAAACACATCCAGGGGTACCATAAAAGAGTGTTTAGGAGGTGGATATAGATGTGGACAGATTCCTCCCTTACAAGCTAAGCTTTATTTTGAAGTCATTACAACTCTTTGAAAAATCAGAAATATTTGTGACAAAGTGCATTTGAAATCCTGAATTTTAGCTAGATAAGTGTTAGAACAACACCATAGTCACCTAACCATTTGGTTTCTTGGCTGGATATATTTTATTCCATAACTAGATTTGGACATAAATTTATAAACAAGAACAGGAGCAGACAACTGTTTATTCGGTCCAAGTGTGATCCGACAAAACATCAGATGGTGCTCAGACAAATGTTACACCTGCTCTAATAATAATAATATTTTACAAACTCCCAAATTCATTTTATTCCCTCTATTGGTATAGCCAACATTCCCTAGAAAATACAATTTCTCATTAGGATTGATGCAGTATCATCTAGGGTTTTTGCTTTACATTACTGACCTCATTATTGTATCATTTAATTTGCGTATATGGTTTGTCACATTCATTTGACAAATAGCACATGCAAAAAAATCTGAGACATAATGCATTTGTTATGTCTGGATGTATGCTTTTGTCATATTAATAATGTACATAATACAGTAACATAACCTTTCTAACAGGGCCAATCTGGTTTCTCAAAAAGTATGCCCAGGAGAAAAGGTATTCCACAGATTCAGCTCAATTAGCAGTCTGCAGACACTGCTTATATCTTAAACACAACCCTATCAATGCTGGAAATATCAACTATATTATAATCAAAGCCTGGCCAAACTGTATCCCGAATTGTAAGACACTAATTAAATTTTAATATATAAACCAGCAAGTTGATGAAGAGCTTGACAAAAACATGAAAAGGATTCTTTCTTATGTGCCATGTAATCTTAAATGGGTTGTCTAATGAAGGCAGACCCTTTTCAGAAAAGAGTCAGCATTATCAACACCTAGCAATCAGATATTTAAACCTGGAGTATTTGCCCAACATTCATTTCCACTGCCGGGTAAGTGGTGGATCACATTCAGATAAATGGACATCCATGTAATGCATAGACATGTATAAAGAACTTGGAGTTTTCAAATTTGCTTCCCAATGCCTAATTTAGTGCAATTTTTCTAATGACTACTATATGATGATAGGCGTCAGAGAGAGGTATATGTTTTATATACCAGTATTTGATGCAAAATATGTAAAAGAGTCATGCCTTTTTTCAATTGCTGTGTACAGGAGCACCAGAACCTGCATCCATACTGTACTTCCTGATGTTCCATTTTTTAAAATTAAAACAAAACCATAGAGCGTTGCCAGACCACCTTCTGCTGAACACCCACCAGGGTTAACTTTTTGGAATTCAACATAACACATAAATTGAAAAGGGAAGGATACCGTCAGGTGTGCTCATTTCGAAGCCAAGAAATGGAGAACAGTGGTGGCTTTTTTTTACCATCTTTTGTTAGAATTAAATGTGAATAGTAAACCCTGTTTTTCGGGAATAGGGAATCTCTTTCTTAAGGTAAAAAAACACTGGCCAGCAATGTGTTCGTTAATGTACACCTTTCATTAATAATAAAAGAAGCACCACTGTTCTCTGTTTCTTGGCTTGAAGAAGAACTTCCTTGGAGATGTCCTTCACTTTTTATTTCCATTTTTTATGGTGAATTCAAGTCATCATATGTTAGGTGTCGAGTTCCCGCCTCTGCACAGGGGAATCTCAAACCATCTCTGCTGCGGTCTCCCATTCTTCTCCAGCCGCAGTGGAGTCTGCTCAGCAGAGATGTCGGTCCCAGCATCTTGTTCAGTCTCACTCTGTGCATAGGATTACTGCTGCTTTGCCTGCTTCTGCCATTGAAGCCAGTGCTGGACAGCAGCGAGCAGACGCTTTTGGGATCTAAGTCCTGCTTTTTCCCTTCTGAGCATGCCCAGGGTGAGATCTCACATTGGAGATCGAGGGTCAGATGCTCAGATGCTGCAGCGGTTCCCATTGGTCCTTTATTGGAAGGTCCTGAACGTGCTGCAGCTATATAAGCTGCGCATGACCGCACGGCCATGCGCTAGTGTACATTTGTAAACGTGTGTGTGTTGTGAGTGAAAGTCGTTCATTAATATCCCCTCCCTATTGTATGACTGTTCGCGGAAGGTGGGTGATTGCTATCTAGCTCCCGACTTAGCTACCAGCACGTTACACACCATACAGCGTCTAATTGCTGTGTGCGCCAGTGCGGCGCCGTGCGCTTTCACAGCGCTTTCCTGACCCAAGCCTGGGTGGTTAGTGGCGTCCGCCAGTGCGGCACTGCATTTACTCTCGTGCTTCTGTTAATATTACTTTGGTTACGCTGACACCCCCTTAGCGGTGTCGAGCGCAAGTAGTCTAGTCGAACTCGGATCCCAAGTCTTGGGATTGAGCTTGGTGACTCCTTGCTTGCGCTCTTGTGTGTGGTACCGTGGCCCTGTGACTTAACAGGGTTCGCTTCCTTCACACAGGGTGAAGTTAACCCGTGTGTGTCTTTACATTGTACCGCCATATAGTCCGTCATTACTTGGCAGCAGGTTCCATCTCTGCACGGTGGACCCCGGGCTGCGAACGCACCTTAATCTATCTTATTATTTGGTGCGTTCCGCTAGCCCTAACATCATATCACCTGAATACTGGAAAGGTAATAATTGCTAGATTCATGTGGGTCACACAGGCAGGTGTGCCCATTCTTATGTAGTCATAAGACTGTGACCACGAGGAATTGAATATAACCACTGGTCATGCATGCACCCTATCACTCCATTATAAATTTAGGCCACTGAAGATACAACATTAGTTAAGCCCAGTGCTATTATCTTTTTTCAATACAAATACATATACATACACTATGTGCTGTAAAGTTTAAAAACGGAAAGTGCTTAGTGAGCATTTCTCGATCAAAAAGTGTAAAAGCCATCCAACCACACCAAGGTATATTTAAATATGGATCACTATCAGGAAAGTCCCACCTCTCCATGAAGCAGACTTCATTTGAACTTGGGAAGTGGAAGGAAACCATGCATTGCTCTTAATTAAACACCCCCCAATATGTACTATTAAAAGAAGAAAGTAGGACTCGCACATTTATAGTATTTAATTAATGTATAGTGGTATGGACCATTCATATTTAGTTTTGTTTTGACAAAGTTGGATGGCTTTTGTACTAACTGATCGAAGAATCTTAACTAAGTACCTTCCGGTTTTAATGTTTACATCTGTAGCAGAGTTCATGTATTCCCCATAAGATGCTCCATATTAAAATATGCCCCATATAATGCTCCATAAAGGTTAATGATGGCTCCATAAGATGCTCCATATTAAAATATGCCCCATATAATGCTGCATAAAAGGTTACTGATGGCCCCATAAGATGCTCCATAGAATTATATGCCCCAAATGCTGCTGCTGCGATTAAAAAAAAATGACATACTCACCTCTCGTGGCTGGGGGCCAGGTGCCGATGTCCGGAACAGGTGGAGCCACCGGCGCGCTATGGGGCCAGGTGCCGGTGTTGCTGCTGGCTCAGGCCCCCGGCACTTGCGAAATTCACCTGTCCCCGTTCCACCGCCATGTGCCGTTGTGTCTTCCGTCTCTCTGCAGTGACTGTTCAGGCAGAGGGCATGCACTAACCACATCATCGCGCCCCCTGACCTGAATGTCACAGCCATAGGACATGGAAGACACAGCGCAGTGGTGGAACGGGGACAGGTGAATATCGCATTGGCTCACACTCCCCTGTCATACTCACCCTCCTGGCGCGGTCTCTGCACTTCCCTGCTTCTCCGTTGTCCCGGGGCGGCAGCTCCTTCCAGTGCAGAGCCGTCACATGGTACCACTCATTAAAGTAATGAATATGCACTCCACGCCTATGGTAGTGGAGTCGCATCCATATTCATTACTTTAATGAGCGGTACCACGTGGCCGCTGAACACAGGAAAAGCTGCCGACACCAGAGACCATCTGAGAAGCAGGGAAGTGCAGAGACTGCGCCAGGAGGGGTTGAGTATGATGTGACAGCCGCCGACTCCTGACCCTACCCCTCCCCCGCCGACCCCCTGAGGCAATGACTCGAGTATAAGCCGAGAGGGGCACTTTCAGCCTAAAAAATGAGCTGAAAATCTCAGTTTATACTTGAGTTTATATGGTACTTTTAAAGTTTCTATGTTTGGGTATTAAGAATGTAGTGTGTTCAGTTGCCACTTATTTGTGGTTTGTGACCATCCAATTTCTTCAGTTGTTAAAATCTCCTCAGATTTTTTTCATTTCTACAGTTTTCATCTACTGTTTCTGTGACCTGCTGGTTAACTCATAGCTTTCTATGAACTTCACAGATTCATACTAGAGAATGTTTGCATTATGCTACTGTAAGAAGAAGGATCGGACCGTGGGTATCTTTCTTGAGCCGGTTCTGGAACTGTCGGGACTGTCACCTTTGTTGTCTGGGAGAAAGTTTAGAGACCCGGACCGACCTTTGCACTCAACAGCAGGGGGCATACCTAAGATAAAAAGGGCTAAGTGCATAAAATGAGAGTCAGACTTGGCAGGTGCACGCAACACGCAGCAGGGGAAGTTTGATGTCCCATCATCTGAGCACCGTGACAGCGCAGGTCTGCGCTATATTGTCCCTGCTTCCACATACAATGACTGTGACCGGAGAACTCTATTTTGCCCGCTGACTCCTGCTGCTCAAGGTACCCAATGCTACGGGTCAGTAAATAACGCGAGCATGCCGCCTAAGAAAAACCAGGTGACTTACCGAGAACTGTTGTAAATTCTAAGCCTTCCTGCTGTTTTTTTCCCATGGACTTATTAACTGATTTATGTTTGTCACTTTTCATCAAAATCATCAAAGCAGGCTAAATTTACTGATTTAATGCATCCATTCACAGTTTCTCTTTAACATCTGCATGTAAGAGGTAGTGGTGGGATACTTTATGCTACCCAAGCTGGAATTTTCCACTTCTGAACTCTTGAGTTTTTTTTTCATCTATTTCTGGGTGCTTCTTTAAGTATATTTGAGGTGTGATGTACCAACTAGTGATATGAGAGACAGGTATGTCTCGCACAGACAGAGGTCTGCTGCGATCTGAATCCAGGTCAGGTGGCTGGGTCTTGTAGTCCCACAAACCTGTATATTGCAAAGGGCTGGATTTAAGGGTTAACCAGAAAGTAATGGGTGGGACTGATTAACCACATACCTCCCAGGGGGTGTGCTCCTGTGATGTCAGAAAGGTCCTATATGTTTCCTGGTTGCACTACATGGGGAAGATGGCCAATTGTGAGACTGGAGCTAGCTAGAGCTCCTTTGAGTCCAGGAAGCACTAAGGGTCCGGCCTACTGACAGGACCTATATGAAGCCAGGCTGGGAAACCTGAGGATCTGTTAAGCAGGTAACCCAGAGCATGGGGAACTATGTGTGCTTGGCTCCAGACTGAGCCTGAATACTGGACACTAACAAAGTCTTTGTGACCACAGGCCTGATGGAGCAGAGCGCTGTTATGGACATTGTTGTTTTGTTTTGCCTGATCTAAAGGCTGTTTACTGTCTGTTTGTGCTTCTGAGGTTTATGAAGCAATAAACCTAGGTGAATTTTTAAGGGAAGACATTCTTGCTGTACGTTTTATCACTGCCATGTGAGTGTACCCCAACCCGCTTAGTGATCGCTACGTCACAGGGGTCATTGTCTTGTTGTAAGATCCATGGCCTAGAATGCAACCCTAGCTTTCAGACCTGGGCATTACATTGCAACCCAAAATCCTTTGAGAATCTTCACATTTCATAATGCCTTGCGCACAGTCAATGCACCCAGAGCAAGTGACAGCAAAACAACACCTACATTGCTTTGAACCTCCACCATATTTGACTGTAACTACTGTGTTCTTTTATTTTTAGGCTTCATTCTATTTACAGTAAACCATAGAATGATCTGTTTTACCAATAAACTCTAACTTGGTCTCATCTGTCCACAAGACGACTACTAACTAAACATAATTGGGGCAGCCTGCTTGCCCTCTATAAATTGTGAGGGCCACCAAGTTTCAAACTTTACAGTTTTAACACTAGAAGTCCCAGAGACGGGTCATTTGACATTTCTACCTTTGCATTTGTGTCTAAGGCTATGTGCACACTTTGCGGATTCCACTGCGGATTTTTCCGCAGCGGAATTCCAAAATCCGCAGTGAAAACCCGTTGCGGTTTTTACTGCGGATTTATTGCGTTTTTTACTGTGGTTTCTTCTGCAGATTTTCATCTGCAGTTTCCTATTGGAGCAGGTGAAAATCCACAGAAAAGAAGTGACATGCTGTGGAATGTAATCCGCAGCGTTTCCGCGCAGATTTTTCCGCAGCATGTGCACAGCGTTTTTTGTTTCCCATAAGTTTACATTGT